>NC_088240.1:42451132-42757150 GCF_036934945.1 Oncorhynchus masou masou | reverse complement strand
TTTGGTATTTAATTCCAAACAATGAGTTTAATATTTTATTTAATGAGACAAGTCAGTTAAGAACAAATTCTTATTTAGAATGACAGCCAAACCCTAACGACACTGGGCCAATTGTCCGCCGCCCTATGGGACTCCCAATCACGGACGGTTGTGATACAGCCTGGAATCAAACCAAGGTCTGTAGTGACACCTTTTACACTGAGATGCAGTCCCTTAGACCGCTGCACCACCTGGGAGGTCTTGAATTTTTACTGAAATGTAATTATTTTCCAGAAAGATTACCCACTTAATCTGCTATGATTCACCAACAAGCTTTAATGTCCCAGAAAATATGTTTCCTGCACAACCTTTCCCCGCATAAAGCTCTTAATAATTCAGACATAATTCAGACATCCATGTATAGTTGAAGTCAGAAGTTTACATACACCTTAGCCAAATACATTTAAACTCGGTTTTTCACAATTCCTGACATTAAATCCTATAAAAATTCCCTGTTTTAGGTCAGTTAGGATCACCACTTTATTTTAAGCGTCAGAAATGTCATAATAATAGTAGAGAGAATTATTTATTTCAGCTTTTATTTCTTTCATCACATTCCCAGTGGGTCAGAAGTCTACAAACACTCAATTAGTATTTGGGAGCTTTGCCTTTAAATTGTTTTAACTTGGGTCAAACGTTTTGCGTAGCCTTCCACAAACTTCCCACAATAAGTTTGGTGAATTTTGGCCCATTCCTCCTGACAGAACTGAGTCAGGTTTGTAGGCCTCCTTGCTCACACAATCTTTTTCAGTTCTGCCCACACATTTTCTGTACGAGGGCCACTCCAATACCTTGACTTTGTTGTCCTTAAGCTATTTTGCCACAACTTTGGAAGCATGCTTGGGGTCATTGTCCATTTGGAAGACACATTTGCGACCAAGCTCTACCGTCCTGACTGATGTCTTGAGATGGTGCTTCAATATATCCACATAATTTACCTGCCTCATGATGCCATCTATTTTGTGAAGTGCACCAGTCCCTCCTGCAGCAAAGCACCCCCACAACATGATGCTGCCACCCCCGTGCTTCACGATTGGGATGGTGTTCTTCGGCTTGCAAGTCTCCCCCTTTTTCCTCCAAACATAACAATGGTCATTATGGCCAAAAAGTTCTATTTCATCAGACCAGAGGACATGTCTCCAAAAAGTACGATCTTTGTCCCCATTTGCAGTTGCAAACCGTAGTCTGGCTTTTTTATGGCGGTTTTGGTGCAGTGGCTTCTTCCTTGCTGAGTGGCCTTTAAGGTTATGTCGATATAGGACTCGTTTCATTGTGGATATAGATACTTTTGTACCTGTTTCCTCCAGCATCTTCACAAGGTCCTTTTCTGGGATTTATTTGCACTTTTTGCACCAAAGTACGTTAATCTGTAGGAGACGGAACGCGTCTCCTTCCTGAGCGGTATGATGGCTGCGTGGTCCTATGGTGTTTATACTTGCATACAATTGTTTGTACAGATGAACGCGTACCTTCAAGCGTTTGGAAATTGCTCCCAAGGATGAACCAGACTTGTGGAGGTCTACAATTTATTTTTATGAGGTCTTGGCTGATTTATTTTGTTTTTTCCCATGATGTCAAACAAAAAGGCACTGAGTTTGAAGGTAGGCCTTGAAATACATCCACATGTACACCTCCAATTGACTCAAATTATGTCAATTAGCATATCAGAAGTTTTTAAAGCCATGACATAATTTTCTAGAATTTTCCAAGCTGTTTAAAGGCACAGTCAACTTAGTGTATGTAAACGTCTGACCCACTGGAATTGTGATACAGTGAATTATAAGTGAAATAATCTGTCTATAAACAATTGTTGGGAAATTGACTTGTGCCATGCACGACGTAGATGTCCTAACCAACTTTCCAAAACTCTAGTTTGTTAACAAGACATTTGTGGAGTGGTTGAAAAATGAGTTTTAATGACTCCATCCTCAGTGTATGTAAACTTCCAACTTCAACTGTAATTCTATGTTGCCTAGTTATATATATATATATATTATTTTTTTACCCCATTTTTCTCCCCAATTTTTCAATCTTGTCTCATCGCTGCAACTCCCCAACAGGCTCGGGAGGCGAAGGTTGAGTCATGCGTCCTCCGAAACATGATCCACCAAACCACGCATCTCGGGAGGCGAAGGTTGAGTCATGCGTCCCCCGAAACATGACCCGCCAAAACCACGCATCTTAGCACCCACCTCCTTAACACGGAAGCCAGTCTCACAAATGTGTCAAAGGGAACACTGTTCACCCCAGGTCAGACTGCAGGTGCCCGGCCCGCCACAAGGAGTTGCAAGAGCGCGATGAGCCAAGTAAATCCTCCCCGGCCAAACCTAACCCTATCCCTGATGATGCTGGGCCAATTTCGCACAGCCCTGTGGGGCTTCCGAACACGGACGGTTGTGATACAGCCTGGGATCGATCCCTGGTCTGTAGTGATGCCTTTTGCAGTGCATTAGGCCACTGTGCCACTCAGGAGGCCCCTAGTATTTTTCTTGTTTATATTTGTTAGATATGTTTTATCTAGGGATGTAAGTTGTTGATTGCTGATAATTTTGTATAATGATACAAAAATAAATCTAAATCTAAAATAAATTTAAAAAATTCACAAGTGGCTACACTTGTCTGGCCACAACCATTATATGGCTCATGCAAGCTATAAAGCCAGCCCAAGAAATCTCAGGAATGGAACTGTCTGGGTGATGCTTCAACACTCAACACTCATTTTAATTTCTGAATTTGTTTATTTATATTATATACTGAACAAAAATATGAATGCAACATGTAAAGTGTTTCCCAACCCTGGTCCTCAAGTACCCCCAACAATACACATCTTAATTGTAGCCCTGGACAAACACACCTCATTAAATTCATTGAGGGCTGGATGATTGAATCAGGTTTGCTTGTCCAGGGTTACAATACAAATGTGTACTGTTGAGGGTAATCGAGGATCAGGGTTGGGATACACTGAATTAGGGCCTAATGAATTTATTTCAATTGACTGATCTCCTTATATGAACTGTAACTCAGTCAAATCTGTGAAATTGTTGTACGTTGCGTTTATATTTTTGTTCAGTATAGTATCTTGGAGGTCATCAATGAGGAGTGACTGCAACTACATTTTAATTCTTCTGTTTTTGTCACCACAGGGACATTGGATTTGGATCATTTTAAAATGCTCAATAATACCACCCCCTTGCCCTCAGAACAGTCTCAATTCGTCTGGGCATGAACTCTACAAAGTGTCGAAGGTGTTCCACATGGATGCTGGCTCATGTTGACTCCAATGCTTCCCACAGTTGTGTCAAGTTGAAGTTCATTTACAATCAGCTTTTTGCTTTAACGCCATCTGTACCTGATTGAGCAGATCGAGTCTCACTTGCAGTAGAAAGCCGTCTGGTGCAAGAGACTCGTTGGGAGGAGATTAGAGCAGACCCAGAAATTCTGTTTGAAAGGACACACATTTGATGATGCATTTACTTTGTGCTGCTATAATGTATGCTATGAAATCCTGTGATTTCATTGGGGCAGTTCTCCCTCATAACAAATAGCTGGAAAAACAATCGAAGCAAAGTTCACATAACCTATGCACCCATTAAGACGGAGCTGGGAGTCACTGAGGGGCAGAGTAGTAACTGAACACCTTGTTTTATACAATACGGTTTTTAAACACATTTACCACACTTTTATGAGAATTTAAAACATTATAGATTTTTTTTACATTTTATTTACTTTTTCTCAAGTGGGGTGCCACCCCTAACGCCCTTATGGGCAAGCCGTTGCTGGTCCATTGTGTGGTCAATCGACTCTTTTTTATTTTCCTACACGAAAGCCAACTCAGCCGAGAGGAGTGCAACTTTCTGTTCTTTGGAGTCGGTTAAAGGAGAAGTTTGCTTTTTTTAAACCAATTCTCAATTTCTTATGTAAATTGCATGTTATAGAAGGGTCCAGAGACTTTTTGGGTGATTTCACTTGTTTTTGAGAACCTTACTCCAACCAGCGATTCATTTTCTCATCTTAGTTGAAATTGTGTCATCCATTTTATCTGCAACGTTATATTCCATTTTGTGCAACTCTTGCCGTTTTCCTTATCCGGCTGATCCATTCTCCTTGTAGTCTGCTGCTACAGGTAACTGCCAAAACTAAGGAAAGACTGACATAAAGTGTCTCAAAAGGGCATTGGGACCACCATGAGCCGCCAGAACAGCTTCATTACTTCATATTACTTCATATATTCTACAAGTGTCTGGAACTTCCTGTGTGGAAGCACCTGCGTTCAATATACTTTGTATCCCTCATTTACTCAAGTGTTTCCTTTATTTTGGCAGTTGCCTATATAATGGACAGAGAGTTAATCGCTGGAGTCGCAACAAAATGGAATATATTGTGGCGGATAAAGTTCGGAATCACAATTTTATGTGTACAACATCTAAAGACCTGCATCACTATACTGATATGACGACCTTTACCATTTCTAATATGACGTATTTTGGTGTTTTTGGAGCCTTTGTTCATGTTTTTTCAGAGCCCACATACTGCATAACGAGGACGAGGAAATAAATCGCTGGTTGGGGGTAAGTTTCTCAAAATCGCTAAAAAAGTGTTTGGACTCTTCTATATATATAACATGCCATTTCCATCAACAATAAATATTTGGTTGGTGAATGGTGAATACAATTCTGATGCTGGTTGCATCCCAATAATCTCCTTTATCCCGACGTGTGCACTTGTCCACTTCCCTTAACCGATTTGAAAGGAAATGACTCATATAAGCAATATAGTGGAAACGCTCTAACCCATATCAACACCAATCCAATGCTTTTTGGAAATTTGTGGGAGTGAACGAGTGCATACTTTAGGAGGAAGGAGATATTGGGCTACTGTGTTAAGTTATGTAGCTTGCTGAAATGATAAGGCTCGAATTTAGGGGACGGAGAATGTTGCATTCCCAAATCATTGCTTTTTTTATTAGAATAGACTAAATTAATTGCATGAGTCACAGGTTTCACTGTATACCTATTTCTGGTTCAAATATAGAGTATAATATTGATCAATATCATGAATAATATAGCGACCACACACAGGCACTGGACAAATCAAAAGGTGTCCATCATCATTGCTGTAAATTGACCTATGTCTCAGTGGCCATGGTTATTAATAACCTTTTTGAACAGCGTTTGAAAGTGTTGGGACTACTTAGCACCTAAGGCCTGCCCGAGAATAAAGCCTCCTTCATGGGTTTACAAGAGAGAAGACAAGACTAGGGTCTAGGACCAACAGTCAGTCTGTGAGTTGAGAGTGTGAGTTGGGTGGTTTGACTCGAGGCAGCGTTGCGTCTCACTGTTTACCTGTGGCAGGTGACTTGACTGTACCGCTGTTGAAGGTTTCACGACGGGGGAGGTGGCATGCAGCCATGGCTCATTGCTGCCTGACGACAGCTGAACCATGGACACTGGACGGCGGCCTCTTAAAATAAACAGGGGAGGCCCCCGCCGGGCCTCCGTGTATTACTCTGAACGGACTGGACCGTAGCGACCCCCGAACCCCCCGGTCTGTGAAGACCAAAGGTTGCTCAACAGTGGAAAAAGGAACCTGTAAAACATTTTCCTTCTTTCTAAAAGTAAATTCTTTGTATAATGGCTGTTTGTGTTAAGTTACTATTTTATCATGCCATGGTACATAATGGATTTTGGTATGAATGTGTCACATGAAGCAATATCTAAAGTGCAAAACAGAGTCCGATTTAGAAATGGCAGGGTGGGGGATGGGTATGTTAGAGGCCTACTCACCGGATTAAGCCACTCATTAGCAAAGCAAACCATTCTGAAGCTCAGTGACCAAACATTTGAGTTGGATGGACTCAGACCTTTCTAAAGGTAAAGAGACAGCCATTTCCTAAACCCCATACTTGGCACAAGTCACTTTTATGTTTTTGCACTGGCTCTACGCACACTCACATATACTACACTGATACTCCAACACACACACAGACATATACACACCACAAGAGGTTGGTAGCACCTTAATTGGGGAGGATGGACTCGTGGTAATGGCTGGAGTGGAATAGGTGGAATGGTATCAATTCCATTCCATTCGTGCCATTCCAGCAATTATTATGATCCGTCCTCCCTCAGCAGCCTCCTGTGACACATGCACATGGACATCACACAGACTTTCACATACGCTGCTGATACTGTTTATTATCTAGGCAGATTGCCAAGTCACTTTTACCCTTACCTACATGTACATATTACCTCAATTATCTCGTACCCCTGTACATTGACTCAGTACAGATACTCCTTGTAAATACTAGCTTCATTATTGTTATGTTATTGTGCTACTATTCCCCCACCCCCCAAAAGTCATCTTTTTGTATTTTTTTACTTGGGCATTGTTGGGAAAGGGCTCGTGAGTAAGCATTTCACTTTAAAGTCTACACCTGTAGTATTCAGCACATATGACAAATAGATTTTGATTTGAATTCAGGCCTGTCTTCCAGGAGAGTTTACTTTAGTCCTACAGCAAGAGGGCAAACACAGATAGACAATGGGAGTAGTGGCTGTATGTGCTACAACAGCCTGCACTAATCCAAATGATCAACTTCAGACAAAGGCCAGCCTTTGCTTCAAAGCAGGTGTCCACTTGCCCCTAAAGTGGCCTCTATATCCTAACTTCTATCCCAAACGCCCAGACAAAAACCTCACTTAAGAGATTTTAAGGCTTCTTAATTACTTGTGTGTGCAGCTGTTTTATGGATTGCCAAAAAACAGTCCAGCGGCTGATGTTATAATAGAGATGATTTAATACATGTTTTAGTTATGTCACGTTGGGCTAGACTTCAACAGGAGAGGGTCTCCTCACAATTGTGACGAGGTCGTGCCACGATGAGTTTGAGTGAACCCGTCAGAAACACACATTCGGGTTGTTTGTCATTCGGCTCATAATGCAACGCGAGCTACCCAGACCAGTCATTAAGATTAGAAAATGAAATATATGGATTCTTTAGGGACTATATGGATTTTTGGTAGGCCAATGGCAAATATATTATGCCGATATTCATGATCATCACATTTTTAAATGTTGATGACAAATATTCCCAGAGACAGACATTATTGCATTAATTTTCAAATCAATCAATAAATTTTACTTTGTTTTTAACAATCGAATTACATAACGATAATATTTAATTTGAATGGTGAGATGGTATCTCTTGATAAAATAGGTAACTCAAGATGGCATAGACCTACTCATAATACAAGTGAATGCATATCAGTGGAGGCTCCTCAGAGGAGGAAGCGAGGAAATTCCTACTCAGTGAATTTCAGAAAAAATGTTAGGCATTTAAAAAAAAAAGTTTTTAGATAAAACAATGGTAAATTTCACATCACCAAATACCTGATTAAAACACACTATTTTGCAATGGTCAACAGTAATCTCAATAGCACCTTCTAAAGGTAGCCCCAGGAATTGCTGACTTTGAAAGTTGAGGTGCAAAAAATAATTTAAATTTAAAAAAATATTTCCTGCAATTCTACACTTTTTCAAGGGGAATCCATATTTATTAATAGAACACAACAATGCTTTTTTGTGTGTTAAAAAAAGCTTTCTATCGCTGGAATAGAACTTGCAACCCTTGGAATCAGAGGCGGATGCTTACACCCATCCACAACACCCTCACTGTTGACGCTTGTGACTGGTTTCCATGTCATCTCCCGATGTCCTCAAACATTGATGGACGTCGAATATTGACTTGTATCACTGGTGACCTGGCTGAGAAGAAGTCAGAGTGCACAAGCACTTTACAACAAACAATTTCACACAGAGACATGGGGGGAACAGAGGGTTAAATACATGACAAGTAATGAGGGAATGTAAACCAGGTATGTGGGAAAACAAGACAAAACAAATGGAAAATGAAAGGTTGATCGGCAATGTCTAGAAGACCAGTGGCGTCGACCGCCGAATGCCGCCCGAACAAGGAGAGGAACCGACTTCAGTGGAAGTCGTGACAGATACGTTATGTTTCATATTGTATGTATTAATTTGTGGATCTCCAGCACCCATTTCGGATGATATGTTACATATTACCGTTTGTATTATATGTTACAAATTAGCAAAATTAGCCAAATTTACAATAATTAAAGATTTTGTAAAAGGTACATTCTTACGAATGAGCAAAAACGTGAATAATTTAAGGGTTCAAAAATGTATGATATGTTACGAGTTATAGCTAGTCAGCTAGGTGGTTAACATTAGCTATCTGGCCAATGTTAGCTAGACTAGGGGTTATGGTTAAGTTTAACACATGGAATCATGTAGTAAAACATCTTGTTTCCACCGGTCTAATGTCCAGTGCTCATGTTTCTTGATCCAAGCAAGTCTCTTCTTCTTATTGGTGTCCTTTAGTAGTGGTTTCTTTGCTGCAATTCGACCATGAAGGCCTGACTCATGCAGTCTCCCCTGAACAGTTGATGTTGAGATGTGTCTGTTACTTGAAGTCTTTGAAGCATTTATTTGGGCTGCAATTTCTGAAGCTGGCAATTCTAATGAATCTTCTGCAGCAGAGGTAACTCTGGTTCTTCCTTTCCTGTGGCGGTCCTCATAAAAAGCCAGTTTCATCATAGCGCTTGATGGTTTTTGCGACTGCACTTGAAGAAACTTTAAAAGTTCTTGAAATGTTCCACATTTAATAATGGACTGTCATTTCTCTTTTGTTATATGAGCAGTTCTTGCCATAATATGGACTTGGTCTTTTACAAAATAGGGCTATCTTCTGTATACCATCCCAACTGATTGGTTCAAACGCATTAAAAGGAAAGAAATTCCACAAATTAACATTGAATGAGGCACACCTGTTAACTGAAATGCATTCCAGGTGACTACCTCATGAAGCTGGTGCAAAGCTGTCATCAAGGCAAAGGGTGGCTACTTTGAAGAATCTCAAATAACAAATGTATTTTGATTTGTTTAACACTTTTTTGCTTACTACATGATTCCATATGTGTTATTTCATAGTGTTGATGTCTTCACGATTATTCTACAATGTAGAAAAAAGTAAAAATAAAGAAAAATCCTTGAATGAGTAGATGTGTCCAAACTTTTGACAGGTACTGTATGTTTTCATGAGTCTCACCTATCCACACATAAGAGCGTGTAATCCAAACTGTCCAGACGCTACAGATGATTTTGTGAGAAGATTGATTTTCGGGATGTCTCATGATCTGACAAACATCGCTCTAGCTCTGTCACTTTTCACCCCAGATGTGACATCGGTGGATGCTGTAGATTGAGACTCTAATGCAAAACAGATATCTCTAGCTTAAACTGACATGTTTATGGGGATGTTTTATTATGCTAATTAGATTTACGCGGTGGCACGGTCATTGACTCTAGGGGGTTAAAGGGTTAAGGTTAGCTCACAGTTAAGGTTTTGGTTAGCTAACATGCTATGTAGTTACATAGTAGCAAGTAGTTGATAAGTTGCTAATTAGCTAAAATCCTAAAGTTGTCTGTGATGATATTCGAACTCTCAACTTTTGTGCTGATAGACGTTTGCTTTATACACCCACCCATCCACCCTGACCAAAGTAACCATTCGTCTTATGTTGCGTTTATTATGGTTACATATCATAATAATTACTAACTGGCGGAAACCCCACGTCTCAGCCCTATTGAGATGCCTGGCTAACGACTCAGGAAATCATTCGCAAACTATTGATGTTTGATGGCCCGAATGTCTGGCGAATATTGAAACGCAAGCCAACTTTACTACAGTTCTTCAACAAGCTTTTAGCTTAGGGCGTTTTTTATCTGTTCTTCCATGCACCTGTCGGGTAAGGTTGAACGCCTCCTCTCCTACTCTGCCTCCCGAAAAAAGCTTCTCCCAAGCGGGTGTAAAACCTACTTGTCACGACTTCTGCCGAAGTCGGTTCCTCTCCTTGTTCGGGCGGTGTTTGGCGGTCGACGTCACCGGTCTTCCGACCATCGCCAATCCATTTTTCATGTTCCATTTGTTTTGTCTTGTTTTCAATTCCCTAATTACATGTTGTATATGTTCCTTCTGATTCCCCCATGTCCTTGTCGGGAATTATTTATTGTAAGTACGCGTGCATTGTGTACCTGGTGCGATACGGATTTTGTGCCCATGTGTTTGTTGTTTTTTGTATGCCGGTAGTTATGTTTATTAAATGGCTTCGGCTATTTACCAAGTTCTGCTCTCCTGCATTTGACTTCACTGCCACCAGTTACGCACGCCTTACACTACTCCAGTTGCCTGCTACTTGGATCCCACCTGGCGATCTGTTGCCCGTCTGCCCTGGCCTGTTTCCCCCTGTCTGGTACAGGTAAGCCTGCCACATTCCCCCCTCTCTCCCGAGTTTTCACACACACGAACATACACACACACCGCAGGCTTTGGACTGATCTGGATTTTATGTAGGCTAATTAACTTGTGAAGCTTATTATGTGATCTTACTCAGAAAAGTTTTAATTAACTAGTATAGTCCTACTATTTGTTTATTTAGTCTAAGACATTTATAGCCTACTGGACTCGCAGAGAGCTACTCTCTAAAGTTATCTTGTTGGGGCGAGTGACTCTTTGAACTTACAATGGCCCCAAGTCGTTTTATTTTTTCTTGTGCTTTGTTCTATTTACCCCATGACTCCTGCATGCTTTGTTGATTATGAACTTGCTTGTTTACCCGACCGTGGGACAGACCATGTTTGTTTCCACACTTGCGACTCTGACTCTCTATTGGTTACATGGACTCTTGGCCTCCCCTCCTATTCTATCCATCTCTCGCCGGCTTTCTATTCATGTTTCCTGATGAAATTGCTGTACAATATGATCGTGTTATCATCTGATTCAAATGTCATAACAAAATCCACACTGCACAGCTCTCCCTGTCCTGCCATGCCCTGATTGTATTACTTTTGATGTTACCTGGAAATGTGTATATACACCCTGGCCCATCTACTGTTTCTAACCCCAATCCTGACTTGTGCTCTGATTTCTGCTTCACGGATTTCTGCTCTTGTAAAAGCCTGGGTTTTCTGCACATTAAGCTTATTACCTAAAAATGATTGGGTTCACAGCTCCAATTCAGATGTGTTGGTCATTACTGAGACGTGGTTAAGAAAGAAAGTTTTGAACACTGATGTTAACCTTTCTGGTTATAACCTTTTCCGGCAGACAGGTCTTTCAAAGGTGGTGGAGTGGCAATGTTTACCAAGGAACACCTTCAGTGCACTGTTGTATCTACCAAGTCTGTCCCCAAACAATTTGATTTGCTGGTTTTAAGCATTAAACTTTCAAATAGCTTTTGGTTGACTGTTGCAGAGTGTTATTGTCCACCATCAGCACTGGCCTGTACACTACCTGCCCTAAACTCTCTCCTGGCCCCTTACACTAAGTCTGAATTTGTCCTGCGAGGTAATCTAAACTGGGACATGCTTAAATCACCTGACCAGGTCTGAAAGCAATGGGATTCGCTAAATATTTCTCAGAATATTACCAATCCCACAGCACTCCACTAATCAGGCTGTTATGGTAGAGTGGACAAAAGGAACACCTATGTGAGAATGCTATTCATTGACTACAACACAGTGTTCAACACCCTATTGCCCTCAAAGCTCATCACTAAGCTAAGGACCCTGGGACTAAACACCTCCCTTTGCAACTGGATCCTGGACTTCCTGACAGGCCTCCCCCAGGTGTTTAGGGTAGGTAACAACACGGGGCCCCTCAGGGGTGCGTGCTCAGTCCCCTCCTGTACTTCCTGTTCACTCATGACTGCATGGCCAGGCACGACTCCAACACCATCATTAAGTTTGCAGATGACACAACTGGTAGGCCTGATTACCAACAACGACGAGACAGCCTATAGTGAGGAGGTCACTTCCTAACCTTCTGCCAAACATCTGGCACATAATAACAATACAATTGCTGGAAAATATCCCAACATAATTTTTTTTAAATGACTATTATTAGAGAAACATACTTTGGATCTTCTTCAAATTACTTTATTAGCTAAATCCTGTCATGGCTCTCATTAATTAATATTTTGAGGAAAACCACATTTGGCTACTAACCTCTTTACAAGTTACTACGATATTCCTTCTTAATTAGCTCATTAACCTTATGGAAAAAGGGTATATTGTATAACTATAGAAACTCCTCTCTTGCTTTGGGCCGTTTTTTGTGGACTTTGGGTTAGACATTTTAGCTGGACCTGGCAACACTACACAGATCATTTGCAGCTGTTTACTGCTACTAGCTAGCTATGATAACTAGCTCAAAGGCAATGGCATTTGCTATCAAGCCATAAACGTGCATAATATCTAACAAGGGGAGCGAGGGCAGGAAAAATTATGAAACGATGATCCACACTGAATGACTCATCAGCCCCGTAGTTTGAGAAGTGTGAACGCGCGTCACCTGCTTCTGATCTGCAGCTTTATTGGTCTAATTATGTTGGTAACCAGTTTATAATAGCAAAATTGCACCTAGGGGGGTTGTGGTGTATGGCCAATACGGCTGGATACAGCTGTTAATCGATAGAGAAGCGAGAGGCTAGACGGACACGCCTGATGCCCAAATCGATGGCGTTTGTTGCGCAGCGAGTCGAGATGAACGGATGTGTTTCAGTCAGTCATCCTTTAGTTTATACTTGTGGCTAGAAACTTCAGCGAGAATTTGAAACGTGTCTGCCGAAACTGGGATTTGGGAGTGTTCTGAATCTTTCAGTTTTGATCAGTGATTATAATTTTTTTGTAAGAAAACTTTAAACGTTAAGGCCGTAACTTTGGACATTTTCGGCGAAAAAGACAATACATCTTTGCCTACACTACCGAGCAACTTCATACTGCGGCAAGAGGGAGCGAAAGACACTGCCCAGTGTTGTGTTGCAGGCATGCAGCTCAAAGTCTCCCCATTGAGCAGTTGTAAACTGTATCAGGGTGACATCGATGGTTACTATCAATATTACAAGTTATTTCTTGGTAAGGCTGCTATCCTACTCAAAATAAAATCAAGTGGGATGGAACAATTTGGAGATAGTGACCAAATCCAGATGGTGACCAATACAAGTTATTTATTCCTCTCCCATAAAAATAAACATCACTTTATTTTACAAGTTTTAACTAGTACCATGCTGCTGTTGCTGCCAGCTGGGTCTGGGAAGGGATCTTCAGGATGACAGCCTGAACCAAATCCATTAGTCTTCACACTCGACATGCATCATCAATTTGGGCACCAGGTGTGTCCGTATAGACTATCCCGATCGAAGGCCAAGATTATAAAAGGCCAATATCGGTCGTTCTTTTCCATCCTAATGTTAGCAGAGTCTATAGTATAGCCCAAACCATACTCAATCTCAGACCCTCCTTGCTTATTGTGTAATACGTTTGTACTCTAATGAAAATAATCAAAAGGACATTCATTTCTTTTATTTAAATATAACCATTTCACTCCACAACAAAAATGATACTAATTTGTGAACTGACACAGACTCAAAATATACATCATAACTGTGAGTATGAAACAAATAGGACCATTTACACTATAACCTTTCTTAAAAATACATGGAAATAGTAAGCGTTCCCTAAATGGGCTTTGCTTTGCAGGAAATTCAGTAAAAATTTTCCTTGTACAGTACGCCACTCAGTCTAAGACACTGCATCTCAGTGCAAGGGGAATCACTGCAGTATCTGAATCGAATCCAGCCTGCTTCACATCCGGCAGTGATTGGGTGTCCCATAGGGCGGTGCACAATTGGCCCAGCATCGTCCGGATTTGGCCAGGGGTAGGCCGTCATTGTAAATAAGAATTTGTCCTTAACTGACTTGCCTAGTTAAATAAAAGGTTATATATATATATATATATATATATATATATATATATATATATATATTCTCCTTTTGGTCAGAATTAAGATTCAATTGCTCAAGCACTATATGTATCCTAATACCCTAGCAAATGCTCTTACTAAAGAAATTAGTGTTACTACACAGGTTTAAGAGCACATTATTTTAAAGTGTTAATTATCTTGCAGTACAATGTTAACATGTACATTTGATGTGCTAGCTAATAATACTGATATGAAATGGATTCAAATCTGTATACAGTATTACTTGTTTACACTTGTGTAAGAAGGTAAATAACTATTTAAATGTAATAAATGTGCAGTTTGGTTCTGTATCCAATTGAAGTGACCGTTTTGGCTTCGTAAGTGAAACAAGTTCAGCACGAAAACTTTGTTATTTTCAGCATGGACAAATAAACATGTTAGTGTAAAATGTTGGGTTGTTAGGGACTTAAGACTGCGATCCACTTTGTTTTTTTTCCAGTTTTTGTTTTTTTCATCTTCACATTTTCATTAATTAACCATAGTGTATATTCTAGTGCAATTTCACCAGCATAGTATGGCTTCATCTTATAAACCTTATAAATCATTGCTTATTAATCTTTAAAAACAAAATCTATGTAATTTAAACTCCATAAAACATGTCATATTCACTAGGTGGGGATACGTTTTTCCGAAAACCAATTCATATGAAATAGCAATCATGTTATGAACTCAAATCAAAGTACACTATTTTCCCACATGCAATTTGGGCAGTGTCTACAAATTGTCATCATAAAAACAACTTCGACAACTTATTCAGTTTTGCTAGATTTAGTCCAAAAATATATATATATACACTACAGGTCAAAAGTTTTAGAACACCTACTCATTCAAAGGTTTTTCTTTAATTTGCTATTTTCTACGTTGTCGAATAATAGTAAAGACATCAATACTATGAAATAACACATACGGAATCATGTATTAACCCAACATTTTTAAACAACTCTAAATATATTTTATATTTTGAGATTCTTCAAATAGCCACCCTTCGCCTTGATGACAGCTTTGCACACTGTTGGCATTCTCTAAACCAGCTTCATGAGGTGGTCACCTGGAATGAATTTCAATTAACAGGTGTGCCTTCTGAAAAGTTAATGCGTTTGAGCCAATCAGCTGTGTATGCAGAAGATGGTATTTTACCAAATAGGGCTAAGTCTATATCATGGGAAGAACATCTCAAATAAGCAAAGAGAAACGACAGTCCATGACTAAGAAATGGTCAGTCAATACGGAACATTTCAAGAACTTTCAAAGTTCTTCAAGTGCAGTCGCAAAATCAAATCAAGCCCTATGAGGAACCTGGCTCTTATGAGGACCGCCGCAGGAATGGAAGACACAGAGTTACCTCTGCTGCAGAGGATAAGTTCATTTGAGTTACCAGCCTCAGAAATTGCAGCCCAAATAAAATGTATCACAGAGTTCAAGTAACAGACATCTCAACATCAACTGTTCAGAGAAGACTGTGTGAATTAGGCCTTCATGATTGAAATGCTGCAAAGAAACCACTACTAAAGGACACCAATAAGAAGAGAGACTTGCTTGGCCAAGAAACACGAGCAATGGACATTAGACCGGTGGAAATTTGTCCTTTGGTCTGGAGTCCAAATTTCAGATTTTTAGTTCCAACTGCCGTGTCAGTGTGAGACTGACACGGATGACCTCAGCATGTGTATTTCTCACCGTAAAGTATGGAGGAGGTGTTATGGTGTGGGGGTTGAAAGGGGTTCACCTAGAGGTCATGATAGGGGCTGTACCAAATGTTTGATGCATTATTATTATAATTGATTATGCTTATGTTGTATTAATAGAAGGGGAGGGTTTATAAGACCCCTCCCTCCTTACATGTATAGGGTCCTAGACTACAGATTAACAATATATACACATTATGAGGTTTAATATTGTTCAGACAGACTGGAAGCTTCAAAAGGAGGGTGGTGCTTGGAATCATTGTTCTTCCTCTGTCAATCATGGATACCTGCCAGGAAACACGTGCCCTCATCATTCTTTTGCACAAAAAGGACTTCACAGGCAAGGATATTGCTGCCAGTAAGATTGCACTTAAATCAACCTTTTATCGGATCATCAAGAACCTCAAGGAGAGAGGTTCAACTGTTGTGAAGAAGACTTCAGGGCGCCCGAGAAAGTCCAGCAAGCGCCAGGACCGTCTCCTAAAGTTGATTCAGCTGCGGGATCGGGGCACCACCAGTACAGAGCTTGCTCAGGAATGGCAGCAGGCAGGTGTGAGTGCATCTGCACACCCAGTGAGGCGAAGACTTTGAGGATGGCCTGGTGTCAAGAAGGGCAGCAAAGAAGCCACCTCTCGAGGAAAAACATCAGGGACAGACTGATATTCTGTAAAAGGTACAGGGATTGGACTGCTGAGGACTGGGGTAAAGTCATTTTCTCTGATGAATCCCCTTTCCGATTGTTTGGGGCATCCGGAAAAAAGCTTATCCGGAGAAGACAAGGTGAGCGCTACCATCAGTCCTGTGTCATGCCAACAGTAAGGCATCCTGAGACCATTCACGTGTGGGGTTGCTTCTCAGCCAAGGGAGTGGGCTCACTCACAATTTTGCTTAAGAACACAGCCATGAATAAAGAATGGTACCAACACATCCTCCGAGAGCAACTTCTCCCAACCATCCAAGAACGGTTTGGTGACGAACAATGCCTTTTCCAGCATGATGGAGCACCTTGCTATAAGGCAAAAGTGATAAGTGGCTCGGGTAACAAAACATCAATATTTTGGGTCCATGGCCAGGAATCTCCCAGACCTTAATCCCATTGAGAACTTGTGGTCAATCCTCAAGAGGCGGGTGGATAAACAAAAACCCACAAATTCAGACAAACTCCAAGCATTGATTATGCAAGAATGCCATCAGTCAGGATGTGGCCCAGAAGTTAATTGAAATCATGCCAGGGCAGATTGCAAAGGTCTTGAAAAAGAAGGGTCAACACTGCAAATATTGACTCTTTGCATCAACTTCATGTAATTGTCAATAAAAGCTTTTGACACTTCTGAAATGCTTGTAATTAGAGTTCAGTATTCCAAAGTAACATCTGACAAAAATATCTAAAGACACTGAAGAAGCAAACGTTGTGAAAATTAATATTTGTGTCATTCTCAAAACTTTTGGCCACAACTGTAGAAGATAATGACGTAGGCAGTGACATCACTAGGGCTGGACTTAAAATAACTTGGGACATTTTATTTGATGCAGAACTTACTTGTAAACATGCGTTATGTTCCTGTTGTCAACTTATGTCTGCAATTTAATTAATAAAGGTTTTTGAATGATGTAATTGAAGATATTGTCACAATGCTAATTTAACCAATGAGACAATGATTGACAAGGAACAAAGAAACTAACCTTAACAGGGTGCTTTGCTGATGAAACTGTCTGTGATTTATTTAGAATTCAAGGCACACTTAACCAGCATGGCTACCACAGCATTCTGCAGCGATACGCCATCCCATCTGGTTTGGGATTAGTGGGACTATCATTTGTTTTTCAACAGGACAATAACCCAACACACCTCCAAGCTGTGTTAGGGCTATTTGACCAAGAATGAGAGTGATGCATCAGGTCACCTGGCCTTCACAATCCCCCGAGCTCAACCAAATTGAGATGGTTTTGGATGAGTTGGACCGCAGAGTGAAGGAAAAGCAGACAAGTGCTCAGCATATGTGGGAACTCCTTCAAGACGGTTGGAAAAACATTCCAGGTGAAGCTGGTTGAGAGAATGCCAAGAGTGTGCAAATCTGTCATCAAGGCAAAGGGTGGCTATTTGAAGAATCTCAAATATATTATATTACTTTTTTGGTTTCTACATGATTCCATAGGTGTTATTTCATAGTTTTGATGTCTTCACTATTATTATGGTTAAAAAAAACATTTAAAACCCTTGAATGAGTATGACCGGTAGTGTATATATATATTTACGTATTTTTTATCTATGAAAGTGTCATGTTACTTTTAACTCCAATGCTACTCTTTCAATGAGTGGACACAGTTCTATACTAACCCAATTTCTCAAAGCACAGTGGTGCTCGACTAGCCTGATACCAGGCCTGTTTTTGATGTCTTGCTGACCTTGGCCAGAACAGATCTGGGACAAGCATAGTGGTTGACAGAAGGAAGAGTCAAAGGACTGCCATGTCTTCTGCTCGTGGCGTTCCTAGCTCCTCAGCAAACCTAATATCTATTGCTTTGTTCAGGCTTTGAAGAAGCTTCAGGTAAACAGAATTGTTAATAGACAGACATGTTAAAAAATGACAGATGTCTGTATCAAATGTATATCAAGTAGATGTGGAGGGTATTGGCTTGGTCCGTGTGCCCTTTGCTTGAAGCTGTAAAAGAAGTCCAATGTCAAGCCTTAATTCCCACAACGCATATACATTGTAATGTCAAAAAACACTAAACTATACGGACCAAAAATATAAAAACGCAACATGTAACAATTTCAAAGATTTGACTAAGTCACAGTTCATTATCCCCAAATCAATGGATTTCACATGACTTGGCAGAGTTGCAGCCATGGGTGGGACTGAGGGGGCATAGACACACCCATCGGGGAGCCAGGCCCAGCGAATCAGAATGATTCTTCACCACAAAAAAGCTTTAACACAGACAGTAATACTTCTCAGCACCCCTCCCACCCCTCCTCAGACAATCCCGCAGGTGAAGAAGCCAGATGTGCAGGTCCTGGGCTGGCATGGTTACACGTGTTCTGCAGTTGTGAGACTGTTTGGAAGAACTGTTAGAGGCAGATTATGGTAGAGAAATTTACATTAAATTCTCTGGCAACAGCTCTGGTGGGCATTCCTGCAGTCAGCATGCCAATTGCACGCTCCCTTAAAAGTAGAGACATTTCTGGCATTGTGTTGTGTGACAATCCTGCACATTTTAAAGTGGCTTATTATTGTCCACAGCACAAGGTGCACCTGTGTAATAATCATGCTGTTTAATCAGCCTCTTGATATGCCACACCTGTAATGTGGTTGGAGAAATGGAGGAGAAAAGAAGAAATGCACACTAACAGGGATCTAAACAAATTTGTGCATAACATTTGAGAGAACCAAGCTATTAGTTCGTATGGATAATTTAATTTAATGAAACATGGGATTCAACACTATACTTGTTGCGTTTATATTTTTGTTCAGTGTAGTAAAGGTGTGTCAATCACCTTAAAGTGGATGGAGCACTAGCAAAATAACATGCGTCTCTCTCCCTCCCTAGGGGGTTGATTTCGAAACCTCGAACCCTCCCTAACCAGTCAGTCAGTGTGGGTGTGTGTGTAAAAGTGCAGTTGAGGCCTCCATTTCGGACTTCACCAGACTAAGTAAGAACCAGGCTCACCCTGAACGCTCGGTCCTTTTTTAAGGGCGATAATCCTTTATTTGGACCTTGGCTCCCCCTCATATTCGCGAGGAGAAGTTGATGCTGGTTACCATCTTCTGGATCTTGTCCTCATTCTTCAGGATGTTGGACTTGACGGCGCAGATCGTGTCCTGCTGCTCCTTGATCAACTGCTCAAGCTCGGCTAGCTCGGCCTTCAGAGGCTCCACCGCGCTGTCCGTCACTCTGGAAAAGATGTACACACGGCAAAATATAAATGTATGCCAAGTCGTGTGTGTGTGAGAATGTGTGTGTTGGTGGTCTTCCAGATCTGTTGCTGCATCAGGGCCTGTGTGTGCTCCTTGTTTTCCTATCTCCAGGCTTTAGTGCAGGGCTCTCCAACCCTGTTCCTGAAGAGCTACCCTCCTGTAGGTTTTCGCTCCAACCCCAGTTGTAACTAACCCAATTCAGCTTATCCACCAACTAATTATTAGAATCAGGTATCTAGATTAGGATTGGAGCAAAAACCTACAGGATGGTAGCTCTCCAGGAACAGGGTTGGAGTACCCTGCTTTAGTGTGCGTTTGTGTAAGATGTCTGTGTGTGTGTGTGTGTGTGTTGTGTGTGTGTGTGTGTGTGTGTGTGTGTGTGTGTGTAATTAGGGAGATTACCAAGTTTCTACTAAGTGAATATTGAGGATTGTGGGATGTTTGTTAAACGTGTAGCCCTCCAAACCTCTGTTCATGCAGCAGGGCCTGCCCATGTTCCTTGTTCTCCCTCCTCCAGGTGTGCAGCTCTTTCTGCATGGCGTCCATGTCCTCCTGGATGTAATCCATGATCTTGCCTAGGGGCAAGGCGCTGCGGCACACCGTCTGGATGGACGAGCGCAGCCGCTCAATCTCCCTAGACACCAGGTCCCGCTCCTTCTTCCTGGACACCTCCGACACCAGGCTCTGGGTCTGGAGAGAAGGAAGGATGATGGATAGATGGAGGGATAGAGGGAAGGGGTGGATAGATGGATGGAGTAGGAGAGAAGCCAAGAAAGATTGTTACAATATAGAAAAACTGGATTTTGGATGTTTGTGCTTTTCTAATGAATAATTTTCATGTTCGTGCAAGTGACTGATTGAACAAATCCTCATAATCAGTATCTGCAATTTGGCAGTACACCCAGACCCTTGCTTTAAGAACAAAAGATCTCTGTTTCAAGGTCTCAGCTTAGAGAAGAAGCCTCGTGAGGTATTGGTCGGTCACATGAATGAAGCGAACGTTAATGATGAATTAATTGGGAATGATGAATAAAGCTAAATCATGCAAATATAACTTGTCTGCAGTATAACATAACTAACGGGACTGCCCCAGTAGAGCTCCTGATGGACATGTGTACTTGGTGCATGGTTCAAACTTTGCACGCCCAATTTTTCAGTTTTTGATTTGTTAAAAAAGTTTGAAATATCCAATAAATGTCGTTCCACTTCATGATTGTGTCCCACTTGTTGTTGATTCTTCACAAAAAATACAGTTTTATATCTTTATGTTTGAAGCCTGAAATGTGGCAAAAGGTCGCAAAGTTCAAGGGGGCCGAATACTTTCGCAAGGCACTGTAAATATGTAAACCCCTGAAAGAATAGAACACTAGTCTAAAAGGAGGAATTGGTGAAGTATACTGGGTTACTAGAGATTTGATAAAGTAACAATGGAGAAAAATAATAAACAACTTGCACACCCACACGTAG
The DNA here is from genome assembly GCF_036934945.1 of Oncorhynchus masou masou. Classification (NCBI taxonomy): domain Eukaryota; kingdom Metazoa; phylum Chordata; class Actinopteri; order Salmoniformes; family Salmonidae; genus Oncorhynchus; species Oncorhynchus masou. Next base: position 42,736,138 of record NC_088240.1, on the reverse strand, counting down.
GAGTACGTAAGTGGTGCAAAAAGTATTCTGAGAAATGTTCAGAGTGGTCCCTCTATGGATCAATTGATAAAGAAAAGGTTAAAGCATTGTAGGACTGTCTAAAGGGTCTGGGAAATAGTCTCAGACAAAGATAGGCGTATATCCACGTTTGTTAAAGGTACAGGACTTGACTTACCCCTAACAAATAAAACTATAAATAGAAACAATGAATTAATATTGAACATGATTCTGTTAACTAAACTTAAGGCTACAATTTATTGATATCCCAAATTATGACGTTCTAAATCTAATTTGTGAGTAGGCAAAGCGGAAAATATTTCCCTGTCTATGCTGTCTCAGGTGCCAGACTTATTATGGGCAGAGTACGCCATCTACAGGGGACTGATACAGTGCCAGCCCAGTAATTACAAAAGTGATCCCAGAAAGAAACTCTAGTTGAGAGCTACCTCCAAAGTTTCTCTTCCCTTCTGAATTGGCCAATGTATTTTATAAATTCAGCGCATTATATGTTAATCTTAAAATAGACTTTTAATACATTTCAGTACAAGGTCACACATATGTTGTGATGTGCTGCAAAGCAACTCTTCATAGCTTTTGGATGTCTGTAATAATGCTAAAATTCTCTACCAAATGTGCATGCACACACTCCTCAACTCTACCAGAGGCTACTTAAACCGAATCACATAAAAAGTATCAAATGTACAGAGCCAGTTGCAGGGCTGCATTTAGTGGTTTAGGATTTCAAGGCTAAAAAATGTTAGGCAGGAATTATACAAACCTCGGCTGTGTATATAAATATCAAACGCGTGGCTGAATTATGCTGGCTAATGTGGGGGGACTGGCTGGTGAAGGCCTCTGTATGGTATGTGGCTAGGAAGTCCTGCTCTGCCCCAGTCACCCCTCAGCCCCAGGATGGGAGGAGGGTGGAGGGCCTCCCCTTGGCACAGTGATGGCCAGGGACGTTTACTCAGCTGGGTCTGCAGGCTGGTGTGTGTGGCACTGCAGGCGCGCACACACACACACACACTAAATGGCACCCACCCACATCCCTGTGGAATTAAAACCCCTTGTTTATTTTAGTAACAGGATGTGGCAGTGAAGTTATTTTACTACAGTATTCGGTAACAACTACTACAATTATGTCCCTTTCAAGTTCAACTCTTGGGCCAATGTGTCATTCTGGCCTCGAGATTGAAACACCTGCTTTCACGGGTCTGTAAAAAACAATCACATTCCCGCTACATGACAGTGTAAACTAACCAATAACGTCCCCTTCAAAACAGACCAACCATCATAGACTCAGGTATTAGGCCAGATAGGTGGGCAAAACTTCACGTTAAGCGCCACTAATCCAACTTTCATTACGAGCTAGCTTCTTATCATTTCGCTTATAAAAACAAGCCAACTCAATAATTACAGCTTAGAAACACGCTAAACTACATAGAACTAAACTGTAAAAAATGTCAACTGTCTTCCTTTCCTTCAGGAAGCCAGCAAAAATGTCTGACAAGCTGCCTCACCCCCCCCCCCCCTCCCTTCGCTCTGTGGTTTGCAAAGTGTGCGAGGATTGAAATGTCTAATCGTCGTCTGCAATGTGGGTGGCTTTCCCCTCGACCCCGTGAACACTGTGGCTACACAAACACGCCGCGGCTCAGTCAGTCCGCTGGCCATGGTGGAGCGCTGCGGAAGCTCCGACGGGCTCCGCACTGTTTTCTGTCCTCTTGCACAGCCTCAACCCCTCAGAAAACCCATAAAATATAAAGAAAACCCGTCCCTGGTCTGCACGGTGCACTCTGTCCGGCGAGCATATATCAGCACTTTATAGTCAGGCTCTACAAGTCCAGCGCACTCCTACTTTCTTCTTTTTCACCCCGACCCAAGAACATGATTTGTTTTGAGTCCGGTGGCGAGAGGAAGGGTGAGGAGGCAGGTTCTTCCATTAGCTCATGAAGTCAGTAACGGAAGCGCCGTTGGCCGTGGAGACCAGTGGAGGCTCCTCGGAGGAGGATGGGGAGGACCATCCTACTCACTGAATTTTATAAACAAAATAGTGGAACATTTTATTTTTAAAGTTGTCCTTGTAAAATATATTTACGTCACAATTTATCCTTTATTTAACTAGGCAAGTCAGTTAAGAACAGAGTGTTATTTACAATGACGGCCTACACAGGCCAAACGACACTGGGCCAATTGTGCGCCGCCCTATGGGACTCCCAATCACAGCCAGTTGTGATATAGCCTGGAGTCGAACCAGGGTGTCTGTAGTGATGCCTCTAGCACTGAGATGCAGTGCCTTAGACCACTGCGCCACTCGGGAGCACAAATAACTGATTAAAACACACTGTTTTGCAATGAAGGTCTACAGTAGCCTCAACAGCACTCTGTAGGGTAGTATCATTGTGTAGCCGGAGGACAGATATTTTCCGGCCTCCCCTGGGTACATTGACTTCAATACAAAACCAAGAGCCTCCTAGGTTCTCACCCCCTTCCATAGACCTACACAGTAACAACTTCCATGAATCTAGTACTAAATGCATAAACTACAGCTAGTTAACACTGCAGTGCATAACATGGTGAATAGTTGACTCAAAGAGAGAGAAAGACAATAGTTGGACAGTTTTGAACAAATTCATTTCTTTAAAAATTAAGTAGAAGCAGGACAGAGATATTTAGTTTTTAGTTTTTCCAGTTTCACTTACGCTAGCTAATTTAGCCTACTCATCAACCTGACTCAAACAGAGAGGAATGATATTAATGTTCGCTAGCTGGTTAAGGCTATCCAACACTTCCAATTCAAGGTAAACTTTCAATTTTATAAATGTATTGCTAGCGGGGCCTTCCAGTGTAACTGCTAAACTTCTTTCTGTACACTACTGTGGGATTGTACACATGCATTGGATTGTGGGTTTACTGATGAGTTAGTTCTAGTAGCTATGTTGACTATGTTAACTATGACAACAATGCAGGTTGTGTGTAGCGGTTATGGTATGGTATGACGTTTTGGCTTGGAGAGGTATTTTCACCTGATCACAGACAGCTGTTGTGTTGTGCACTGAAGTCCACAAGCGAAGGGACAACATAATAGGAGGAAAGCACGTAGATGTCATATTTGTGTGTGGCTGTAATGAAAGTGACCTGTGTGTGCAGGTGATAAGGGGTTCATTCCACCAATTCTGTTGCAAAACATTTTTTCAACAGAAGCAAACAGCACGAAATGGGGATGGACTACTGTTTTGCAACGTTTTGGACTAATGATTACACCCTAGGTCATCTAGAAGCAGGCGAGAGTGTGCAAGGCGGTATTGAACGGGTCACTGTCAGTCACCTTGATTACTCCAACTTGTCTCTCGCCCTGTGCACCTTCGTTATAAACGATCATTTGTAGGCTAGGTTGTAGCAACCTCATGATGGGTATAGGGCAAATTTGAGTATCATGTAGTGGCCTAAACCTATCGATGTTACATTGAACTGGGTGAATGGAATATGAAAGAGTCATCCGATATGCTGTAATAAGGCCATGCTCACACACAAAAAAAAAGAGGAAATCGTAAAACGGCACCGACCGCCACTGGTGGAGACCCGAGCAAAATGTTCCTTCCTGGGAGCAGGTGGCATCCAAAGACAGCTGAGTGTTGAACATCAATTTCCTTTCTATCGGTCTTTCATGGTTTTTCCTAGGAGCCCCAAGTAAATCCATACAGGTCAGAGCGTGTCAGGGATATGTCATTAATTGCAATCTTGCTTTTCCTTGCAGAAGAAAGTTCCCTCTGGTTTCGCATTAACGATGCGTTGCTGAGTATATCAATCCAAAACGTGCACTCGTGCCAGAATGTTTTACTATGTCTTGTGGAAACTCTGATGGTCATCTAGTCTCATGCCGGTGACTAAGAGCAGGATCTAAACTCCTCACAGACCTGCTAGGCCTGGCTGGCAGGGCAGGCTGCTGCGCTGCAATGTGGAATTCACCCGAACCCTCTGATGCCTAATTTGCTTAAAGGAGGGAACATATGCAAAGCACATGATTTATGGAGCGGTAATAAGGAGCTGGTGAGAGGCGGTGGGAGAATAACTGTCAACAAAGTAAGGCTTTTGAAAAGAAGAATGGGTTGCCGGCGTGAAACCTGTTAAGAGACCTACCAACCTCTTGGGTGTCTTTAATTACATAATTAATTTACCCACAACTGGACCATTTCAGGGCAGAGTATTGGCTTCCAGACTGATGTAATAAGCCACTTCATCAACCTCAATTGTGGGTCAGCTGAAATGTCCGGCGACAAACATATAAACTGCACACCGCAACGGTGTAACAACGTTTCTGTGGTGAATGGCATGACATACTTAGGGTATATGACAAATTCAATTTCCAGTGTCGATCAGGTGAACGTACAGCATGTTTCCTCATATTTTCTGATCATTACTACGGTCCCAATAGTGTCAACTGGATTTCCTCGTCTTATTTCCTTCATCTCCACGTTATTAAATATATATATATATTTTATTTTATTTTAACAGATGAACAAGTCTTCTGGCTCTCTCGGGCTTCTGCGATATATTTCAAAACATAGTCGTGTTCAGAACAGAGCAGGCAAAGGAAAGGAGACGAAGAGTTGATGATGTCACTTTAGACCCATCCACCTACTGGCTACTGGCCCTGAATTGTGTCCCCAGAGAGGGTTTCAGAGGTAGGCCAAGGAGCCAGGTATTACAGCATGATGATGATTAGTCCAGCGTAGTTCAGAGGTTAGCTATCCAAATGTCCAGCCAGATCATAAAAATAGCTAGGAGTCAGTGAGGTGAAGAGTGAGGCTAAGGGCGAGAGGGGTTACAGGATGTTAGGGTCAGTGTGTAGCCCCCTGAGGGTGTCACAGCTGAGCCCCCTGCCCTGAACCCAGGGGTACAGGGGGAACCCCTACCTCTGAACAAGACTGGGGAAAGGGAAAAGGGTTTGATTCAATTGTTTGACCAAGTGGGCTACACCACAAAGGTTGAAACTGCTAAGACCTCTAGCTTGTAAGGTTATGGGGTTTGACTCGATTGGTGTGATCGAAGCGACTTAAGAAAAATAGGACCTACTACGCCACGGTCTGCATTGGAGTCCAGTCTCAGAAAGGTATTTTTCAGAAACCTTTCCTCATTCCACTGGAATCTCAAAGTGCAGCTTTTGCAAGGGCAATATGGCTAATGGAATGCTGCAGGGTCATTTCATTTACGTTTCCACAAAAAAAGGTGAATGTTTACGAAGACACGGGCCTGGTGGGTATTGGACTATTTATTTTCCTGCCGATTCTGCTGCAAGTATTCTGGCACTCCTCCTCCGTGACTCTAACTCAACCATCCATGTGTGCCACGGGGTTTATTTATACATTGTAAACTTTCATCAAGCCTAATTTGATGGGGTAAGAAACGGGAGAGACAGTCCGAAAACATTGTGTGAAAACGCAGCTGCTACGAGGGCCCGATTCTGTCTAAATAAAAAGGCCTCAGAAGTATCTTAGAATAATATACAAGTGTTCTGAAAGGTCATGGGGAAGGTCGTACCTATAAACAGAGAAGAATTTGCTCTATGGTGCACTTTTTGTGTGGCGGGATACGGCAAAACGTTTGATAAAGCATTTAAGAAAGAATCACGTCCTGCTGTAATTCCAGACCTCACACCGGGGGATGGGGGAAGCTCAATGTTTACATGTTTTAAACCCTCCATGTTCCTCCGTGATTACAAGAGAGCAATGTCTCTATTCCACTGACCGTCAACCCTTTCATGTCAGGAAGGAAGCCATTATAGTCCTTCCTACAGCGGACGAGGCAGGGCCAGTAACGAGGGGGGTAGCACATAGCGTGGCTTGTAGAAGTACACCTACCTTCCATTCAGACTGCAGAATGCCCCAGCAATACAGCCCCCCTCCAATTAGATGCCCTATAATAAGGGGCCTGGAATCCCAAAGTCAATTACGATAACCCTGTGGGATGTGCTCAAGTTGAACCGGAAACTTATTTGGGTAGTTTTAATTTCAAAATAATCAGACTGGATTTCCCTTACAAGGGGCGCGCAGTGAAATCTGACCTATTGGGGCGGGTTGGGGAGCCGTCCATCTGAAGGCAAGCTGGAAATGGGGGACTTCATCTGAGTTGCTATGAGTTAAATGCGCCTCGGAGCCGGAACAACGGATGAAGCCTGGCGCACGCCTTGTAGATAGGAGCACTCATTCTCCCCGCTCATCAGCAGCTGGCCAGGGACAGGCGACATCGTTGGGGAAGAGGGATGGGGTCAGGAAAACAGAGCCTTTTAGCATGAAAAACAGGCAAAAACCTGGCATCCATCAGAGTCGGGTGGTCAGCTGGGCAGGGAGCAGAGGGAGCAGCACGCTTGGGCAGAAAAGACCACCCAAAACAGGCAGCGTCGTACAACCCACACTGCTGGAGCATGAAAAGAGGCCTTCACACCGATTCCCTATCCAAATATTGACTGTGGGAGCCCTCTCTGGCCAATAAACACACTCGGGGGAAGAGAAGAGGGGCAGCAATAATGGTGTTACATCAGACTGGAAGTCATGTTCAGAGTAATGAAAAATCTATCAACTATGAAATGTGGAGACAACAGTTTATGGTTGAATCACAGGGACAGGTTGGGCAGGAGGCCAAGGTAGAAAAGTGGGATATAGCATGGCCCCAAAAAAGGAAGATTTTGTTTTCTGAGGAAGACTTAAATCACACCAGAAAGGAAATGTAGTTAAGTAGATTTAGTCAAATCCACGTTATTGCTTTTGTCTCTTTAAAATGATTCAGCTGGTGTAAAATCGGTGCAGCCGATTGAAATCTATTTTCCATTATAATGATCAAATGTATTCATTAGGCATGTGAACTAGACAGAAGAAAATAAAACATACTTTCTCTCAAACTGGTTGTTGAGACATTGAGCTAGATAAGCCTAATTTGGATGCATTTTTGAGGCCAAAAACACTTCCAAAACATAAAATGAGAAACAACCACATTAAATTACAACAAAGAGGTGGAGATTTTTTGCTGACTTAATCTTCATTCTCCCTGATGTAATCAACCCGCATGATGCTGTTTTTCTAGCTCCACTGAGGAGATCAAAATGTTCAATGTTTTTTGCAATTTTGCAAACTTTGTCACTCCATTTGCAAGATTCTTTCTTTAGCTAATAGACTGTATGCTGTGGGGTTTTGCAACCCCACATGCGTAAGATACTGAATGTCGAGAAATAACGGTGTGTGGTAGTGAGAGGTAGTAAAATGTCTAGAATTGAGTCATGGGAGAGGAATGAGAGAGCCAAATGCTGGGAACACAGTCGTTCGTTATGCTGTCATTGCATTGCCCTCTAGTGGAGATCAAGATCACTACATCTGTAGGACACCATTGACATTTTACCTGGTCTTGGGACTTTGGAGATGATGGTGATGTTTCAAAGTCTTTCTTGGTTTCAAGGATTTTTTTCACCAGCCCACCTGGGGATGAAAAAAGGCCATGTTTAACCATCCTTAAAGTGGCAATCTGAGGTTCAAATAAGTGGGTAACCCTCCACTGTTTTGGTAAATAGCTGAGGAATGGGGCTTGAGAAATGTGACCACTCAAATTCATTGACAGAGGTAAAGATGCAAGGACTGACCATTCATGAGATCAAACATGCAGTTTATTTATATGTTATATTTTTCAGGAATCAAATCGGTATATCATTAATATAAAAGTCTGAAAATGGATATAAACAACTGCAGACTGCTCCTTAGGATACAAACCCTGACCAAAGGTCTAGCAATTTGTACTAGAATTATACGCACCTACAGTGTCAAATGTGAGTGATTGTTTGGCTTGTAGGATTGCTCACCATGATTCTCATCGCCTTGGAGATCCACTGTTGGCTCCTGTGGAAGGACCAAATTGCGAAGAAACCATAAGTAAGACGCTGAATGACCAACACTGCTGCAGCCTTCTCTTGAACAGATAAGGTGCAGTATATGCTCGTGGGAACAGCACAACCAAATGCAACCTGAATGACCTACAGTGCAGTCGGACAGTATTCAAACCCCTTTCCTTTTTACACATTTTGTTACGTTACAGCCTTATTCTAAAATGGATTAAATAAAACAAAATTCCTCATCAATCTACACGCAATACCCCATAATGACAAAGCAAAAACAATTTAGAAATTTGTGCAAATGCATTAAAAACAAAACAAAACAGAAATACCATAAGTATTCAGACCCTTTGCTATGAGACCCGAAATTGAGCTCAGGTGCATCCTGTTTCCATTGATCATCCTTGAGATGCTTCTTCAACTTGATTGGAGTCCACCTGTGGTAAATTCAATTGATTGGATTTGGAAAGGCAAACACCTGTCTATATAAGGTCCCACAGTTGACAGTGCATGTCAGAGCAAAAACCAAGCCACAAGGTTGAAGGAATTGTCCAAGCTCCAAGACAGATTGTGTTGAGGCACAGATCTGGGGAAGTGTACCAAGCATTGGAGGTCCCCAAGAACACAGTGGCCTCAATCAATCTTAAAATGGAAGTTTGGAACCACCAAGACTCTTCCTAGAGCTGGCTGGCCCGCCAAACTGAGCAATCGAGGGGAGAAGGGCCTTGGTCAGGGAGGTGAACAAAAACCCAATGGTCATTCTGACAGAGCTCCAGAGTTCCTCTGTGGACATAGGAGACCTTTCCAGAAAAACAACAATCTCTGCAGCACTCCACCAATCAGTCCTTTATGGTAGTGGCCAGATGGAAGCCACTCCTCAATAAAAGGCACAGCCCACTTGGAGTTTGCCAAAAGGCACCTAAAGATTCTCTGGTCTGATGAAACCAAGATTGAACTCTGGCTTGAATGCCAAGCGTCATGTCTGGAGGAAAACTGGCACCATTCCTACGGTGAAGAATGGTGGTGGCAGCATCTGTGGGGGATGTTTTTCGGTAGCAGGGACTGGGAGACTAGTCAGGATCGAGGAAGAAATGAATGGAGTAAAGTACAGAGAGATTCTTGATGAAAACCTGCTCCAGAGCGCCCAGGACCTCAGACTGGGGTGAAGGATCACCTTCCAACAGGAAAATGACCCTAAGCCAAGACAACGCAGGTGTGGCTTCGGGACAAGTCTCTGAATGTCCTGGAGTGGCCCAGCCAGAGCCCGGACTTGAACCATCTCTGGAGAGAACTGAAAATAGCTGTGCAGCAACGCCCCACATCCAACCTGACAGAGCTTGAGAGGATCTGCAGAGAAGACTGGGAGAAACTCCCCAAATGCACGTGTGCCAAGCTTGTAGCGTCATACCCATGAAGACTTGATGCTGTAATCGCTGCCGAAAGGTGCTTCAACAAAAGTACTGAGTAAATGTGATAGTTTTACATTACTTATAAATTAGCAACAAATTCTAAAAACCTGTTTGGATTTGTCATTATGGAGTAAAAACTATTTAATCCATTTTAGAATAAGGCTGTAGCGTAACAAAATGTGGAAAAAGTTAAGAGGACTGAATACTTTCCGAAGGTACTGTACATATGTGCTCTCTCACCATCTCGGGCATGTCGGGGCGAAGAGGGGCAGCCTCCAACACCACAAACTGTTCATCTTCATCCTCAGAAAGCTTCTTCCCCTCCGTGATGACGGCCGCCGGGGGCTTGGCACTGGTCAGCCTTACACACACATACACACAATTTAGAGGAAGGAGGCTATGGAGCAAAGTACAACATTTTCTCAGCCTGGTTCCGTAGGTAAACACTGTGGAACGTAGCAGATAGAAATGTCACAAATAGAGCTGATGTGACTCCTAAATCTACATGTCAGAATGGCATGTTTGTTCTACATCATATATTTAGAAAAGCTCCAAAATGCTGTGCACTGCTAAATACAGAGCTTCTATGCTTACTACTGTATGATTCATAGTGGCACAGGAAGTAAAAAGGTATGAGGGGAAGTCACCTTTCAGCTGGGGTCACGTCAGTGTAGCTCTCCTGCCTCTTGACCCGAGGAGGGGCGGGCCGGGCGCTGCTGGGCCGAGGTATCCTCCTGTTGGGGAGATAAGACGGTCCACACTAATGATCAGCCAGCCAGTAAAGCAACTCTTTCACCAATAGCCTCATTTACAGTGCTTCTCAAAACTGTTCCCGGGGACCCGCTATGTACGCTATATTCTTCCCTAATTGATTACCAATAATTAGTCATCTGTTTGGATGGTTAAATATAACCATTTAACCAAGAGACACTGAGAATCATATGTTCAAATAATCACAAATATTCAAAGACCGGTAGACAGGAACAGGACAGGGTACAAAGTTACTGTATTTAGTTGGAATAATAAAATAAAATAGACCAGAGTCTAATGGCTGTATTTGGTTGTAGTGAGAACCTGAACATACAGAGGTTCCCAGGACTAGAGTTGAGAAACCCTGCTGCTCTACTGGCCCCCAACAGTCGACAACACTCACTCTCATTCAGTCAGTCAGTTATTCCACCATGGGACAGTCACGCGTTTGACGTTACACTGAGAAAATGATAAGTGGGGACTAGCGGAGCAATTTGTTGTGGTGTAAAGAGCGAGTACTCCAGCTGAGATGTTGCGGTTGATCAAGGAGTAAGTGGAGGATTTGCGTCAGTGAATGGAGAGCTGTAGCATGCAAACGCACATTGCTGCATGTTACACAACTTTTTCGGTCACACACAGAGGAAATGGGCAGAAAAACGGTTCAATGTTGTGAGGTTACGGGAGAGACCGTTTCCATTGTTGCTGAATGTGCAAATCGAGCAGTGCCCTCAAACCCTGCTAATTTACTTAGTAAGCTGTCAACACACACACACACACACACACACACACACACACACACACACACACACACACACACACACACACACACACACACACACACAGAGTACAGACCTGTGGGCCATGTGGGCTGGCACTGCGTCTGTGGCATCTCCGTTCTCCAGGGGAACCGGCCTCTGTGCCAACGGAGTGTCTCCATCTACAACATGATGCTGACATGAGAACACCCCTTCTAACACGTTTTATTGGAACAGCCGATGAACTTGATGGCAAGAACTAGAAATACTGACGGCTAGGGCTTTTAGAACAGAGACGTATAGAAATGTCCACCTGGACTACTAAATGGGGAACAAACTCCAGCACCGTTGGTGCAGTGAGAAAAATACTCACCTTCACTGTCAAACTCTTCTGGAAAAGAGGAAACAGAACAATTATTTATATCTATTCATATATGGTGTAAAAAGAAGAATGACTTTAGCGAGAGGCCGTAGGGGTTGAGGGGTGCTTGGGGTTACCTTGTTGGGCTCCTGCTTTGGGCCAGCGCCTCTGCCCCTTGGCAGATGAAGGCCGAGGTATTCTGGCTGGACTGTCAGACTGAGGAGAGGAGATGGGAGGGGAAGATGACTGGGTAAGTGTGTCCCATTTCGGATGGAGAGCATGCGTACACACTTATAAACATGCACACATGCAGGGTCATTCGTAGGAAAAGGAGGACACAGGCAGCCCCTCTTTAAAAATAAGAGGTTACCTGCTTGTATGTGACTTCCGCTGTCTACAAACAGAGAAAGACAGCGTTGAGTAAATATCTGAATGCAGACCTATGTCCAAACCTTCCACCGAGGGGGGCTACAAAGCAAGTAAAACAGTAGGAAAACCAAGCTGCTATGATTATTATAATTTTTTTCTAGAGCATGGAATGACAAGTTACGCTAAGACAGCCAAACAAACTACTGAAGATGCTCACAGCGCTATGTTAAAGTAGGTGAACCTATATCAGGCAGCCATGCTGCACTAGCGAGTGCTACACAGTTCTGAATCTGCTAAATAGCTCTAGCAATAGAGGCAAAGGAAGGATACCTCTTCAGATGCATCTTCAATAGGCTTCGGTGGATAATTCCAGCGGTAGCACAGAAGCACAGAATGAACCATTATCACACTAATAGCAGCATAGAAATAGACTATATTAGCCAGTCTAATATGTTATATTGGCCCACTTTTCTATTTCTATGGATGGCACCCTAGTCCTAACCTATGACCATGTGGTACTACATGGGTTCCATCTTAGCTCAGTCAAATCTGTGCCACACAACTAAAGCATATTCAACATCAGCTCATGGACGTAGCAGTAGCCTATATCCATCTCAGAAAATGTGTCGATTTCTTCTCCATCTCTGGTGGTATTGTAGAGAAAGATACAAATGTGTGAGGTGCGCCCTTAAGAGTTGAGCAGGGTAGAGCCATCATTATTGCTGAGCTCCTGAAGTTATTCTACACACAAAAAAACAACAGCAGTCTTATGACCACCTAAAACATATGTGCCATGGTTTGTCTTCGCAAGTATAAATTAAGTTTCTATTTATTTATTTTTTTAGCAAATATAGGCTAGCATAGACAAATAATGATGACATTCTACTGAAATGTTGGAGTTGAAAACAGAAGATAAAGCAATAGACTGGAAACTCTCACGAACCAAGCGTGTGCTAAATATAACTAATCTCTCAATGAATGCAGAGCGCTGCAGATGACAGCTGTCTTGGTCAAAGTTGCAGAAAAAAACCCGAATGTGTTCTATCCTAGCAACAAGCAAGGAGTAAGAGCCCTTGAAGTGAAATGAAGCGAGCGAGCAAATTAGCATCTATGCTAACACAAATGCATTCAGAGCAACTACATTACTATTAGGCATGTAGCTACCTCCTGTTCATCATCTTCAGCCTTGGGGTTGAAGGTGAGAGAACAAATGCATTAAGGCCATGACACACACACGGTGATGGGGCAAGGTTATAAATGGGAGCATAAACAAGGAATTGACATAAGGGTCGTTGCTAAGGCCAAAACAAAAGTGAACAAATTATTATTCTAAAATGAAAGTAAAAACATATAGTTGCAATAAACTATGTCTAAACAAAATTTGATTGAATTTTTTTAATCAAACTTAATTAACCATTTCATTCAATGAATTTGTCCTTAGTTTACTTGCGTATTAAGCCGTTGCTTGCCTCATGCTTCATTTTTACATTTAGTTCAAAACACCTTTTATTCACCCTTTATCGATTGGCGTCACTCCATAGGACATTATATCACACCGATGGACAATATACAACAGGCAGTCAAATTAACTGAAAGGTCGCTAGTTCGAATCCCTGAGCCGACTAGGTGAACAAGCTGTCGGATGTGCCCTTGAGCAAGGCACTTAACCCCAATTGCTCATGTAAGTCACTCTGGATGAGATAAATGACTCAAATGTATAAAAATAATAATAATTAAAAAATGGACTCCTGTATAGTTATTTTTTTATCACTACCTCCCAGGGTCAGGAATGGGTAATTTGCACACCTAGTGCCTTCCGTGGATGTGGTAGCCGTTTCTTAGGCTCCCTACCCAGAATCAAACCCTGTTTCCCCGTTACCCGTGGTCACAATTGTATGCACAGAAAGTACCATTGAAAGCTGACAGGGCAGACATTTGAATTACATGTCAGTACGTCACCAGTCGAGGCTATAAAGTCACCAAGAGCATCTGTGGTGCCTGAGAGTAGACAACATTGATTTTGGGTCTGACCCATGCGCACCGAGGGGGAGGCCCTGACAGCTGATGCAGTGGGAGCCATAGGAGCCGAGGCACGGCTTGACAGGTGTTCCGTTTGAGGGAGTATACTGTACAATGGAGCCAATGACATGGTTTGAAAAACACAACGTATCTCTGATGTTGGCGGGTAATAGGGTGACCCCCGTTCCAGGCATCACTGCACTGGCGTGCCATGCGGAGAACCATCACTGGAAAACCATCGGAGGAAAACTGAGACACTCAGAGTAAGACCGACTGGGGCGTATAGGAGGCAGGGTGAATAGTCTTCAAAAAAGAGGCTCTGCCAATGGGGGCCCTCCCAGGGGTACTACATATGCCAATCGGTCAGTGGGAGTGAAAGTGATTTGACAGAGAGGGATCAAGAGGATGGATGGTCTAATGCAGGGAGTGAAAACCAGGACTTTGAGGCATCACAGCCAGTCCCCAATATCGGCCTGAGCCATCACTAGGGCCAGGTAAAATAACCAGACCCTGCCCAGCCGGTAGAGAGAGACACAGAGGTTGCCTGAGCAATGGTCACCTGCAGGGTGTGAGAAACCAGACGTGGGAGAATGAAAATGTAAATATTGCACTCAGAACCACTTAAAATGATCAACATTTATACAGGATAAGTCTAATACAAATAGGTGTTATTTGATGAGAAATACATCTAAAAAGGCAATTACAGAAGTTTATTAATAGGTTATGTCCCCCAGGGTGACAGCCATTTCCTCTGGTGTGTCACCATCTTCAAGTCACACCAAGGGAAAAAAGTTGTCATGCCTGTGGAAATCTCAGGCTGGATTGGCTTTATTGTTAACAGTAAGCTTACCATTTGATTTCACCACACCTATTTTCATTGCTATTTATACTTACAATTAATTATTATTTTCAATTATACATTCAAAAGATGTCACACCAAAGGACTAAGGAATTTGCCCCTTTTTATGGTAATGGCAGAAAAGTGCAATATTTTGATAAATATTTTTGATAAAACTCACAATCTGTCCAGAACAGGTGTCCAGCAATGTCTTCCGTTCTTTCTCATTTGTAAGAGAACCCTCCCCCGCACAATGGTGACCAAATGCTGGGTCGTTCTTTAATAAGAAAAATGTGTCACACATGTGGACATTGATTACATTTTGATCTCAAAATCTATCAGAACTATTTTGAAATATCATGGACTTTGGGACTACGGATTCCGGAAATAGACTTACACTCCATGACCAAAAGTATGTGGACACCTGCATGTCGAACATCTCATTTCAAAATCATGGGCTTTAATATGGAGTTGGTCCCAAACGTGTCACAATTTTAACCAATTTATATTTGAAATTAAAAAAATAAATAAAATTCTAAAGGGCATCACCTCAGGAGGCCAAAGTTCATGTTCACATATAAATGAGCTATTTACACACAGAAGTGGCATATTTCCTTTCACCTACACATAGTGGAGGAATCAGAAAGATAAGTACAGGAATCCCTTTTATTTGGGTCATCATCAGTAAAAAAGTTCTCATAGCTGGGATAATTTGCCCGACTGCCATTAATGCCATAAATTGTGTCTTTCACTTAAACAATGGTGAGGAATCGGAAAGATCAGTTTTAGGCTACTATAATTCTTTGTAGTTTGGTTGTTTTCACTTTTATTTTATTTTTTTATCACCTGCCCAATCGGGCAACCTCAAAGCATGCTCAACTTTCAGGAATGCTTAGTTCACTTGCCCCGGGTAATAGGTGAACCCTTAAAATCAATCCCTTATCAACACTCTTCTACATACTGCAAGTCTTAACCTTAATATCCTCCATTAATATAATGAAAAATCAGACATTTTTAAATGTCATGGGTTGACCTCACACATTCATGTGCTATTGCAACTGCCAAACTGTAAAAACGTTATTTATGTTGTTGTGTTTTGCTCGTCTTCAATGGGACTTGTTGCTATGTACTGTACGATGTTAACGAATGACCAGTCACTTTCATAATGTACTGATTACATTCATTTCCCAAACTAGACTTAACATGAACATGTAGCAAAAATACAACCATGGAAAGGACTGGCATGAGAAATGTAGGCATTGGTTGAATATGAAAATGAAAATGCAATAGTAGATACTGCTCATTGGAGAGAAAGTGGGTTGGAGTCATTTAAAGCTTACCGCTGGTTCAGGTTTGGCAGTTTTACTGGGCTCCTCTTGATGTGGTCTGTGTTTTGTGTCCTCTGACACTCTGGCCTAAACACACACACACACACACACACCTCAGGATCTCATAGAGGCATTGTTGCGGCCACTGTTATATTGAGGACCATTTGGCACAAAGCCACAGAATGACAGACATACTCTACCTTTTTGTCACCCTTCTCTGGCACTTTGGTTTTCTCCTCCCCCTGTTTGTGTCTGAGCTCTCTCTCCTTCTCTCGCCGTTTATCCCGGTCTAAATTTTTCTCCTTATCCCTCTCTCGATCTCTCCCTCTGTGCGACTCCTTGTCTTTGCTCTTTTCCCTGTCTCTGTCTCTGTCCCTCTCACTCTCCTTGTCTCGTTCTCGGTCTTTCTCTCTTTCATTGTCTTTGTCCCACTCTCGGTCCCGGCTCTTGTCCTTGCCACGGTCTTTGGTACGGTCTCGATCGCGGCTCTTTTTTGACCTTTCTCTCTCGCGGTGGCGCTCCTTTTCCTTGTCGCCCCGTCTGCCCTCTTGCTCTTTGGGCAGGTCTGGGTCCTTCTGCTCCCAACCCCCGGCGCTGTGCTCTCGGATCGCCTTCTCCTGGAGAAACACACACATATATAGCAAAGCATATACACACAAAAGCGTACATACACACAGATACATTAATGTGACCATAGGGACACCCTCAAAACACAGTGGCACCAGGCAAACATTAGCCCTGTATGACAAACCTTTACGTTAGAGGTTGAAGTTACATACAAAACAATAATTGAATTTACATTTTTTTAAACGATGGTGACTAATTTCTAGAATTTCACTAAGCTAATGTACACTCCCCTACGTACAGTGAAGGTAAAATGTTACATGTGGCTCTCTCTACACGCCAGCATTTTGGATTTGAGATCAAACGTTTCATATGAGGCAACAGTACAGAACGTCACCTTTTATTTGAGGTTATTTTCACGAAATTGCTTTGTCATAAGTGTTTGGACAAATTCACTTAGTGTATTTGGTCCCAAATTCCTAGCACCCAGTACATCAAGGTTGTGACTACTCGCTCGTTGGATGCATTTGCAGTTTGTTTTATGTTTTGCCCAATAGTAACTGAATGGTGAATGATGACTGGAGTAACTTTCTATAAGTGAGTAGATAAGAGGTTTCTGAACACTTCTAAATTAATCCTGATAATGCCATGATTAAGAAAAACCATGAATAATGATGAGTGAGATGCCATTCAGAGGCTACAATAAAACATGCTAACCTCTCATTATTACCAATGAAATGGGGAGTCAAGCATTTTTTTTGTGGGGTATGATCATCATCATTCAAAACAACCAAAACAAACTGGAAATGCATCCAACAAGTTCGTAGTCACAAGGTTGATGTAGTCATTGCGTGCTATGAATATGGGACCAAACACTACACTTTCGACTACTTTAATACACAAGTGAATTTGTCCAAATACCTATGACCTCTTCAAATGGAGGGAACTATATACATGAAGTGCTTTCATTTCTAAAACAGTAACACCGATATCTATGGAAATACTTAAATCCAAAATGATGGAGTAGAGAGCAAAATATAAAATCTTTGCTTCACTGTCCCAATAAAGTCTGATCGGAATATATCCTGTCCAGTCGGAATTGTGTGTGTCTGGGCTGTATTCGTAAAGCATCTCAGAGTAGTATTGCTTATCTAGGACCAGTTTAGCCTTTGAGATCATAATTAATAAGATTATATGGACAGGTTGGGACCTGATACTATATCAGCATTTCACTTTGAGAGGCTTTGTGGATGGAGCCCCTGGTCTCACCACTTGGTCTCGTTGGCGCTCTCGTCCCTCCCTGTTCTCCTTGTCCTGGGACCGGGAGGAGCTGGCCTTCCCCTTGGGGTCCAGCTTGTCCCCGGCCAGCACCCGCTTCACCGCCTCCTCACTGGACAGCTGGGGACGACATGACACAGGGGACAGATGTGATTGTCAACTCACTTTCAAATCAAAATGTATTTATCACATGCTCCAAATACAACAGGTGTAGACGATACCGTGAAATTCTTGCTTACGAGCCTTAACCAATGATGCAGAGTAAAAAAAAAGTATGATAAAATAGTAACACAAATAGTAAGCTATATACAGAGAGTACCAGTACCAGACCAACATGCAAGGGTATGCGGTATTTGAGGTAGATACAGTATGTACATAAAGGCATTCACTTCTGCCCTCAGGTGTCGAACGCATTCCACACAGATGTTGGCCCATGTTGACTCCAATGCATCATTGCAGTTCTTGACACCGGTGCGCCTGGCACCGACTACCATATCCCGTTCAAAGGCACTTAAATATTTTATCTTGCCCATTCACCCTTTGAATGGCACATACACACAATCCATGTCTCAAGTCTTAAAAATCATTCTTTAACCTGTCTCCTCCCCTTCATCTACACAGATTGAAGTGGATATAACAAGTGACATTAATAAGGGATTATAGCTTTCACCTGGTCAGACTGTCATGGAAAGAGGTGTTCCTAATGTTTGTACACTCAGTGTTTGTACACTCAGTGTATATAGTGTGTATAGACTTGAGTATGCATAGAGTCAGTGCAAGATAGGGTCAACGCAGATAGTCCTTTCTACAATATCTATATCTTGTCTTTAACTTTGTTTATTGGGATTGAACATTTTTCAAAGTAATGCATTGTAGAAGGAGTGCACATCACTATCACACATCAATCTTTGAGTAGAATGACCTGTCCATCTGTCTGTTCATAATGAATTGAATTAATTTTATTAGAAATGTCTAACATAGTTGCCGCAGCCATTTGAGTACAACGATACATCAATTATAGAGGATTAAAAACACAATCAAGTCGAAATGTATTCCCATTGTGGTCCTTGTTATAATTAAATGTTGTGCTAGCTAGCTAGTTTACATGCATGTGAACAGTTGTCATGACGAGACCCTTCGGGAGGCATGGCAAAGATCCCCTGAGCTTGAAGCCCTTTATTCGAACTGGCTGTCTTCAGGGTCCAATTAAAATGTGCTAGACTGTAATTGATCCTCTTCAGATGTCACCCACAAGCATCATTAGTGTGTGTAAACATGCATGGCCTTATCTGGAGCATTTGGTTTGTGTGTTGATAGGTGACAGCCACTGAAATGCACAAACATATGCTCATAATGTTTGCAGCAAGAGCTACCTTTTCACTTTTCTTTGCGGCTGTGGCTATGTAAAATATTTCATTTCTTGGCAACTTTGGATGTTGTGGACTGAAGATTGCGCTACAATTGCACACAAACGTGTCTGCAAATTTGGTTGCATGTGTATGACAATCTGTGCGCGTGCACATGCGTCTGTCTGTCTGTCTGTGAGGGTGTATGTCTTGGAGTTACAGGCGTGCGCATGTGAAACAGATGCCAATGTACAGTTTAACTTTCTCCACTGTCTCTGTCCCCATACCATGCTCAAACCGTGCTCACCCTCTGCATCGCAACACACATGACCACCCTCCTTGACAACGTGTGAACCAACTGAGCTATACAAAAGTTACCAATTTGTAACTCTGTTACACATGTACTCCGTTACACATGTACATGAGTCTTTCCAAGCAAACAGACCTTGTTGAGGCAGCACTTGGCGATGGCCTGTAGCAGCTCGTTGGTCCTCTCAGGCTCATGGCCGGCTACAATGCGCGCTGGCTTGACCGAGAGGGGCTCGCCGTTCACCAGCATCACCACATCTAGGGCCTTCTGCAGGAACGCTATCTTAGCATCCTTATCCTGCAGGAGAGAGGAATTGAGAGGGATTGAAAGAAAGAGTGAGAACAACGACTTTAGGAAGACCGTCTAATGGGAATGTTTTTGTTTTTTCCTCTGAGGTTAGCATAACAAAACTGCTTCGACCGGTTTCTTTGCATCGGTTTTCTTGAGTGGATCATCCATTAATATCAGAGTACACCAGAGACCACCGGAGAGTTTATGCAGACATGCTTGTGTGAAACCCCTCTTCACCATGTGCACTTGAGGGAATTCTCAACATTGTATAGTTACGTGCCAACGCACAAATGGAACTAAGGGTGTTGCGCTGCACAGACCATTCCAAAACGGTGACCTCATCTGTTATCCATTTCCAGATAAGCACAGTTGAGACCACAACCTAAGCTCCATGCCAACAGTGTAACATTAAGCTGGCCACTAACTTAACGTATAACAAGCTCTAAATCCATTCAGCCCCTGAGCTCTCCAGGCCCTGTACTTCACAACACAGCTGATATTCAGGCCTGAAAGAAAAGAGAGGTGAACGGGCCAAAGCCAAGAGTACAGTCGCACCCCTAAAAACAAAACAATTGTCACAAGAAATTAGCTCCCTGGAATACAGAAAATACCAGAGCACTGAAGAAAACTGGAAAGACGCTCCACCAAACGAAGTCTTCCGACTAGCTTGGAAAGACAGCACCGTGTAACATCGAAGAGCCCTCACGGCTGCTCGATCATCCTATTATTCCAACCTAATTGAGGAGAATAAGAACAATCCGAAATGTATTTTTGACACTATCGCAAAGCTAACTAAAATGCAGCGTTCCACAAGAGAGGGTGGCTTTCATTTCAGCAGTGATGAATTCAAACTTCTTCGACGAAAAGATCATGATCATTAGAAAGCAAATTACAGACTCTTTAAATCTGCGTATTTCTCCAAAGCTCAGTTGTCCTGAGTCTGCACAGAACTGCCAGGACCTAGGATCAACAGAGACTATCAATTTTCTTAATCCTGTCTCTCTTAACATATTCATGAAAATAGTCATGGCCTCTAACCCTAACAGCTGCATATATGGACCTTATTCCAACTAAACTACTGAAAGAGCTGCTTCCTGTGCTTGGCCCTCCTATGTCGAACGTAAATGACTCCCTATCCTCTGTATGTGTACCTAACTCACTAAAAGTGGCAGTAATAAAACCTGTCATTAAAAAGCCATACCTTTGACCTTGAAATAAAAAAAATAAATAACTCCTATACCTTTAAATGTTTTGGGGAAAAAGCTGTTGGGCAGCAACTCATTGCCTTCCAGAAGACACATATTGTATATGAAATGCTTCAGTCTGGTTTTAGACCCCATCATAGCACTGGGACTGCACTCGTGAATGTGGTAAAATACCTTAATGGTGTCAGACCACGGGTCTGCATCTGTCCCCGTGCCCCAAGACCTTAGTGCTGCTTTTGACACCATCAATCACCACATTCTTTTGGAGAGACTGGAAACCCTAATTGGTCAATAAGGACAAGTTCTTGCCTGGTTTAGATCTTATCTGACGGAAAGATATCAGTTTCTCTGTGGATGGTTTGTTCTCTGACAATTCAATTGTAAGTTTCAGTGTTCCTCATGGTTCCATTTTAAGACCACTATTGTTTTCAATATATATTTTACCTCTTGGTGATTTCATTCGGAAACACAATGTCAACTTTCACTGCTATACTGACAACACACAGCTGTACATTTCGATGAAACCCCAAAATTGCCTAAATCAAATCAAATTTTATTTGTCACATACACATGGTTAGCAGATGTTAATGCGAGTGTAGCGAAATGCTTGTGCTTCTAGTTCCGACAATGCAGTAATAACCAACAAGTAATCTAACTAACAATTCCTAAACTACTGTCTTATACACAGTGTAAGGGGATAAAGCATATGTACATAAGGATATATGAATGAGTGATGGTACAGAGCAGCATAGGCAAGATACAGTAGATGGTATCGAGTACAGTAGATACATATGAGATGAGTATGTAAACAAAGTGGCATAGTTAAAGTGGCTAGTGATACATGTATTACATAAGGATGCAGTCAATGATATAGAGTACAGTATATACGTATGCATATGAGATGAATAATGTAGGGTAAGTAACATTATATAAGGTAGCATTGTTTAAAGTGGCTAGTGATATATTTACATCATTTCCCATCAATTCCCATTATTAAAGTGGCTGGAGTTGAGTCAGTGTCAGTGTGTTGGCAGCAGCCACTCAATGTTAGTGGTGGCTGTTTAACAGTCTGATGGCCTTGAGATAGAAGCTGTTTTTCAGTCTCTCGGTCCCAGCTTTGATGCACCTGTACTGACCTCGCCTTCTGGATGATAGCGGGGTGAACAGGCAGTGGCTCGGGTGGTTGATGTCCTTGATGATCTTTATGGCCTTCCTGTAACATCAGGTGGTGTAGGTGTCCTGGAGGGCAGGTAGTTTGCCCCCGGTGATGCGTTGTGCAGACCTCACTACCCTCTGGAGAGCCTTGCGGTTGAGGGCGGAGCAGTTGCCGTACCAAGCGGTGATACAGCCTGCCAGGATGCTCTCGATTATGCATCTGTAGAAGTTTGTGAGTGCTTTTGGTGACAAGCCGAATTTCTTCAGCCTCCTGAGGTTGAAGAGGCGCTGCTGCGCCTTCTTCACGATGCTGTCTGTGTGAGTGGACCAATTCAGTTTGTCTGTGATGTGTATGCCGAGGAACTTAAAACTTGCTACTCTCTCCACTACTGTTCCATCGATGTGGATAGGAGGGTGTTCCCTCTGCTGTTTCCTGAAGTCCACAATCTTCTCCTTAGTTTTGTTGACGTTGAGTGTGAGGTTATTTTCCTGACACCACACTCCGAGGGCCCTCACCTCCTCCCTGTAGGCCGTCTCGTCGTTGTTGGTAATCAAGCCTACCACTGTTGTGTCGTCCGCAAACTTGATGATTGAGTTGGAGGCGTGCGTGGCCACGCAGTCGTGGGTGAACAGGGAGTACAGGAGAGGGCTCAGAATGCACCCTTGTGGGGCCCCAGTGTTGAGGATCAGCGGGGAGGAGATGTTGTTACCTACCCTCACCACCTGGGGGCGGCCCGTCAGGAAGTCCAGTACCCAGTTGCACAGGGCGGGGTCGAGACCCAGGGTCTCGAGCTTGATGACGAGCTTGGAGGGTACTATGGTGTTGAATGCCGAGCTGTAGTCGATGAACAGCATTCTCACATAGGTATTCCTCTTGTCCAGATGGGTTAGGGCAGTGTGCAGTGTGGTTGAGATTGCATTGTCTGTGGACCTATTTGGGCGGTAAGCAAATTGGAGTGGGTCTAGGGTGTCAGGTAGGGTGGAGGTGATATGGTCCTTGACTAGTCTCTCAAAGCACTTCATGATGACGGAAGTGAGTGCTACGGGGCGGTAGTCGTTTAGCTCAGTTACCTTAGCTTTCTTGGGAACAGGAACAATGGTGGCCCTCTTGAAGCATGTGGGAACAGCAGACTGGTATAGGGATTGATTGAATATGTCCGTAAACACACCAGCCAGCTGGTCTGCGCATGCTCTGAGGGCGCGGCTGGGGATGCCGTCTGGGCCTGCAGCCTTGCGAGGGTTAACACGTTTAAATGTTTTACTCACCTCGGCTGCAGTGAAGGAGAGACCGCATGTTTCCGTTGCAGGCCGTGTCAGTGGCACTGTATTGTCCTCAAAGCGGGCAAAAAAGTTATTTAGTCTGCCTGGGAGCAAGACATCCTGCTCCGTGACTGGGCTGGATTTCTTCCTGTAGTCCGTGATTGACTGTAGACCCTGCCACATGCCTCTTGTGTCTGAGCCGTTGAATTGAGATTCTACTTTGTCTCTGTACTGACGCTTAGCTTGTTTGATAGCCTTACGGAGGGAATAGCTGCACTGTTTGTATTCAGTCATGTAACCAGACACCTTGCCCTGATTGAAAGCAGTGGTTCGCGCTTTCAGTTTCACGCGAATGCTGCCATCAATCCAAGGTTTCTGGTTAGGGAATGTTTTAATCGTTGCTATGGGAATGACATCTTCAACGCACGTTCTAATGAACTCACACACCGAATCAGCGTATTCGTCAATGTTGTTATCTGACGCAATACGAAACATGTCCCAGTCCACGTGATGGAAGCAGTCTTGGAGTGTGGAGTCAGCTTGGTCGGACCAGCGTTGGACAGACCTCAGCGTGGGAGCTTCTTTTTTTAATTTTTGTCTGTAGGCAGGTATCAGCAAAATGGAGTCGTGGTCAGCTTTTCCGAAAGGGGGGCGGGGCAGGGCCTTATATGCGTCGCGGAAGTTAGAGTAACAGTGATCCAAGGTTTTTCCACCCCTGGTTGCGCAATCGATATGCTAATAAAATTTAGGGAGTCTTGTTTTCAGATTAGCCTTGTTAAAATCCCCAGCAACAATGAATGCAGCCTCCGGATAAATGGTTTCCAGTTTGCAAAGAGTTAAATAAAGTTCGTTCAGAGCCATCGATGTGTCTGCTTGGGGGGATATATACGGCTGTGATTATAATCGAAGAGAATTCTCTTGGTAGATAATGCGGTCTACATTTGATTGTGAGGAATTCTAAATCAGGTGAACAGAAGGATTTGGGTTCCTGTATGTTTCTTTCATCGCACCATGCCTCGTTAGCCATAAGGCATACACCCCCACCCCTCTTCTTACCAGAAAGGTGTTTGTTTCTGTCGGCGCGATGCGTGGAGAAACCCGTTGGCTGCACCGCTTCGGATAGCGTCTCTCCAGTGAGCCATGTTTCCGTGAAGCAAAGAACATTACAGTCTTTGATGTCCCTCTGGAATGCTACCCTTGCTCGGATTTCATCAACCTTGTTGTCAAGAGACTGGACATTGGCAAGAAGAATGCTAGGAAGTGGGGCACAATGTGCCCGTCTCCGTAGTCTGACCAGAAGACCGCCTCGTTTCCCTCTTTTTCTGAGTCGTTTTTTTGGGTCGCTGCATGCGATCCATTCCGTTGTCCTGTTTGTAAAGCAGAACACAGGATCCGCGTCGCGAAAAACATATTCTTGGTCGTACTGATGGTGAGTTGACGCTGATCTTATATACAGTAGTTCTTCTCGACTGTATGTAATGAAACCTAAGATGACCTGGGGTACTAATGTAAGAAATAACACTTAAAAAAAACAAAAAACTACCCTGGAAGCCTGTGTTGGAGATTATGATTTTTTTTGTTTTACCTTTATTTAACTAAGAAAGTTAGTTAAGAACAAATTCTTATTTTAAATGTCGGCCTAGGAACAGTGGGTTAACTGCCTTGTTCAGAGGCAGAACGACAGATTTTTACCTTGTCAGCTTGGGGATCCGATCTTGCAACCTTTCAGTTACTAGTCCAACGCTCTAACCACTGTCTGCCTTGTGGTTAGCGTGGATGGCGGCAAATGTTTTACTTTTAAACTAAGACAAAACAGAAATGCTAGTTCTAAGTCCCAAGAAACAAAGAGATCTGCTGTTGGATCTGACAATTAATCTTGATGGTTGTACAGTCGTCCCAAATAAAACTTAAGGTCCTCTGCATTACTCTGGATCCTGATCTCTCTTTTGACGAACATATCAAGAATTTTCAAGGACAGCTTTTTTACATCTCGTAACATTGCAAAAATCTGAAACTTTGTGTCACAAAATTTGGCAGAAAAGCAAATCCATCTTTTTTCACTTCCAGACTAGACTACTACAATCCTCTACTTTCGGGCTACCTGGATAAAGCACTAAATAAACTTCAGTTAGTGCTAAACACAGCTGCCAGAATCTTGACTAAAACCAATGCTCCAGTGCCAGCCTCTCTACACTGGCTTCCTGTTAAGGCTAGGGCTGATTTTAAGGTTTTACTGCTAACCTACAAAGCATTACATGAGCTTTCTCCTAACTATCTGTCCGAATTGGTCCTGCCGTACATACCTACACGTACGCTACGATCACAAGATGCAGACCTCCTTATTCTCTCTAGAATTTCTACGCAAACATCTGGAGGCAAGGCCTTCTCCTATAGAGCTACATTTTTATAGAATAATCTGCCTATCCATGTAAGAGACGCAGACTCGGTCTCAACCTTTAAGTCTTTATTAAAGAGTCATCTCTTCAGTATGTCCAATGATTGAGTGTAGTCTGGCCCAGGAGTGCGAAGGTTAACGGCAAGGCACTGGAGCAACGAACTGCCCTTGATGTCTCTGCCTGGCCGGCGCCCCTCCATCCAATGGGATTCTCTGCTTCTGACCCTATTACGGGGGCTGAGTCACTGGCTTGCTAGTGCTCTTCCATGCCGTCCCTAGGAGGGGTGCGCCACATGAGTGGATTGAGCCTACGTGATTTCCTGTCCGGTTTTGCACCCCCTCTGGCTTTTGCAGTGTAGGAGATCTTCATGGGCTATACTCAGCCTGGTCTAAGGGTAGTAAGTTGGTGGTTGATGATATCCCTCTAGTGTTGTGGGGGCTGTACTTTGGCAAAGTGGGTGGGGTTATATCCTGTCTGTTTTTTTCCTGAGCCAAGTCAGTGGGGCCAGAATATAATGCGTATATAATATTAGAACAATTAATTGGCCTAGACTACAAAAGTAACATGTTTAACACATATGATTAGTACATAATAAATTCAGTGACAAAATCATTTTGATCGGATTACTCTCATAAAATCACTGTCAATTCAATTATCTTTGTCTATTCCTATGTGCGTTGATTGGTGGGGAAAAACAGGTCTACAGTAGATAAAAAAGTAGTGTAGCCTACTGTAGGCTAAGTCAATACTTGTTCAGAGTAATTTGCTTGATAGCAAGATAAAATGTCGCTTTCAAAAAGTATCAAAAAGAAAGGGTTAATGAGAAGCCTTTGGTGAGAGGTCTAATGCTTTAATATTTAATCATTTCTGCCCTCCGAATTCATATATAAGGGACATTTTCCACGCCATTAACATTGTTTTAGTTTGAACGTGCAGACTGGCTCGAAGAACAGTGGGAATGTATTCCTAGTCTGCGCCATTATTAGTGCAATGCCCCTTAAAGTGTCCCTCTGTGCTACCCGGTGGGGTGGGGTGTGGGTTCACCCCCTTCCTTCTCCTCCCTTCCCCATGGGCTAGGTCCGTCTTCTGTGCACTGCTCTGCGGCCCGTCCCGTGCCTTGAACCTCGCACGCTCACCACTATCTCAGTGGATAAAGCTGGATAACTGCAAGGCAACCCCATTGTTTGCCACTCGGGAGCCATGACAAATATATGCTAATATGCCAATATCCTGCTAACAGCCCATCCTAGAAACTTTTTTTTTTGCTGAATTCACAGCCTGCTATGCTTGTGAAAAACAGGGTTAATAATATATCTGTGAGAATATCTAATGGGCTTTTATATAATTTGAAGTTATTATTATTAATTAATTAACTTTGTTTATAAAATAACAACATTTTGGAGATTATTTTGTTTTCAAATAACCTAAAGTGAGCGAGAAAAAGGCCATTCTTGAACATGGAGTGAGACATTCTTACTAATTTGTAAATAAAGCCAGTGTGTTATTTACAATTATTTATTTCTGTTTTTAGAGGGAGAAAAACCAAAAGCCACCATAGTCTCGATGATCTCCCGGTCACGGCCGGCACGGGTATCGAACCAGCATTTGTAGCAACGCAGTGCTGCGATGCAGTGTCTTAGACTGCTGCGCCACTCGGGAGGCCCCATCCACAAAGATTTTAAGGCTGATCAATTGCCTTGCACAAAGCATCAAACTACAGAGGTGTTGGCAAGAGTGTTTTGTCCTGCTAATAGCCCATAATCGACTATTATAATACATGGTGTCCAAGTCAGGATATCCAAAACATTTATTTATTCAAGTTTATCAGAAAGAACATTGCTACTTATTTTTTTGCTCCAAAGCCATGAATGAGTGAGTCACTCAGCTTTATGTAGGTGCTGAGGCTATATGACTGCGCCATCAACTTGATTATTTAGCAGACATCACTTGATTATATTCAGTCAACACATATCTTAAGAATATCATGGAATATAATTGCACATTTTCATTTCTCTTAGAATAAAAACCTTAAGGGTAACAGTTTTAGTAAGTAATACTGAGGAGTAGAAATAAATAAAAAATAAGTGTATTTTTCACTTACACTATTGTTCTAAATTCAATCACCTTCATCCTCATCATTCAGTTCATAGAAATACAGTATTGAAGTCGTGCACAATTATCAGTTTCTACTTGGTTTATGTTGCCCATTCATTGTCAGTTAGAGACACACATTAGCGCCTTGGGACCCAAACGCATAATCAGTGCTCTAACTCCCCTTGCGCTGGTCTGGAGCAATGAAGCAGTGACGCAGGGAACCGTACTAAACCACAGAATACCTCCAAGTCCTGCAGCATAATCTCCAAACTTTCTGTTGAGGAACCACTGAAGGACCATGCCTATGGACTACCTGGCCTGATGACTCCTGGCTGTCCCCAGTCCACCTGGTCCAGTTTCAACTGTTCTGCCTGCAGCTATGGAACCTTGAACTATTTACCGGACATGCTACCTTGCTGTTTTCGACTCTCTCTCGCTCTCTCTCGCTCTACTGCACCGGCTGTCTCAACCTCAGAATGCTTGGCTATGAAAAGCCAACTGACATTTACTCTTGAGGTACAGACCTGATGCACCCTCCACAACCACTGATTATTATTTGACCCTGCTGGTCATCTATGAATGTTTGAACATCTTGAAGAACAATCTGGCCTTAACGGCCATGTACTCTTATAATCTCCATCTGGCACAGCAGGAAGAGGACTGGCCACCCCTCAGAGCCTGGTTCCTCTCTGGGTTCCTTCCTAGGTTCCTGCCTTTCTAGGGAGTTTTTCCTTGCCACCATGCTTCTACATCTGCATTGCATGCTGTTTGAGGTTTTAGGCTGGGTTTCTGTATAGCACTTTTATTTTACCTTTATTTAACTAGGCAAGTCAGTTAAAGAACAAATTCTTATTTTCAATGACGGTCTAGGAACAGTGGGTTAACTGTCTTGCTCAGGGGCAGAATGACAGATTTGTACCTTGTCAGCTCGGGGGTTTGAACTTGCAACCTTCCGGTTACTAGTCCAACACTCTAACCACTAGGCTACCATGCCGCCCCAAATGACATCTGCCCATGTAAAAAGGGCTTTATAAATAAAGGTGATTGATTGATAGGTGTCCCTTTCAGGTGCTGCCAGCCAATTACAGGCATTGTGTGTGTCCCCTTTCATTATGCATCCTGCTAGGTAAATCCATTTTAACAGCACCAGGTTTGATTAGAATGAAGCCTTCCCTACACATAGGTGCTCAAAGTTGACCGATACCATGAGACATCCATGTCTTCATAACTGGAAAATGTAAAAATGGTTGAGGATTATATAATGTAAAAACTTAAACCATTTTATAATTTATTGTTTAGTAAAATCGTTAATTTATCCTTAGAAAGTGCATCAACTCTGATTGTCTTCATATTCGCATATGTTGCAGCTTAGACCCTATTTGATCCTATCGGAGGTTGTGTTGTGCCTGTGTTGTGCCTGCCATCGATCGAGACAACATGATCTTGAATACAGGGTGGGTGTCATGTTTTGGCTGATAAATGTACTGAAATGGGATTGAAATGTAAACCTTCAAATGGTATTACAAAGACTGTTGGAGGTCCATGAATCTGAGCATGTTGACTTGAAATGGGAATATCATTAGTTTTGAATTATACTGTCAATCCCCAATAGGAAACCTATTGAAGTAGACCGTCATTGTATATAAGAATTTGTTCTTAACTGACTTGCCTAGTTAAATAAAGGTGAAATAAACATTTTTTATTTTTTATTATAGATTTTTAGATATTTGAACATGCATGACCATTTAATTAAGTTGACATTTCGACGTTGGGTGGACTGGCGGCCATCTTTGCGGTAGTAATTAGAAGTTACAATTTATATTCAATTTACAGTACCAGTCAAATGTTTGGACACACCTACTCATTCAAGGGTTTTTCTTTTTAAACTATTTTAAATTAAACTTTCATGAAAATTTGCATGTGAAAATCATAACTGGCATGTAGATTGGAAGAAATGGTAAGATACATTGGCATTCCACATGAGAAAGGTTGCCGACTCCACGTGTAGCCCATTACTGGTCATTTCAGGAGAGTAATGGCAGAAACTGTGAAAGCTAGCACGAGTGGGAGGAGAATAGCTGGGTCAGGTTAAGTTTTTTTTCTTCTTGTATTCTAGATGTCTGGCGCCCTAGAGGCATTTGACTTATTTCATCAAAATGTAAGCTAAAAGCATATTGTTGATTTTATTAAAACACATAGGGTAAATAGACATTTGTTTGTTTTTTATACCAAATCATTCAACCAACATATTGTTTTGGTCGGGGACAGCCCTACCTTGTTCCCTCTCTGGGTTTCTATTCTCCTCTTACCACATCTACCTACTGTTCTTAGGCTAGACTCTCATACTGACCTAAGGCCAGTTGGAGAGAAAAGCACCTGAAAACTGATCTCGACACAGGTTGCATGTCTGTAATTATGTGGGTGAGTATGGGTTTACTCTTCTAAATTGTATGTGCCAGCTCCAAAAATTACAAGTGGTCTCTCAAACTGATCTAAGGTCAGATAAGAGGACAGACGAGGCCACCCTATGGGTTTACAGTCTCCTGCCCTATTGGGTGAGAAGATGGTTGCCTCGCTAAGAATCTGACCCTGATACTGATCCCAGGTCAGTCAGTGGTGTGATAACACAGCAGTGTGACGTTACACCACCTCTGATACGGCCTGAGTCACAGCCCACTCTAGTACTGAGAGTTTTAGGTTATATAACTACGAGAAAAAAGAAGAAACATGCACACTGCTCTTGATAGTATCACTGCTCTTTAATAAGCTTTACGAGTCGGCCTCACGGACTTCATCAGAGAATTGAGGCGATACGTAAAGCTTATTAAAGAGCAGTGATACTATCAAGAGCAGTGTGCGGGTTTCAACATTTCTCTCATTTTATTCAACTGTTACCATGCACCTGCAAAAAAAGATAGCTCAGACGTGCGAGTGCATTTTGACTTACAGGTTATATAACTACACAAGCCGTTTTGGGTTACACTAATCATGTCATGTAATGGCTGGATGCTTTTCCACACCCAAGCAGGGTGCTGGAAGTGATGCACACACACATAAGTATGGGCAGAAGCACACTTCAGTGAGATGATATCTATCCACTTAGTGTTAAAAAGGCCCCGGCTAATCATATAGTGAGTTTGATTCATTCCTAGCTCACAGGGCAATCACTGTATGAAACAGGCCTAAAGGTTTCTACATGCTTCGGTTTGGCTGGCACCTAGTCGAACTCAGCTAGCCGAAACGAGTCTGCTCGCACACTTAAAGAAGACCTTTGCTTGAAAAGTGAGAAAAAAAAGCAGCAATAGCACTGTTTGTCCATTTTGAGACGCCGTAGCCAGTACACACTTCCTCAAATAAGTCAGAATTAATGTAAGATAAAGGATCTGTCTTATTTTGAGTTGACGTTTTTGCATTGGAGATCTAACTAAGATGTTTGATGTAGTATTTCCCAAGTAATTATTTTTCTTCATGTAAACGGGTCATCTATTGTTGAATGACAACCAACCCTACTGTTGACCAATGAAGGGGCTTTGACTTCGACTCCGAAATTGTTGTGAACAAGACCACCCGATGACCAAAACATCACAATCCGAAGACCAAAACATCACAATTTTGGCATAATATATGAACGAACTGTTCTAGTTGGGAAGCACACGGACACCTTAAGAGCTAGGCTATGTATAATTTATTTTAAAATGACTAATGACAATTACTCATTAGATATGTCACAGTGCAGTATAACAATTAGGGGCCTTCAAGATTTCAGTCTGTTCTGGTGTTTCACAAATTCCTCCAAAGTGATCAAATGGAGAAAATGTCTTACCTTGACATTGTCTGACTTCATCTCAGTCTCTGCATAGAGTCCCTTCATGAAGCCAGTGGTCCGAATCACCTATAGAAGAAAAGGTTAGGATACATTGCCAAATGAGTCAACTGTTAGCCACTATATGGTTGTAATTATCAATGCAGTACAGCATGACTGATTTTAAGCCGTTCATTTTGAGCATATTTTTTGTGGAGGGAAAACCAAATAATTAGTCAGTTAAGTTATATTCAATACACGTATGCTAAATTCAGTGGTCAGTAACTAACCCTTTGCTAAGCCCCAGTCCCCTTGTTTACTGTTGCAACCTCTGACAACATTTCCACAGGAAGCTCAATTTCCCAATCAAACACTGGAAAAATCCCCTCACAATGATCTCAAACTGTGTTTCTATTAAACACAAATGACCCCTTGCTAATCAGGAAACTCCTGGGCTGTCAATACATTGGGGAAGTTGCATGAAGACGGAAGAATACTGATGGCATTGTTTTTGAACACTACCCACAGAGATCTTAAACTACGGCCCGCAACATGGCTCAATGTGCCAGTAAATCAGCACAATCTGCGTTTCTTCAAATTGCCGCCGTCTTGGAGCTAGAGTAATAAAAGTAAAGTAAAAGGGAACACTTAAACAACACAATGTAACTCCAAGTCAATCACACTTCTGTGAAATCAAACTGTCCACTTAGGAAGCAACACTGATTGACAATACATTTCACATGCTGTTGTGCAAATGGAATAGACAACAGGTGGAAATTATAGGCAATTAGCAAGACACCCCCAATAAAGGAGTAGTTCTGCAGGTGGCAACCACAGATCACTTCTCAGTTCCTATGCTTCCTGGCTGATGTTTTGGTCACTTTTGAATGCTGGCTGTGCTTTCACTCTAGTGGTAGCGTGAGACGGAGTCTACAACCCACACAAGTGGCTCAGGTAGTGCAGCTCATCCAGGATGGCACATAAATGCGAGCTGTGGCAAGGTGGTTTGCTGTGTCTGTCAGCGTAGTGTCCAGAGCATGGAGGCTACCAGGAGACAGAGCAGTACATCAGGAGACTTGGAGGAGGCTGTAGGAGGGCAACAACCCAGCAGCAGGACCGCTACCTCCGCCTTTGTGCAAGGAGGAGCACTGCCAGAGCCCTGCAAAATGACCGCCAGCAGGCCACAAATGAGCTTGTGTCTGCTCAAACGGTCAGAAACAGACTCCATGAGGGTGGTATTAGGGCCCGACATCCACAGGTGGGGGTTGTGCTTACAGCCCAACACGAGTGTAGGACGTTTGGCATTTGCCAAAGAACACCAAGATTGGCAAATTTGCCACTGGCGCCCTGTGCTCTTCACAGATGAAAGCAGGTTCACACTGAGCACGTGACAGTCATGACAGTCTGGAGACGCCGTGGAGAACGTTCTGCTGCCTGCAACATCCTCCAGCATGACCGGTTTGGCGGTGGGTCAGTCATGGTGTGGGGTGGCATTTCTTTGGGGGGCTGCACAGCCCTCCATGTGCTCGCCAGAGGTAGCCTGACTGCCATTAGGTACAGAGATGAGATCCTCAGACCCCTCGTGAGACCATATGCTGGTGCGGTTGGCCCTGGGTTCCTCCTAATGC
This sequence comes from Oncorhynchus masou masou, assembly GCF_036934945.1. Taxonomy (NCBI): domain Eukaryota; kingdom Metazoa; phylum Chordata; class Actinopteri; order Salmoniformes; family Salmonidae; genus Oncorhynchus; species Oncorhynchus masou. The sequence continues at coordinate 42,703,107 of NC_088240.1, read as the reverse complement.
AAGACAATGCTAGACCTCATGTGGCTGGAGTGTGTCAGCAGTTCCTGCAAGAGGAAGGCATTGATGCTATGGACTGGTCCGCCCATTCCCCAGACCTGAATCCAATTGAGCACATCTGGGACATCATGTCTCGCTCCATCCACCAACGCCACGTTGCACCACAGACTGTCCAGGAGTTGGCGGATGCTTTAGTCCAGGTCTGGGAGGAGATCCCTCAGGAGACCATCTGCCACCTCATCAGGAGCATGCCCAGGCGTTGTAGGGAGGTCATACAGGCACGGAGGCCACACACACACTACTGAGTCTCATTTTGACTTGTTTTAAGAACATTACATCAAGGTTGGATCAGCCTGTAATGTGGTTTTACACTTTAATTTTGAGTGTGACTCCAAATCCAGACCTCCATGGGTTGATACATTTGATTTCCATTGATAATTTGTGTGATTTTGTTGTCAGCACATTCAACTATGTAAAGAAAAAAGTATTTAATGAGAATATTTCATTCATTCAGATCTAGGATGTGTTATTTTAGTGATCCCTTTATTTTTTTGAGCATCAAACATAGCATGTGGTGAGTACATGGGGACACTCATCTTTATGCACCTGTGTCATTGCTTCACAGGAACCTGTTAAATGTTTGTAGTGTAGCTAGCCACTAAATAGCTGACTTAATTCACTGTCAGCATGCAGTCAAAGCTATAACCAGCAGCAGATGGGAGTTGTAGTCATAACACCGCTAAATTAGCTCGCTAAAATAAATTGAGAAAACAAGTTACATTAATCCTTAAGAGGCTATTGACGCACACATGCGTCAATCTAAGTAACAAAATAAAAAAAATCTCAAATCCAACAGTTTAAGCTAGAAATGTATATGTTTTGCAGGGGCTGCGGCTCAATCCATTGCATCCGCCTATGTCGGCCTTCCACATATGCGGTGGAAGGCGGGTGAGCTATAGTGGCGTTTGTCAGACCATGAGACATCCCAAAAATCGTTCTTCACGAAAATGTCTGTTCAAGCTGTTTAAGCTATAAACTAACATGATTGTGTTCTCCGTTTTGCTCTACGACCGCCACAAGTGTCAAGGTACTCATCTGAAGGTAACCCATACAAACAATTGAAAGTATGGAGGTAGTTTTGTGGCAACAAAAATAAGGGGTGAAATATGTCAAAAATATATATATATTTCCTGAACTTTCTTATATCTCCTAGATATAGGAGACACCCCTTCCCTTTCCCACGTTTTGTTTAGTTGCAGCCTTGTTCTAAAAATGGATTAAATAAATAAATATCTACACATAAAATATATTTTCATTTGTTAAACACTTTTTTGGTTACAACATGATTCCATACACCGTTATTTAATATTTCTGATGTCTTCAATAGTATCTATAATGTAGAAAACAGTAAAAATAAAGAAAAACCCTGGAATGAGGTGTCCAAACATTTGACTTGTAAATATAGGTTTTATAAACAGCAAAAAATAGAAGAATCCTCACTGTCATCTGCATTTATTTTCAGCAAACTTAACTATTAACGAAATATACTTAAATAAATATTTGTATGAACATAAGATTCAACAACTGAGACATAACAAGTTCCACAGACATGTGACTAACAGAAATGGGATAATGTGTCCCTGAACAAAGGGGAGGTCAAAATCGAAAGTAAGAGTCAATGCAGCTGGTGGCCACACCAGATACTAAGTACTGCAGTGCATCTCCTCCTCATGGACTGCACCAGATTTGCCAGGTCTTGCTGTTAGATGTTACCACAGTCTTCCATCAAGGCACCTGCGAGTTCCCAGACATTTCTGGGGAGAATGGACCTAGCCCTCACCCTCCGATCCAACAGGTCCCAGACGTGCTCAATGGGATTGAGATCCGGGTTCTTCACTGGCAATGGCAGAACATTGACATTCCTGTCTTGCAGGAAATCACACACAGAACAAGCAGTATGGCTGGTGGCATTGTCATGCTGGAGGGTCATGTCAGGATGAGCCTGCAGGAAGGGTACCACATGAGGGAAGAGGATGCCTTCCCTGTAACGCACAGGGTCGAGATTGCCTGCAAATGACAACAAGCTCAGTCCAATGATGCGGTGACACACCGCCCCAGACCATGACGGACCATCCACCTCCAAATCGATCCTGCTCCAGAGTACAGGCCTCAGTGTAACGCTCATTCCTACGACGATAAATGCGAATCCAACCATCACCCCTGGTGAGACAAAAAAAACACGACACGATTAGTGAAGAGCACATTTTGCCAATACTGTCTGGTCCAGCGACAGTAGTTTGTGCCCATAGGCGACGTTGTTGCCCTCAGTCCAGCCTCTCTCAGCCTATTGCAGACAGTCTGAGCACTGATGGAGCGATTGTGCATTCCTGGTGTAACTCAGGCAATTGTTTCCATCCTGTACCTGTCCCACAGGTGTGATGTTCGGATGTACCGATCCTGTGCAGGTGTTGTTACACGTGGTCTGCCACTGCGAGGACGATCAGCTGCCCATCCTGTCTCCATGTAGCGAAGTCTTAGGCGTCTCACAGTACACACATTGCAATTTATTGCCCTGGCCACACCCGCAGTCCTCATGCCTCCTTGCAGCATGCCAAAGGCACGTTCACGCAGATGAGCAGGGACCCTGGGCATCTTTTTTGTTGGTGTTTTTCAGAGTCAGAAGAAAAGCCTCTAAGGTCACAGTTATGAAAACTTAGGACACTAATTGCCTATCGTCTGCAAGCTGTTAGTGTCTTAAAGACCGTTCCACACGTGCATGTTCATTAATTGTTCATGGTTCATTGAACAAGCATGGGAAACAGTGTTTAAACCCTTTACAATGAAGGTCTGTGAAGTTATTTGGATTTTTACAAATTATCTTTGAAACACAGGGTCCTGAAAAAGGGACGTTTTTGCATTGTCCTAAAAGGGTCCTATAATTAAAAATCGAATCACTAAAATATCTTTAATGCGATTTAAACATGAGCTTGTCCGAGACGTCGGACTCAACAACAGTTGCTATCCATTGGAACACTAAGATTGGTGCCCTAAATTCTGAGGTGGGGCTTTGCGAAGGGTCAATTGCGTCATCCACGCAAACACACTTATCAAATATGCATGAGCATACACTGAAAGGTGAGAAACTTCACTGGAGGAGGAGAGAGAGAGACTACCAATTGAATGGGATTAAGACTGTACTCAGCTCTGCTGCTCGTGGGAACAGCAGTGGCCAAAAGCAACCTGAATGACCTTTAAGTCAGACTTGCTCAGAGAGTGTGTTGTGTCCAGAAGATGTTGTAGTCTTGTGCAGGTGGATCTGTCAGTCTGCTCTGCCTGGATAATCTTCGCTGAGCCTGGGCCTGGTATAGCCTGCACAGACCCAGCCACTGGCAAACCTTCTAGCGAGGAAGCCATTCTCAAAGCATAACACCCTATGTTCGTACAGTGCTTCCAGAATGAATCATACCCCTTGACTTATTCCACATTTTGATGTGTTACAGCCTGAATTCAAAATTATTTCAATTTGTTTTCTCATCCACCTACACACACACACACACACACACAATAGCCCATAATGGCAAAGTGAAAACATGTTTTTAGACATTAAAAAAAATATATATATATATAACACAGAAATATGTAATTTACATAAGTATTCACACCCCTCGGTTAATACTTTGTAGAAGCACATTTGACACCTGGGAGTCTTTCTGGGTAAGTCGCTTTTACACTCCTGGTGTGCAACATTTGCCCATTATTCTTTTCAAATTTCTTCAAGTTCTGTCAAATTGGTTGTTGATCATTAATAGACAACCATTTTCAGGTTTTGCCTAAAATCTACTTGAAAATCTAGGTCAAAACTAAAACAAGGCCACTCAGGAATATTCAATGTCTTCTCGGTAAGAAACCCAAATGTAGATTTGGCCTTGTGTTTTAGGATATTGTCCTGCTGAAATGTGAATTAATCTCCCAGTGTCTGGTGGAAAGCAGACAACCTGGATTTCCTCTAGGATTTTGCCTGTGCTTAGCTCCATTAAGTTTATTTTTTATCCTGAAAAACTCCCCAGTCCTTAACGATTACAAGCATAACCATTACATGATGCAGCCCCCACTATGTTTGAAAATATGGAGAGTGGTACTCCGTAATGTGTTGTATTGGTTTTCCCCGAAACATAAAACATTTCGTATTCAGGACAAAAAGTTGCTTTGACACATTTTTTGCATTATTACTTTAGTACCTTGCTGAAAACCAGATGCATGTTTTGCGATATTTTTATTCTGTGCAGGCTTCCTTCTTTTCACTCTGTCAATTAGGTTAGTATTGTGACATAACTACAATGTTGTTGATCCATCCTCAATTTTCTTATATCACAGCCATTAAACTCTAACTGTTTTAAAGTCCCCATTGGCCTCATGGTGAAATCCCTGAGTGGTTTCCTTCCTCTCCGGCAACTGATTTAGGAAGGACATCCTGATCTTTGTAGTGATCATCCAAAATGTAATAAATAACTTCACCATGCCAAAAGGGATATTCAATGTCAGATTTGTTTTAGCCCATCTACCAAAAGGTGCCCTTCTTTGCGAGCCAATTGAAAACCTCTCGTCTTTGTGGTTGAATCTGTTAAATTCACTGCTTGACTGAGGGACCTTACAAATAATTGTATGTGTGGGGTACAGAGATGAGGTAGTCATTCAAAAATCATGTCAAACACCATTATTGCACAAAGAGTGAGTCAATGCAATTTATTAAGCAAATGTTTACTCTTGAACATATTTAAGCTTGCCATAACAAAAGGGTTGAATACATGAATCAAGAACAGAAAAAAATAAAAACACTTGGAGATTATATGGTTTGGTGTGTAGACCAGTGAAACTGTAATCTATTTGAAATGCAGGCAACATTTGGGAAAAGTCTAAGGGTGTAAATACTTTTGAAGGCACCATTTATGAGGGCATGTCCCTGCCTGCATTCATGATACTTGTTATGTCAAGTACAAATTACAATGGATTTAGAACCATGATCAGCGGCCTCCTTTTTATATTATTTGGCTATAACAAGCAAGCATAACAAGCACCACCCTTCCACAGTGCCATGCCTTCATGTTGCCATCCTAACGAGTTAGTTAGGGAAGAGCCCAATTCAAACAAGCAATCCAGCTGCATTTAGGGATACGCTCATTGACCGTCACCTAGAATAGAAGGTTGGGAGGTCTCATTTCATAACAGGGATGACAACCTCACAAAACTTCGGTGACAAAAAATGTAACTGTACCTGCTAACTAACTAGTAAATGTTAACTAGAGTTAACTAGTGCTGGGGCAGAAATGTAATTTGTTGGAGGATAATGTTTTTTACCTTTTCATGAGTAAATAGCCAAACAGTTAGCAAATAATTTCATATTTTTGTCATAGATACAGTGAAAAGTCACATTTCCCGGCGCCGCGACTTGGTTTTGTTTAGTAAAACAAGCAGACAGGAGTGCCTAGCAACGAAAAAAAATCTGATTGATGGCTAGCTACTGTTATATAAATTGGCTAATTATCATGCCTCAGTCTCAATGCTGAAAGGTTAGTTGGCTGGTTTTAGCAGGGGACAAATGGTAGCTAGCTATCAAATCCAATCTAACTAGCAAGAACTCTTTGTAGCTCGTAGCCAATGTTAGCTAATCACTCACCTCACTGAATATGTCGTGCAGATACCTAAACGGCGGTTTGCTGAGCAGTTTTTCAGTAAGCGGCGGTTTCTTTATAACTCTCCCTAAAGTGTCTTGGGTCTTTTTGGCCACTGACCCGTTCATGGCAGCTGCTGAAATGACAAATTCCCCAAAGTTATTGATGAAAACAAGACTGTTCTTCAATCAACAATCCTGTCGCTATGTCAATAGCATCCAATCCCACAATGCAGCATTCATCTGAAATGCGCTTGTGCTAAATCAGAGATACTGGATATAATGGCGAGATGCTTGCGTCCCTGCCCCAAGTGGGGACGGGACAACTCCGATATAAAGTGTTTTTTCTCAAAGTTGCCGGGATGTCATGTGCACTGGCGACCCGTAATTCAGGGCAGGTGTGGCTTTTGAGCCCCACATTTTTAGCATGCATGCCTGTTTTGCATGTTATTTTGGCATTAATACATGTCACGTATCAGTTTGCAAACAATGTAAATATATATATATATATATATATATATATATATCATTTAGTTAATAAAGCCACATACAAACATGGTCTCTTTTTTGTTTTCTTGATGTAAGGCAGCTCCAAAAAGCAGGTGTTTCAGCCTAACACAGTGCTTTCTGTGGTGGGGCAAGCCAGCAGAAAATACAGAGTGTTGCTCCGTGATTGGCCCAGTGTTCTGTCACTCATAGGGACACTACGTCACCAACAAGTCGAAGGGTCGACCAAAAAAAAAAGAAAATCTAGCCCCTTGGGTTCTGCAATAGAGTTACATTAGAAGTGTTGATCCAAAAAGGCTCAAGGTCATTGGCCACAGATAAAATTATATCAAATCACTTTCTGTCATGTCAACATCATACTTTCAAAATCTTAGCTAGCAGTCATCATCATGAATCACGTCGACAATCTACTGGCAAATCCTTTTTAATCCTTGTCATGTGAAGATAAATAATGAAGAGAACGTATAGATAAAATGTATCAGTGCTCATCTGCCATTGGACATAAATATTACACATAAACATTACACAAGTTGGAAATAGCAAATTCAACAATGAGTGGTTTGGAAGGAATCAGTGGCTAACTGCAAGCATTGCAAAGCAATCACTAGCCTGCTATTCAGTGGTGTGGCTGTGGCGGTGTGGTCCCAAGTCTAACATTAAGGGTCTCTTTTCCTAGTTTAAATTATAAACATTCAACATTGGCCATGCTGTCAATGAAGCATGATTTGTGACGTGCTCAAAACAACTTAACTAGGAACTCTAATATCTGACTTTAGTGAGTTCAAGACAACTGTGAACTCGGGACAAATGAGCTACGACTGGGAAAATATGTAGGTGTGCTGACTGTGACACACTGGATTTTCAGTTGTCTTGTTTGCTAAATTTACAAATGAAATAGGCAGTGCCATGGTGTACAGTATATAACCATAGAAGCACTGTGATATATGCCTCCTTGCAGTCATATTGGCCAGTTAAGACATTTGCGTCCCGCCTATATCCTTAAGAGGTTGGCTTATTGGGGATGTGGCTTTCAGGTAATTATTATTGGCAACCCATTCCATGAGAGTGAATGTCATTCCAGTTCATCTCTTCAGTTATATTTGATCAAATATGACTAAACCAGTGCACTGCTTTCTATGAAGTCTGATGGTGTTTAAGTGTTTAGGCAAAAAGAAAAATGTCCTGTTTGGAACACTGAACAAGTAGAGAGAATTTAAAAAAAAAATAATTGGATAGGCCTGGCTTCCCATACCTGTTTGGTGAGTTCTGTTGTCTATAAAAATAACTCCAAATCAAAACCAAGTTACTGTCAGCTTGGAGATAGGTTGCAGACACTCCTCTGCCTGTGCAATAGGTAAGATATCAAAATCATTGAACATTTCTTAGTGTAAACTTGTAATATTATTGTGTTGACTTGATGCAGCATTTGAATAACCTGGTTGGTGTACAGGCCTATCTCTGTCAACATTCAATCATGTTAAACTTTAATTTTGCCTTTGGCAATTTGGCCGAAGAAGAAACAGACTGACACCAAAATCGGTTGTTTGAAGTTACGCACACATCAATATGATCTGTGCAAACTCTAAAATACTTGTACATGGTTTCATTTTAGAATAAAAAAAATACTAATAGACAAATGACAAATGCCATAATCGAGAAAAGGAGTAGTTTGAGGAAATGTGGCACACATAACCAAACAGGTTTGGCCTGTTTTAGTAAGCAGACGAATATCGCTACTATTCATTTAGGCACTTGTATTTAAATAGGCCTACCCCTATTTGGCACAAGGCAGGTGTTTCTTGGAAGGGGTTCCTTTTTATGGCACTTGGCTTTTATATGGTCAAGGCTAGAGATACATTGCTACGTTTTCATTTATAAAAGCCCTTTTTACAAAAAGTCGATCCATACCTAACATCATTACTAAACTTCAGACATACGAGTTACCACACCCGGTTGCAGGGATGGCTAACTTAAGAAATTCCTTTGGTCTCTACTGAGTTAGGTAAATCAGCTTTTAGTTCTCTTGCACCTTATTTGAGGAATGACCTTTAAAATGTTCTTAAATTTGATGTTCTGGTGCCTCTAGGGCAGTTCATTTTATGACCGTGTTTTTCTTTCTGCTTGCAATTTGTATTTGCTATTTTGATGTGTGCATTTTCTGTAATGCATGTAATTCAGGGCTCATCTGTAAAAGAGACCTTGGTCTCAGTATGACTCATTGGTCAAATAAAGGTTTACTAAATAAATAATAAACATAAGAACTACATATAAGTATTTTTCAGCAGTTTGACTTGACTGCCTCCTCTTCTCTCTACCTCAGAACGGATGACAACCATGTATCGCTGGTCTCTCTTTGCATTGCTCTTTGTCACCTGTATGGAAGTTTCCCTACAGAAGAAAACAAGGAAAGGCCCTCAAACTCTCTCAAGAGGTAAGAATTATGTCACAATGTATCCTCACCCCACCCCTAACGTCTATTTGAATTTACTACACTCAAAAAAAAAGGGCTCTTCAGCTGTCTCCATAGGAGAACCCTTTTTGGTTCCAGGTAGAACCCTTTTGAGTTCCACATAGAACCCACTGTGGAAAGGGTTCTACATAGAACCAAAAGGATTCTACCTGGAACAAAAAAATGATTGTTCAAAGGGTTCTCCTATGGGGACAGCTGAATAACTCTTTCATGTTGTAGAAAGCACCTTTTTTTCTGAGTGTACGAAAACAGTTCTCCATCCCCATTACATTAACACCAAATCCTTCGTTCTGATTTCCATCCTCAATTTTGTCTCAGGATGGGGAGATTACATTGCCTGGGTCAAGACCTATGAGGAAGCCCTGATGACAATGAAAGAAAGGTAAAACAATATTAGACCAAATACACAACAAGAAATCAAATTGCAATTGTGTTGTTTGGTTAGTGGCATATGTTTGACAATTAGAGCAGTCTTTCAAATGTCTGAGAGTAAAACATTTTATTAAAGCTATCTGCTTATGTTTCAGCCATATCCTCACAATTATTATATTACAATTGACATTTCAGTCAATTATCAGGCACTTTTATCCAGAGTGACTTACAGTTGGCGCATTCATCTTAAGAGAACTAGGTGAGAATCACATATCAATGCGCCCCATTAATTCAATATGTCCAATTAAACTAATCAAACTGTAACGGAAATCCTCATATTTATTATATGGTTGCATCCCAAAATGGCACAGGCACCATATTCACGAGACAGTGCACTACTTTTGACCAGGGCGCTATCAAAAGTAGTGCACAGAATAGGAAATAGGTTGCCATTTGGGACATACAAGCCTATTTCTTTTCTTATCTCCATAATGACACTAGGGACTTAAGTTTGGTACAATCCCAGAGATGTTGTACTTCTCTGTAAGCACATCCACCCACTACTTATTCTGCAGTGGAATGTGTTCTTGTTTTGTCTGTGTCCTCATGTTCCCACAGTAAGAAGCCTCTGATGGTCATTCATCACATGGAGGATTGTCCTCATAGCCAAGGTAATACTGCTGTGCTTTCATACTCACACAGAGTACCAGTCAAAAGTTTAGACACACCTAGTCATTCAAGGATTTTTCTTTATTTTTTACATTGTAGAATAATATAGTGAAGACATCAAAACTATGAAATAACACATTTGGAATTGTGTAGTAACCAAAAAAGTGTTAAACAAATCAAAATATATTTTATATTTGAGATTCTTCAAAGTAGCCACCCCTTTCCTTGATGATAGCTGCTCACTCTTGGCATTCTCTCAAACAGCCTCATGAGGTAGTCACCCGGAATGCATTTCAATTAACAGGTGTGCCTTGTTCAAAGTTAATTTGTAGAATTATTTTCCTTCTTAATGCGTTTGAGCCTATCAGTTGTGTTGTGACAAGGTAGGTGTGGTATACAAAATAGAGACCTATTTGGTTAAATTGTTCAGAGGAGACTGAGTGAATCGGGCCTTCATGGTCAAATTGCTGGAAAGAAACCACTACTGAAGAACATCAATAATAAGAAAAGACTTGCTTGGGCCAAGAAACATGATCAATGGACATTAGACCGGTGGAAATCTGTCCTTTGGTCTGATTAGTCTAAAGTTAAGATTTTTTGTTCCAACTGCCGTGTCTTTGTGAGATGTAGAGTAGGTGAATGGATCATCTCCGCATGTGTGGTTCCCACCGTGAAGCATGGATGGTGTGGGGGTGCTTTGCTGGTGACACGGTTTGTGATTTATTTAGAATTCAAGGCACACATAATCAGCATGGCTACCGCAGCATTCTGCAGCGATACGCTATCGCATCTGGTTTGTGCGTAGTGGGACTATCATTTGTTTTCAACAGGACAATGACCCAAAACACACCTTCATGATGTGTAAGGACTATTTGACCAAGAAGGAGAGTGATGTAGTGCTGCGTCACATGACCTGGTCTCCACAATCACCTGACCTCAACCAAATTGAGATGATTTGGAATGAGTTGGACCGCAGAGTGAAGGAAAAGCAGGCAAAAAGTGCTCGGCATATGTGGGAACTCCTTCAAGACTGTTTTTATTTGAAGAATCTCAAAAATAAATAATATATTTTGATTTGTTTAACATTTTTGGGGGTTACTAAATGTTTCCATATGTGTTATTTCATAGTTTTAATGTCTTGAACTATTATTCTGCAACGTAGAAAATAGTAAAAATAAAGAAAAATCCTTGAATGACTAGGTGTGTCCAAACTTTGACTGGTACTGTACTTCATCTAACCAAGGGACCAACCAAGGTCTTTGTTGCCTTACAGTTGGACTCGTGGTATCAACATTTCTTTAGACATTATCATTTGTCAAGGCTTGTATGACAAAAGAATAGCAATGCATACAAATTCCACTCTGAGGATAAAGTGTGTTGAAGTTAAAGGTGAGGTTCTCACTGATTATCATTCTGTCACATTTCCCTCCACAGCTCTGAAGAAGGCGTTTGCTGTGGATAAAACAGTACAGAAAATGGCCCAAAAGGATTTTGTTATGCTCAATTTGATGGTAATTGATCATCAAACAAAACAAAATCAACATATACGCAATGGAAGCAATGAAATGATATGGTTGTAACCATATCCCAATCACATATTGTACATTGCATCATGCATTTCATTATGTCATCACTTGGAGGTAAATGCTTGAATGTAGATGTTAAATAGATGATAGTTGATTAGAAATTTACATTTTGATGTCATTTTTATTTCTTTTTCAGCATGAGACTACAGACACGAATCTGGCAGCAGATGGCAACTATGTTCCAAGAATCATGTTTGTTGGTGGGCCTCTTCTTCTACCATGCCATCTCACTTAGGAAATAAACCACCACTTATTCTGAATCCCCAACACATCACTCAGGTCCAACGCTTGCTGTGAGATCTTTGATGTAACTGTATTCAGTGCCTCGCATACATTTATTTTAATCAGTAGCAATTTGCCTAAGAACCACCAAATAACTTACAGTACATGTGTGGGTCTTGATCAAGGGATCAATGTCATTTATGGGTCGTCATAGTGTTAAAAATGGAATAGTATGAATAAAGCATTACAATGTAGTTATACCTACATAATGATGTATTATGTTTTGAAGCGTTGGCAAAGTCCTCCAAAATATCTCTCCGCCCACAGATCCATCCATGACTGTGCGTTTAGACCTTGTTGGGAAGTACAGTAATCGCCTGTACACCTACAAGCCAAGCGACATCCCATACTGTGAGTGTCCCTCTTCTTCCCTAATGAGGTCCTATGAGAGTCAGATATCCTTCTGTTGCCTCCTTCACACACACACACACACACACACACACACACACACACACACACACACACACACACACACACACACACGTTTTCCACCCCTTCACCTAATTCACTAACTAGTTGAGAGGAGAGATTTGGGAGATGCAACTGCAAAATAATGAGAATGTATAAGGACAGTTCTTAGCGACTAATGGCTCAAAGTGTAAAAAAATTAATTGCTTGGTCCACTACTATCAGAACAACATAAAGCAAGGTTGGGCCATTTAACTTCAGTCAATTCCCAAATCTCTTCCTGACATGAAATGGAATTGACCACTTCCCAGGTAAACAGATTATTACCCAAGCTTCTTGTCCCTCTCTCCATAGTGGCCAAGAACATGAAAAAAGCCAAGCTTCTACTGCACACTGAACTGTGATCTCACAGCCTTATAAACTCTGTACCAATAGAGCAACAACCAGAGTGGTTCACTGAGTCTTGAACATCCATCTGTTTACACAAAATGTATACAATAGATGATCAATAAAGATGAATGACAGTGTGCAGTGTACTGAATTTGTTGATGTTCATTTGCTTTTGACTCAAAATGCTTACTTAAACAGACAAAATATATACATTTAACATTATATGGACTTGTTCTGTGAGGGTTGTTGACATTACTTAATTGTTGCAGAATGCAAGAGGAAACAAACATATTCAAATATGAATTTAATAGATTGAAGACTTATCGGCACAGTGCTTAATAGATTTACAATGAGGGCATGGACAGTGAAGCATTTTTTCTTTTGGCTCTGTACTCCATGAGGTGAATGAATCGTGAATAATGATGAGTGAGAAAGTTACAGATGCACAAATAGCATACCACCAAGACATGCTGACCTCTCACCATTACAATCACATGAGAGGTTAGCATTTTGGAGGGAATATGATATTTGTGTGTCTTTCTCACTAATCATTATTCATGATTAATTCAGTGTTATCTGTAATCGTGGTAGCATCCACATTAATGCTGAAGTGTTTAGAAACATATTCCATTCTTATTTACAATAAAAGTGACTCCAAAATTACACAATACATTATTTACCATTCACAAGCTTGATGCAGTCCATTAATCACATAATTTCCTGTTGACTGTGGAATGAGGCAGCACTTGGTATGTTGTTATGGAAGTGTCTGAACTGAAAGTGTTCTATTGGAAAAAATTTGGTTACTAGCTAGATACCTTTTGATTTTGGATCCCGCTGCACCGTTGGCATCAGATGCTGGGACGGCTGTGGTCTGTTCGCGGATCATTCGGTCCGAGGTGTGGCTGTCTATAAAGCAAGCAGGGTTTCCTTGAGGGCTTGAATGCAGCCTGAGACGTGGTTAGCCCTTGTGGCTTCGAGCGCGGATTTTCCCGGGCTTGTGGCTCTCTAGATCCCTACTGTTTGTTGCTGTTCCCATCTTCGCTGTGACCTGCCCTGTCTGGAATTGTGGGGAGTAACAGCGTAGCCTACGTTGCTACCATGACAAAGACCAAAGCCGGTGGGAGTACCGTGGAGGACAGTGGCGTCATTATCGCAGTTCTACAAGCAGTTGTTACAACAAGAAAATAGCTTCAACTGTTGTGTCCAAATACTGGTGGAATAAACTAATTTTAAAAAATGGACGACCTGACCAGAGAGGTCCAGGACTTGAAGAACAGTTTGCAGTTCTCCCAGGGTCCGCTCAATGAGTTTATACAGGAAAACGGCAAGAAGACAGTCTGTAAATCATTGAGAGGACATAAGTTCTGTATGTGAATCCATGATAACAACGACAAATAAATCAGATTATCTCGAGGGACAATCTCCACATGAGACCTGGATGGTGGACAAAGTGAGGGAAAAGATCTTGAAGAAACTGAAGATGGAGATTGAGTTGGAGCACGCCCAAAATACTGGAAAACCCACCACCGGCCCGACCCACGTGACGTCAAGTTCCTGAGGTTCAAGGACAAGGTAGTGGTTCTGGAATGAGTCAAGAACTTGAGGGGAATGTACATCTTCCTCATTGAGGACTATCCTGAAGCTGTGCACCGAAGAGAAAATAACTTATCCCGGCCACGAAAGCTGCCAGAGCACAGACATTGCTTACATTCGAATGACTGCCTCATTGTTCACCCTTCCTCTGAAAAGCCTGGAAGGGATGAGAGTGCCAAGCCTATGGGTTTGTAGCTTTAACCCCGCAACACACACACTTACACACACTTACACACACCAACTGATGAATGGACGGCTAAATGTATGTTTTTGTTTCTCTTGCTTTGTTTGCTTGTGGAAGGGATGCCTGGAAGTGATGAGAACACCAGCTGTTCCGGATGACTGTGTGATCACTGTCTTCGTAACCGATGTCAGCAAGACCTTTAAACAGGTCAACATTCACAAGGCCGCAGGGCCAGACGGATTACTAGGACATGTATTCAGAGCATGCCCGGACCAACTGGCAAGTGACTTCACTGACATTTTCAACCTCAACCGGAGACTGTAAAACTGACATGTTTCAAACAGACCCCCATAGTCCCTGTGCCCAAGAAAGCGAAAGTAATCTGCCTAAATGACTACCGCCCTGTAGCACTCACGTCGATAGCCATGGAGTGTTTTGAATGGCTGGTGATGGCTCACATCTACACCGTCATCCAGGAAACCCCAGACCCACTCTGATTCAAATACAAACCCAACAGATTCACAGATGACGCAATCTCAATCGCACCTGTACAAAAGTAGCACCTATGTGAGAATGCTGTTCATTGACTACAGCTCAGTGTTCAACACCATAGTGCCCACAAAGCTAATCACTAAGCTAAGGACTCTGGGACTATAAACACATACCTCTGCAACTGGATCCCCGACTTTCTGACAGGCCACCCCCAGGTGGTAAGGTTAGGCAACAACACATCTGCCTCGCTGATCCTCAATACGGGGACCCTTGAGGGATGCGTGCAATTAGTCTCCTCCTGTACTCCTTGTTCACCCACAACTGTGGCCAAGCACGACTCTAACACCTTCTTTACGTTTGCTGATGACACACCGGTGGTTGGTCTGATCACCGACAATGATGAGACAGCCTTATAGGGACGAAGTCAGAGACATGGCAGTGTGTACATACCAGTTGAGGTATAGCATGTTTTAACCACTCCTATGTAAATGGTAGATTATCAGACACTCAACAAGGTCTAATTTCATTATTACTGAAACAGGATACAAGTGGGAAATATAAAGATCAAGTCCTTTTAAAAAAAATTGTAGGCCCCAGTGTTGTGATGAAAAAATGTAGAGAAAAATGTATACCGCATAGAATTTAAAAGGTATTGTCGGACATTATTCATTCTAATAAGACAGGTTTTTTTACATGGACGATACATTGGAGATAATATAAGGCAAGCACTGGAAACAATAGAACACCATGAAAAATCTGGGAAACCCGGCCTGATAAAGTATGACTGACGTTTATAAATAAATGCCTGGAGTATTTTGGAGAATTTTGGAGAAAATGGGTTAAAATCATGTATAGTAACTCTAGGCGTAAAACAGTAAATAATACTTCTCAGAAAGTTTTTCCCGTGCTCCTACTTTTCTATTCTCTTGAACTAGTTCCCCCCCAGTTTTGACCTTTGCCTGTTTTCTGGACTCTATTCCCACCTGCCTGACCATTCTGCCTGACCTGACCTCGAGCCTGCCTGCCATTCTGTACCCCTGGATCTCTGAACTGGGTTTGACCTTTTGCCTGTTCACGAACATTCTCTTGCCTACCCCTTTTGGATTGTTAATAAACATAATGAACTCCAACCATCTGCCTCCTGTGTCTTGATCTCGCCTTGTGCCCTTATAGTTAGCAAAAATAGACAAGATCTTGCTACCATGGAAAGGTAAATACATTTCTATTTGTGGAAAAATCATCCTGATTAACTCTTTAGTTATATCACAGTTCACCTATTTGCTTATGGTTTTGCCTACACCTAGCGAAGTTTTTTTTTATTATATGAGAATTTAAAAAAATATTTTATTTGGAATGGCAAGCCAGACAAAATTAAATGGACCTATTTACAGTCGGGCAAAAAAGTATTTTGTCAGCAACCAATTGTGCAAGTTCTCCCACTTAAAAAGATGAGAGAGGCCTGTAATTTTCATCATAGGTACACTTCAACTATGACAGACAAAATGAGAAAAAAAATCACATTGTAGGATTTTTAATGAATTTATTTGCAAATTATGGTGGAAAATAAGTATTTGGTCAAAAACAAAAGTTTATCTCAATACTTTGTTATATACCCTTTGTTGGCAATGACAGATGTCAAATGTTTTCTGTAAGTCTTCACAAGGGTTTCACACACTGTTGCTGGTATTTTGGCCCATTCCACCATGCAGATCTCCTCTAGAGCAGTGATGTTTTGGGGCTGTTGCTGGGCAACACGGACTTTCAACTCCCTCCAAAGTTTTTCTATGGGGTTGAGATCTGGAGACTGGCTAGGCCACTCCAGAACCTTGAAATGCTTCTTACAAAGCCACTCCTTTGTTTCCCAGGCGGTGTGTTTGGGATCATTGTCATGCTTAAAGACCCAGCCACGTTTCATCTTCAATGCCCTTGCTGATGGAAGGAGGTTGTCACTCAAAATCTCACGATATATGGCCCCATTCATTCTTTCCTTTAAACGGCGGGTCAGTCGTCCTGGTCCCTTTGCAGAAAAACAGACCCAAAGCATGATGTTTCCACCCCCATGCTTCACAGTATGTATGGTGTTCTTTGGATGCAACTCAGCATTCTTTGTCCTCCAAACACGACGAGTTGAGTTTTTACCAAAAAGTTATATCTTGGTTTCATCTGACCATATGACATTCTCCCAATCTTCTTCTGGATCATCCAAATGCTCTCTAGCAAACTTCAGACGGGCCTGGACATGTACTTGCTTAAGCAGGGGGACACGTCTGGCACTGCAGGATTTGAGTCCCTGGCGGCGTAGTGTGTTACTGATTGTATGCTTTGTTACTTTGGTCCTAGCTCTCTGCAGGTCATTCACTAGGTCCCCCTGTGTGGTTCTGGGATTTTTGCTCACCGTTCTTGTGATCATTTTGACCCCACGGGGTGATATCTTGCGTGGAGCCCCAGATCGAGGGAGATTATCTGTGGTCTTGTATGTCTTCCATTTCCTAATAATTTCTCCCACAGTTGATTTCTTCAAACCAAGCTGCTTACCTATTGCCGATTCAGTCTTCCCAGACTGGTGCAGGTCTACAATTTTGTTTCTGGTGTCCTTTGACAGCTCTTTGGTCTTGGCCATAGTGGAGTTTGGAGTGTGACTGTTTGAGGTTGTGGACAGGTGTCTTTTATACTGATAACAAGTTCAAACAGGTGCCATTAATATAGGTAACGAGTGGAGGACAGAGGAGCCTCTTAAAGAAGTTACAGGTCTGTGAGAGCTTGTTTGTAGGTGACCAAATACTTATTTTCCACTGTAGTTTGCAAACAAATTCATTAAAAATCCTACAATGTGGATTTTCTAATTTTGTCTGTCATAGTTGAAGTGCACCTATGATGAAAATTACAGGCCCCTCATCTTTTTAAGTGGGAGAACTTGTTGGCTGACTAAATACTTTTTTGCCCTACTGTATATAATTAAAATGAATTCGGAGGGCAGGATTTATTAAATATTAAAGCATTAGACCTCCCCCTAAATGCTTTAGTCATGCAAAATGTATACTTAAATCCAAACTGGTTCTCTAGCAAATTAGTTCGAATGTCACTTTCAGTTATTTGAAAATGAAATCATCTCCCAAATATCACTATTTTTTAAACAAGCCATAGAAAGTTGGTTGCAATTTCTATTTAATCCTCCAGAAAAGACAGAACAAATAATACAACAAATATTATGGTTAAACTCATGGATAATAAAACATTAAAAACAAAGGTATAATCTTCGTAAATGATGTCACAAAGACGGCTGGTGGAGTTCTGTCATACATGCAGCTAACTAAAACATATGGAAATGTCTTCTCTACCCAAAATTACAACCAATATATTGCAGCATTACCGCACAAATGGAAGAGGAAAGTGGACCGGGGAAAGGTAATGAACTGTTGGCCCTGCATTAAAGACCATCATTGGTTAAAGAAAATTGTGATAAATTAAAAAGTATAATAAGATATACTTTATAATACCTTTGGCAAAAATGTTTAATTTCAACTTTCAATCGAGAATAGAAAGGTTCAGAATTTTTGTGAAACATCACAGCACAGGAAAAAATATATGGTAAATAGAAATCCAATATGGATGGTGTTGAGATATAGATGGGAGGGGTTGAATGTGATTAATAACAACAAGATAACTCATGTAAAACATACTGTGTCCGTAAAACGTATATACATCAAAACTATGAAATAACGCACATGGAATTATGTAGTAACCAAAAAAGTGTTAAACAAATCAAAATATATTTTATATTTGAGATTCTTCAAATAGCCCCCCTTTGCCTTGATGACAGCTTTGCACACTCTTGGCATTCTCTCAACCAGCTTTACGTGGAATGCATTTCCAACAGTCGTGAAGGGGTTCCCACATGTGCTGAGCACTTGTTGGCTGCTTTTCCTTAAATCTGCGGTCCGACTCATTCTAAACCATCTCAATTTGGTTGAGGTAGATCATGCAGCACTCCATCACTCTCCTTCTCGGTAAAACAGCCCTTACACAGCCTGGAGGTGTGTTGGGTCATTGTCCCGTTGAAAACAAATGATAGTCCCATTAAGCTGCAATTTCTGAGGCTGGTAACTAATAAACTTATCCTCTGCAGCAGAGGTAACTCTGGGTCTTCCATTCCTGTGGCGGTCCTTATGAGAGCCAGTTTCATCAAAGCGTTTGATGGTTTTTGCGACTGCAAGAAACTTTCAAAGTCCTTGAAATTGTCCATATTGACTGACCTTCATGTCTTAAAGTAATGATGGACTGTCATTTCTCTTTGCTTATTTGAGCTGTTCTTGCCATAACATGAGTCACGCCCTGACCTACTCTACCATAGAAAATAAAGGCTTTCTGTGGTCAGGACGTGACATAAGGAGATTTGAATTGAACATTGAGCTTCAGTCAATGCCTACCCATAGTAATGTATGAGTGCCTTTTAATCATGTGTGCTGTGTGTTGTTTACAACGATTTCCTTTCATTTAACTGCTTACATTCTCACGAGTGAATTCAAATTGAATCGCATGGACTATTTTCCTTGCTTGTATGGTGTGCTGTGATTCCACAGATTGGCATAGACGAAAGTGACGTTTCGACAGCTATTGAGAATTCCCTATTACCTCTTCCTTCTCCAAACTAATTGCTAAACACGCCCAAGAACTAGTCTAGAGTATAAAAGACCTGGAATTTACCTTCAGGGTGACTACATACACAGGGGACCCGCATGACTCAGCTGTGAGAGGCTACACCCAACGCTACAACCCAGCAGGCCCAGTGCATTGCAAGAGACAGCCCAACAAGCTGCCATCGACAACCAAGCCATGCTACCAAGAGCTCAACTCATTCTACGCTATCTATATCTATAACTCCAATGAGTGTGACTCCAATTGTCGGCCAGTACATCAAATCAAATCTAACTTTGTCACATGCGCCAAATACATGTGTAGACCTTACCGTGAAATGCTTCGTCACAAGCCCTTTAACCAACAGTGCACTTCCAGAAAGAGTTAAGAAAATGTTTACCAAAAAACTAAAGAAAAAATCATAAAAATAACAATTAAATAACAATAACGAGGGGGTACAGGTTAGACCAGGTAATTTGTACACGTAGGTAGGGGTGAAGTGACTATGCATAAATAATAAACAGCATAGCAGCAGTGTAATAAACAAATGAGGGAAGGGGGGGGGGGGTGTCAATGTAAATAGTAAGGTGGCCATTTGATTCATTGTTCAGTAGTCTTATGGCTTGGGGGTAGAAGCTGTTTAGAAGCCTCTTGGACCTAGACTTGGCGCTCCGGCACCGCTTGCCGTGCGGTAGCAGAGAAAACATTCCATGACTTGGGTGACTGGGGTCTTTGGCAATTTGTTGGTGCTTTCCTCTTACACCGCCTAGTATATAGGTCCTGGATGGCAGGACCCTTCTTTAGTGCCTTACGGTTAGATGCCGAGCAGTTGCCATACCAGGCAGTGATGCAACCGGTCAGGATGCTCACGATTGTGCAGCTGTAGAACGTTTTGAGGATCTGGGGAACCATGCCAAATCTTTTCAGTCTCTTGAGGGGGAAAAGGTTTTGTTGTGCCCCTCTTCATGACTGTCTTGGTGTGTTCATACCATGATAGTTCGTTGCTGATGTGGACACCAAGGAACTTGAAACTCTCGACCCGCTCCACTACAGCCCCGTCGATGTTAATGGGGGCCTGTTCGGCCTGCCTTTTCCTGTAGTCCACAATCAGCTCCTTTGTCTTGCTCACATTGAGGGAGTGGTTGTTGTCCTGGCACCACACTGCCATGCTCTAATTGTATGTGTGAGGTTGACCCATCGGTGAGGTAGCTGACAATAGCTAGGTTTCCATCCAATTGGTGACAGATTTTAATGAGAATATTCTAAAAACTGACTTGTTGCAGAAGAAAAAAATCTGTGCATGCTGACGTAGAACAGACAAAATGTAATTTTTCGCTTATATTTTTATGTACTGAATAGAAATATTAAATTCACTGTGTTTCCATCACATTTTGAACTCTTCCGATAGTTGCTTGAAATAACAAATGTGCCTTACTCTGGTCTTGGCTCGTGTGCTCTAGACAACAGGTCGCAGATACAGTGCTTGTAGATTGTCATGTGTAAGAGCTAGACAATTTTGATTTGTCAAACGGCAGTCAAGCATCGATCATCATGTCACCAGAATAAGATTGTTCATATTTATTTTAAAGGAGAATCAAGATCACATTGCACTTTCACCACTGCCACATTGTTTGCTGTAATACTTTGCTGTCTTCTTGCAAACAGGATGCATGTTTTGAAATATGTTCTATTCTTTATTGTGGAGTTACTACAACTGGTGCTCCGGAGTGGCGCAGCGGTCTAAGGCACTGCATTGCACTGCTTAAGGCATCACTACAGACCCTGGTACGATTCTGGGCTGTATCACAACTGGCCGTGATTGGGAGTCCCATAGGGCAGTGCACTATTGGTCCAGCGTCGGCCATCATTGTAAATAAGAACTTAAGAACTTCTTAACTTAAATGACTTACCTCGTCCATCCTCAGTTTGCTCCTATCACAGCCTTTAAACTCTGTTTTAAAGCCACCATGGTGAACTCCCTGAGAGGATTCCTTCCTCTCCGGCAACTGAGTTAGGAAGGACGCCTGTCTCTTTATAGTGATTGGGTGTATTGATACACCATCCAAAGTGTAATTAATAACTTCACAATGCTCAAAGGGATATTCAGTTTCTGCTTTTTTATCTTTACCCATGTACCAATAGTTGCCTTAAGCATTGGAAAACCTCTCTGGTCTTTGTGGTTGAGTCAGTGTTTGAAATTCACTGCTCGGCCGAAGGACTTTACAGAGATTTGTATGTGTGGGGTATAGAGATGAGGTAGCTAGTGACACAACCTCAATTTAATCAATTTGATACTTTCTGAAGGCACTTAACTGCAGGATCTGTTTTGTTTGTGTTTGGTTGCCAGGTCACGGGCGGTGTGACTGCAACGGCTGTGCTTTTGATGAGGGGTTTAGGGGTATTGAATGCGAATGCTCTTCAGAGATGGACCGATGCCGGGATCTAAACGGAAACCTCGGTAACCATGGAAACTGCCTGTGTGACGGGGTGCGAGTGTGAGGAGATGTACTCCGGACGTTTGTGTGAGCGACGTGCCATGGCGGAGGGTTAATCACAACATCAACATGAAGAAAAGTGCAGTGCTTCCCTATAAGAATCAAGTTTCTAGGATTTGATACTGAGAACCAATTGATTCAAAATACAGTGCAAGTCTAAGAATATACCTGTCCAAAAGGTTTTGACCACTCTAACATCTGTGATTCTCAGACATGTAATGACCTGTACATTTCAACCTATAAACGCTGATGTTCAGTGGGTTGGGATGGTTAAAGATTGAATACCCAGTAGAGGAAAGTGCCACTGTCCACCCCACCACTGTTGTTTTATTGTTTTGACAAAGGGGGAGCTAAGAAGCATCACACAAAGTGGTCAAATAAAATAGCAGTGCATATTCAAATCAAAGTTTGTTGGTCGCATACACAGTTTAGCAGATCTTATAGTAGGTGCAGTGAAATGCTTATGTTACTAACTCATAACAATGCAGTAGAAATGTCAAACAAGTACACAACAGGCCTCCCAAGTGGTCTAAGGCACTGCATCGCCGTGCCACTAGAGATCCTGGTTCGAGTCCAGGCTCTGTTGCAGCCGGCCTCAACCGGGAGACCCATAGTGCGTCGTCCAGGTTAGGGAAGGGTTTGGAAGGCAGGGTTGCCCTTATCCCATCGCGCTCTAGCAACTCCTGTGGCGGGCCAGGCGCACAGACATGGTCGCCAGGTGTACGGTGTTTCCTCCGACACATTAGTGCGGCTGGCTTCCGGGTTAAGTGAGCATTGTGTCAAGAAGTATTGCGGCTTTGCTAGGTTGTGTTTCAGTGGACGCACGTCTCTCCCGAGTCCGCATGGGAGTTACAGCAATGGGACAAGACTGTAATGACCAATTGGGGAGAAAAAAAAAAAAAGTTAACACATCTTAAATAAAAAAACAGAATTAACTTTACCTTTATTTAACTAGGCAAGTCAGTTAAGAATAAATTCTTATTTTCAATAACAGCCTAGGAACAGTGGGTTAACTGCCTGTTCAGGGGCAGAATGACAGATTTGTACCTTGTCGGGTCATGGGTGTGAACTTGCAAACTTCCAGGTACTAGTCCAATGCTCTAACCACTAGGCTACCCTGCCAACAATGTAGTTGTAGAAATTAGATATTATAATGAGCTTTGTGAATACAGTAAGTGAACTGTGTTCATTGTTTGTGATAACTCTTTGTTGTTGTAATATTGCAAACGGATGTGATAGTTTTCACCATTAATGATTCAAGTTTTAATCTCATACAAAACCTCGTTAGATGTAATTATCTGTTTTATCCGCTAGATGGCAATGTGATACAAAAGAAGAGGCTCAAGAGCTCGTACTCTCCACTGCTACTTGTATTGTGGCGGTTGAATTGCGTGTATTCACATAGATACCTCAGTATATGGGGATTATTTGCAAGATATATCATATAAAAATAATAAATGCACTTTGAAATTATTATTTTCCGATTTAAAGTGGTATCTTACTTTTGTACCCTTATGGACTTAGAAAACCTTTAATGTTACACTTCTCAATCCATGAAAAGCGCATTTGATGCTAAGCACTCTTCTTCCTTTTGTGAAAACTGTTTGTAGTACATGTAGTGCTCTCCCTAACCACAATATTGTAACACAGTACATATACTATACCATACAAGACTCAGCCTTGCCACAAATTCTAATTTACAGATCTACAAATATATTACCGGTAAATTAGCTATATTTGATTAACATAACCACTTAATCTTCTGCACATCTACCATTCCAGTGTTTAATTGCTATATTGTAATTACTTCGCCACCATGGTCTATTTATTGTCTTAACTCCCTTATCTTACCTCATTTGCACTCACTGTATATAGACTTTTATCTACTGTATTATTGACTGTATGTTTTGTTTATTCCATGTGTAACTCTGTGTTGTTGTATGTGTCAAATTGCTATGCTTTGTCTTGGCCAGGTCACAGTTGCAAATGAGAACTTGTTCTCAACTAGCCTACCTGGTTAAATAAAGGTGAAATAAAATAAAAAATAAATAGAAAACCACTAAAGGTAGCCATCAAAATTTGTGGAAGTAACATTTTCAGATGAAGCACAATAATCAACGTGTTCATAAAAATGTGTTTAATAGTAAGCCTTCCAGATCACGTTCATTTGGTGGGTCATTTAGCTGTGCAGAGGAAATAAAAATGTTGCTGAGGGAAAATGTCTCCCTGAAATAGGAACATAACATTTCATACTGTGGAGATTTTTTCCCCCCAAAATGTACCATCAATGACATTGATTGAATTATTAAGTCTCTCCATCTCTCTAGCTCTGCTTTTAAGCAATTTGCTTTCCCTCCCTTATC
Organism: Oncorhynchus masou masou; assembly: GCF_036934945.1. NCBI lineage: Eukaryota > Metazoa > Chordata > Actinopteri > Salmoniformes > Salmonidae > Oncorhynchus > Oncorhynchus masou. Next base: position 42,678,993 of record NC_088240.1, on the reverse strand, counting down.
GCTCATTTTCTTTCTTGCCTTTGAGCTGGGCAGAGTTGCACTCAATGCTTCTAGTGTTGTTCCCAAGATGTTTATATAATCTTTATGTCATCCGTTGTACAGGTTCACTCTCTGCTGCAACTAGAAGATTGTTATTGTTACAAAATTTTATTCCTGGGAACCGGATAGACATATTACTTAGCATCCTGTTATAGATTCAGACAGACATATGTAACATGTGCAAACAAATGAAAAGAAACTCTGTAGACCACCTTTACGCCACACAGAGACACGTACCAAGCTCTCCCCCGCCCTTCATTTGGCAAATCTAACCATAATTCTATCCTCCTGATTCCAGCTTACAAGCAAAAACAAAAGCAGGATGTACCAGTGACTCACTCAATACGGAAGTGGTCAGATGACCCGGATGCTACAGAATTGTTTTGCTAACACAGACTGGAATATTCTGGGATTCATCCAATGGCATTGAGAAGTATAGCACATTAGTCACCGGATTTATCAATAAGTGCATTGAGGACGTTGTCCCCACATTGGCCATACGTACATATCCCAACCAGAAGCCATGGATTACAGGCAACATCCACACAGAGCTAAAGGCTAGAGCTGCCGCTTTCAAGGAGCGGGACACTAATCCAGAAGCTTATAAGAAATCTTGCTATGCCCTCAGACAAACCATCAAAGAGGAAAAGCGTCAATACAGGACTAAGAATGAATCCTACTTCACCGGCTCGGATGCTCGTCGGATGTGGCAGGGCTTGCAAACTATTATGGACTACAAAGGGAAACCCAGCTGCAAGTTAACCAGTGACACAAGCCTACCAGATGGGCTAAATGCCTTTAATGCTCGCTTTGAGGCAAGCAACACTGAAGCATGCATGAGAGAATCAGCTGTTCCAAACCACTGTGTGATCACGCACATGTGAGATGTGAGCAAGACCAACGTTTTTATTTCACCAGGTAGGCCAGTTGGGAACAAGTTCTCATTTACAACTGCGACCTGGCCAAGATAAAGCAAAGCAGTGCGACAAAAACAACAGAGTTACACATGGAATAAACAAACGTACAGTCAATAACACAATTTTAAAAAATGTTTACAGTGTGTGCAAATGAAGTAAAGAGGTAAGGCAATAAATAGGCCAATAGTGACAAAGTAATTACAATTTAGCAATTTACACTGGAGTGATATATGTGCAGATGAGGATGTGCAAGTACAAATACTGGTGTGCAAAAGAGCAGAAAAACAAAAACAAATGTGGGGATGAGGTAGGTAGTTGGTTGGATGGGCTATTTATAGATGGGCTGCAGCGATCGGGAAAGCTGCTCTGACAGCTGATGCTGAAGGGTAGTGAGGGAGATATGTCTCCAGTTTCAGCTATTTTTGCAGTTCGTTCCAGTCATTGGCAGCAGAGAACTAGAAGGAAAGGCAGCCAAGGCAGGTGTTGGCTTTGGAGATGACTAGTGAAATATACCTGCTGGAGCGCGTGCTACGGGTGGGTGTTGCGATGGTGACCAGTGAGCTGAGATAAGGCGGGGCTTTACCTAGCAAAGACTTGTAGATTATCTGGAGCCAGTGGGCTTGGCGACGAATATGTAGCGAGGACCAGCCAACGAGAGCATACAGGTCGCAGTGGTGGGTAGTATATTGGGCATTGGTGACAAAACAGAGGACACTGTGATAGACTGCATCCAATTTGCTGAGTAGAGTGTTGGAGGCTATTTTGTAAATGACATCGCCAAGTAAAGGATCGGCAGGATGGTCAGTTTTACAAGGGTATGTTTGGGAGCATGAAGGAGGCTTTGTTGTGAAATAGGAAGCCAATTCTAGATTTAACTTTGTATTGGAGATGCTTAATGTGAGTCTGGAAGGAGAGTTTACAGTCTAACCTGACACCTAGGTATTTGTAGTAGTCCACATATTATGAGTCAGAACCGTCCAGAGTAGTGATGCTAGTCGGGCTGGAGGGTGCGGGCAGCAATCGGTTGAAGAGCAAGCATTTCATTTTATTAGCATTTAAGAGCAGTTGGAGGCCACGGAAGGAGAGTTGTATGGCGTTGAAGCTTGTTTGGAGGTTTGTTAACATAGTGTCCAAAAAGGGCCAATGCTTCTGGACAAGGACGTTAGCCACAATAGTCACTCAGTAGCAGCTAGCTAGATACGGTGTAATGGTCCAGAGCTTGTGGCAGGAATCCGGTGATGTAGTGGAAAAAAGAAGCAGTCCGATATGCTCAGGGCTGATATCGCGCTGTGCAGACTGGCAGGTATTATCAGGGTTATCCAGGCGAAAGCGGCTGGTGTCCGTGCTCAAGTTAAATACCGCTAGCAGTGGCTAACAATAACTAAAAAGCTAGTAGCTAATTAGCTGGCTAGAGTCTGATGGCTAGCTCCTGATGGAGGTTCCAGTTATAAGGTCTTAGAAATTGCAGATCCGTACCACATTGGGTTAAGCGGGTTGCAGGAAGGTATATTTAATTCGAAAATGTAAAAAAGAGATTGAAATATAATGAAATGTATACAAAAAAACTGAAAACACTGAATATTTACATGGGACAAAAACAAAATATGTCTTACTGCTGCGCCATCTTGGGGAAAAAAGCTGATCCTCAACACAGGAGCCCCTCAGGGGTGCGTGCTTAGTCCGCTTCTATACATTCTGGTCATCGACGACTGCGTGGCCAAGCACTACTCAAAACACCATCATTAAGTTTGCTGACGACACAACGGTGGAAGGTCTGATCACAGGCAACAGTAAGACAGCCTGTAGGGTGGAGGTCAGACACCTGACAGTGTGGTGCCAGGACAATAACCTCTCCCTCAATGTGAGAAAGACAAAGGTGATGATCGTGTACTACAGGAAAAGGTGGGCCGAATGCCCCCATTCATATGAACGGGGCTGTCGTGGAGCGGGTTGAAAGTTTCAGGTTTCTTGGTGACCACATCACCAACAAACTATCATGGTACAAAAAGACCAAGAAAGTTGGGAAGAGGGCACAACAAAACCTGCTCTCCCTCAGGAGATGGAAAAGATTTGGCATGGGGCCCCAGATCCTCAAAAGGTAATACAGCTGCACCATCGAGAGCAGCCTGACCGGTTGCATCACCATCTGGTATGGCAATTGCTCAGCATCCGACCGTAAGGCGCTACAGAGGGTAGTGTGTACAGACCAGTACATCACTGGGGCCAAGCATCCTGCCATCCAGAACCTATATATTAGGCGGTGACAGAGGAATGCCCAAAAATGTGTTAAAGACTACGGTCACCCAAGTCAAAGACTGTTTTCTCTGCTACTGCATGGCAAGCAGTACTGGAGCCCCAAGTCTAGGTCCAAAAGGCTCCTTAACAGCTTCTACCCGCAAGCCATAAGACTGCTTAACAATTAATCAAATTGGTCATCTGACCACGTCCGTATTGAGAGAGTTACTGGTACTGCATGATTTAGTTTTTGCTTGTAAGCAGGAATCAGGAAGATAGAATTATGGTCATATTTTCCAAATGGAGGGCGGGAGAGAGCTTTGTATGCATATCTGTGTGTGGAGTAAAGGGGATCCAGGGGAGGGGGAGCTTTTTTTCCTCTGGTTGCACGTGAAATGCTGGTAAAAACTTGGTAAATCTGATTTGATTTGCTTGCATTAAAGTCCCCGGCCACTTGAAGCGCCACTTCTGGATGAACATTCTCTTGTTTTCTTATGGCCTTTTCGAGTTCGTTGAGTGCGGTCGTAGTGCCAGCATTGGTCTGTGGTGGTAAATAGACGGCTACGAATAATATAGATGAGAACTCCCTTGGTAGATAGTATGGTTTACAGCTTATCATAAGGTACTCTACCTCAGGCGATCTATACCTCAAGACTTCTTAAATATTAAGTTCCCATTTGTAGGATAATAGCAATCGTAGGTCAATTTTATTTTCCAATGATTGCATGTTCACTAGTAGAAATGATGGCAGTGGGAGTTTACTCACTCTCCTATGGATTCTCAAAAGGCAGCCCGATCTGCATCCTCCGTCTTTTCTTCACTCTAATGACGGCCATCCGGGCCTGTTCCTGGGAGAGCAGTTTATCTTTCTCGTCGGACTCGTTAAATGAAAAAGCTTCTTCCAGTTTGTGGTGAGTAATCCCAGTTCTGATGTCCAGAAGTTATTTTCTGTCATAACAGACAATAACAGCAACATGTTGTACAAAATAAGTTATAAACAACGCAATTTGTTTTTTACAAAATAGCACAATTGGTTAAGGGCATGTAAAACATTAGCCATTCCCTTCAGCGCCATCTGTACTCTGCGCATGTGACACATACAATTTGATTCTACATAAGTAGTCAGACCCTTTACTCAGTACTTTGCTGAAGCACATTTGGCAGCGTTTACAGTCTCGAGTCGTCTTGGGTATGACGCTACAAGCTTGGCACACCTATATTTGGGGAGTTTCTCCTATTCTTCGCTGCAGATCTTCTCAAGCTCTGTCAGGTTGGATGGGGAGCGTCACTGCACAGCTATTTTCAGGTCTCCAGAGATGTTCGATCGGGTTAAAATCCGGGCTCTGGCTGAGCCACAGAAGGACATTCAGAGACTTGTCCCGAAGCCACTACTGTATTGTCTTGGCTGTGTGCTTAGGGTCGTTGTCCTGTTGGAAGGTGAACCCTTGCCCCAGTCTGTGGTCCTGAGTGCTCTGGAGCAGGTTTTCATCAATGATCTCTCTGTACTTTGCTCCTTTCATCTTTCCCTCAATCCCGACTAGTCTCCCAGTCTCTGCTGTTGAAAACACACCACCACCATGCTTCACTGTAAGGATGGTGCCAGGTTTCCTCCAGACGTGACACTTGGAATTCAGGCCAAATAGTTCAATCTTAATTTCATCATGCCATAGAATCTTGTTTCTCATGGTCTGAGAGTCTTTAGGTGCCCTTTGGCAAACTCCAAGCGGGATGTCATGTGCCTTTTACTGAGGAGTGGATTCCGTCTGGCCACTCTACCATAAAGTCCTAATTGGTGGAGTGCTGCAGAGATTGTTGTCCTTCTGAAAGGTACTCCCATCTCCAATGATGAACTCTGGAGCTCTGTCAGAGTGACTATCGGGTTCTTGGTTAGCTCACCGACCAAGGCCCTTCTCCCCCGATTGTTCAGCTTGTCCGAGCGGCCAGGTTTAGGAAGAGTCTTGGTGGGTCCAAACTTCTTCCATTTAAGAATAATGGAGGCCACTGTGTTCTTGGGGGCCTTCAATGCTGCAGACATTTTTTAGAACCCTTCCTCAGATCTGTACCTCGACACAATCCTGTCTTGGGCTTGGTTTTTGTTATGTTGAAACGATTTCTGTTTAAATTTTTTTATAAATTGGCAAACATTTCTAAAAACGTGTTTTCGCCTTGTTATTATGGGGTATCGTTTGTAGATTGATGAGGAGTTTTTTATATTTGATCAATTTTATAATAAGGCTGTAACATAACAAAATATGGAAAAAGTGAAGGGGTCAGAATACATTCCGAATGCACCTTTACGTTTATACCACACTGTTCATGGCTTTTCAATATTCTGACTTAAGCTCAGTTGTGAAGCACAAAATTACATTGTGAGAGGACAGAGCACACCCTTAAACCCCTCAAGTCAAAATGTTGTCTTAACAAATCTCTTTTTGGAAATGCAAACACTCTGAAGGACAACGGGGTGAAGTCACAGCGGAGAGTTGGAGAGTTATATTGTCTCACAAGAGAGACATTTTGTAAAGTGCTGCCTGTTAATCACAAAAATGTCAGAGATGGTGTTGAAAAGGAGAGAGACAGTGAGGGGAAGACATGTACCATGTGATCCACAGGAGAGGATGTTCACGTCCAGATCGCTCCAGGTTGCAGACACCAGGAATGGGCAACTCCTGTCCAGTGTCCAGAGACCTTCTCAATTGAAGACCAAGACTAGATGACTGTTATTACCAGGTGTGTTAGTGCTGGGCTAGAACAAAAGCTTGCACACATTGTAGCACTATACTGTTGGACCAGGGTTGCCTTCCCCGGCTGCACATAGCTCTGCATAGAACTAGAAGGTCCAATGAACCGAGCATAATCAGTCACCAACAAGCAATTCCTTTACTTCATGATGCCAACACACAGCACATTCAGAATACAGAGACCGGAAATGGGCAAATCTCTATCAATCTACAACCACACAATTTGGCTCCCTGTTGAGCTGTGTCTTGCCCCTACAATAGCTGACTGTGCCTCAGATCTTCAGTTTGACTTTGACAGTGGGCCATCAGTGACAAGGACACAGGACCATTAGCCCTCGTTTCTGCAGCTCTTGGACAATTTAGCTATTCAAATCGCCCTACGCTCAAAGGAAACTGTTTGTAATGAAGAGATGAATGGGTAATATGCCATTAATCTTCTGTCACAGACACCCACACGAACGCACACACACACACACCTGTGCCAGCTTGATGTCCTGGAGTGGCCTGGAGGAATAAAAGGACAGCCATTCTCCCGTATCAATTAAATATCAGCTCTTTCGATCCCTTCATCAACCTTCCCCTCACCCCACCTACCTCACAGATAGAAACGAAAGGGTTGACATTTTAATTATTGTGTCAGGTTGAAAGAATCCTCGACTGAGCGGTGCTGAGCCATAAGATAAACGATATCAGGGTTATTTCTTCACACAACAGTCTCTCTAATCTTCCTACTCTTCTCTCCCTTTCTGCCACTTCCCTCCAACTCAATACAGTAAGATATACACTACCGGTAAAAAGTTTTAATTTACTCATTCAAGGGATTTTCTTTATTTTTACTATTTTCTACATTGTAGAATAATAGTGAAGACATAAAAACTATTAAATAACACATATGGAATCATGTAGTAACCAAAACAATTGTTAAATCAAAATATATTTTATATTTGAGATTCTTCAAAAAGCCACCCTTTGCCTTGATGACAGCTTTGCACACTCTTGGCATTCTATTAACCAGCGTCACCTGGGAATGCTTTTCCAACAGTCTTGGAGGAGTTCCCACATATGCTCAGCACTTGTTGGCTGCATTTCCTTCAATCTGCGGTCCAACTCATCCCAAACCATCTCAATTTAGTTGAGGTTGGGTGATTGTGGAGGCTAGGTCATCTGATACAGCACTCCATCACTCTCCTTCTTGGTAAAATAGCCCTTACACAGCCTGGAGTCGTGTTGGGTTCATTGTCCTGTTGAAAACAAATGATAGTCCCACTAAGCGCAAACCAGATGGGATGGCGTATTGTTGCAGAATGCTGTGGTAGCCATGCTGTTTAAGTGTGCCTTGAATTTGAAATAAATCACAGACAGTGTCACCCGCAAAGCACTCCCATACCATAACACCTCCTCCTCCATGCTTTACGGTGGGAGATCATCCATTCACCTATACCACGTCTCACAAAGACACGGCGGTTGGAACCAAAAAGGACAAATTTCCACCAGTCTAATGGTGGAAATTGCTCGGGTTTCTTGGCCCAAGCAAGTCTCTTCTTATTGGTGTCCTTTAATAGTGGTTTCTTTGCAGCAATTCAACCATGAAGGCCTTATTCACGCAGTCTCCTCTGAATGCTGAGATGTGTCTGTTACTTGAACTCTGTGAAGCATTTATTTGGGCTGCAATTTCTGAGGCTGGTAACTCTATTAAACTTCTCCTCTGCAGCAACGGTAACTCTGGGTCTTTCATTCCTTTTTGGTCCTCAAGAAAGACAGTGTCATCATAGCGCTTGATGGGTTTTGCGACTGCACTTGATTTGTTTTTAAATCTTCCACATTGACAGACCTTGTCTTAAAGTAATGATGGACTATCATTTCTCTTTGCTTATTTGAGCTGTTCTTGCCATAATATGGACTTGGTCTTTAACCAATTATGGCTATTTTCTGTACACCCCCTACCTTGTCACAACACAGCTGATTGGCTGAAACACATTGAGGAAAGAAATTCCACAAATGAACTTTTAAGAAGTCACACCAGTTAACTGAAATGCATTCCAGGTGACTACCTCATGAAGCTGGTTGATAGAATGCCAAGAGTGTGCAAAGCTGTCATCAAGGCAAACTTCATGTTAATCCAGCCGCTGTGTCAGATTTCAAAAAGGCTTTATGGCGAAAGCATGCGATTATGTTAAGACAGAGCCTAGCCATACAGACATTTTCCAACCAAGGAGAGGTGTCCCAAAAGTCAGAAATAGCTCTAAAATTAATCACTTACCTTTGATGATCTTCATCTGGTGGTACTCCCAGGACTCCATGTTACACAATAAATGTTTGTTTTGTTCGATAACGTTCACCTTTATGCCCAAAAACCTCCTTTTTGTTTGCGCGTTTAATTCAGTAATCCATATGCACAAAAGCACAGGCACAACATCCAGACGGAATGTCAAGAAAGTTAATTTAAAGTTCGTAGAAACATGTTAAACAAAGTTCTAATCAATCCTTAGGGTGTTTTATCATAAATAGTCAATAAAGTTTCAACCGGACAATATTGTTTTCATTAGAAAGGAAAGGGAACTAATGTCACGCAATAAACAACTCATGGCTTTCAGCTGAGCCACTTACTCTGAGTGCTGGTATTCTCTTCCCTTTCACAATAGAAGCCTGAAACAACATCTAAAGACTTCTACTGAAATACATCTACTGGAAGCCTTAGGAAGTGCAATCTGATCCCACAGACACTGGATATTCGATAGGCATTCACTTGAAAACTACAAACCTCAGAATTCCCACTTCCTGGTTGTATTTTTCTCAGGTTTTCGCCTGCCATATGAGTTCTGTTATACTCACAGACATTACTTTAACAGTTTTGGAAACTTTAGAGTATTATCTAGCCAAATCTACGAATTATATGCATATTCTAGCTTCTGGAACTGAGTAACAGGCAGTTTACTCTGGGCACGCTTTCCATCCAAACTTCCCAATGCTGCCCCCTATCCCAAAGCCCACACTGAACCTGGAATTTTTGGCCAATTTAAAGGCTAATCTCCAACCTCCCCTTCCTCTCCAAGGTGTTAGAAAAAGTGGTTGCCGTACAGTTCCAAGACCATCTCAATCACAACAACCTGTTTGAAAAGTTCCAGTCAGGTTTCCAGCTGGCCCACAGCACTGAAATGGCCCTACTCATGGTCACCGATTGCAGCTGATGCATGCCCCCCGGTCTCCTAATCTTCCTGGACTTCAGCACAGCATTTGCTTCCAGGACACCATCAGACTCTTTGGACCAACCCTGAGCTGGTTTCGCTCCTACCTCTCAGACAGGACTGAGTATGTCTTCCTAGGCAGGTCCATGTCCCGGTCACCAGTGCTTTTCAAAACTTTTAAAACCATGGCTAGAGACGGTCGAAGAATACAGCAAAGAGCTGCTGTATTTATGAGTGAGTTCATGTAAGTTCTTACTCAGAACTGTCAAAAACGTTGTATTCAACACATAAGCCATAAAATGTGCTTTCTTCCTACTTCCACTCGCGCTACAACCAGCACTGCAGCTGCAATGAATGAGTAGGAAAGTGTATTGATAGGCTTGCATTGTTATATTTCACTTTCTCTGTTCATAGGAGTAATAACATGAATTTATACGAGGCAATAATAATGCGGTGCGACTCGAGTTTCACCATCACCTGGAAGGTGGTGTCCCTTTTTGGTCAATGTCAGTGGAGGGAGTGTGGAGGGATGTTGAGATGCTGTCATTCCACTGCTATGCTGAGGACACCCAGCAGTATGTGAAAACTGCCCAAAGTCCCTGCCTTGAGGAGATAACATCTCATTCAGAATCAAATTCAAAACCCTCCTGCTGACATTCCAACGCAACCTCAGGTCGAGTGATAGCCTGCTCAAGAACCAAGCTCCTCTCCATAGGGGATCTGGCTTTCTGTTCAACCCCCCACCTCTGGAATGCACTCCTCTCGGACCACCTGAAGGCACCACAGACTCTGGGTTCCTTTAAAAATGTCCTAGCTTATTTTTGTTTTATGCATGTTCTGTTCTTGCACGTTAGATCTTAGTTTTTTTATTTTTAAGTTAAGACTTTATAGGACAATCTGTTTTTCATTTAAATTAATTTATCCCTTTGTATATTTTAAAGCACTTGGATTTATTTCCTTGTCATAATTTGTATTTTCCAATTTGAGGAATAAAACCCGATAAGTTGAAATTGCAAACTGATGAATTGAAAGACTTGAAATGTTGAAAAGTTTCATTGCTGATCACCTCCAAGCACCTGCTGACCTCCTACCTGGCTCTGTTATTTTCATCCGAGGCCACTGTCCACCCTAATCCGTCTCCGATGCCTAATTCCCGGGCAGAGCAATAAGCCTCTGTACTGAGACCATAATAAATCTTCTTGGGCATTGGGTGTGGACACCACAGTTATCAAGTTAGCAATGTGGATTTCAATTATATCGGCACTTGTCTACCTGTGGGCTGGTTTACCCTCCTCCCCACTCTGTGCCAATATATCTCACTACTCTGCTGCCATGGCTCTGAAGTATCCCCTCCCGAGCTTCGCAAACTTCAAAGCCACAGTCCCCTGCATTGCAGTTTATGCACAAATGCGGGACTTGCGTGTCCCTTGACACAATCACAGGGGTGCTGGTCGTAAATATGTCTCGCACTGCCATCAAAATGGAATTCACTCAATCTAAAGACACCACTCGCCCGAAACGAGGGGAAAATCAGTCAAGCCTGTACTCTATCCCTCGCTGTGACAATATGGCTACCTCTCCCCCTCCGAGTTTCAAAGCTGCGCTGTTCAAACTCAATCTCTCCCCAATAAAACTTTTATTGTCAATGACTTTATATGTGAAAACTGCTTGGACTTCCTATGTTTAACTGAGACATGGCACAGGGAAGGAGAAACATGCCTGTTAAACAAAGCTGCATCGATCAGACTCGCCCAGTAGGCCTGCCGAGGAGTGGGTCTTGCTGTTTAGCACCGTAGCAGCTTGAAAATGACAACTTCCTCTTTCTGATTACGCGTCATTTGAGCACATTGCATTCAAATGCAAGCCACCACAAAGCCCCAGTGTCCTAGTCATGTATGGCCCCACAAAATCATTCATACATGACTTTTCTGAACTGTTAACTTCACTTTGCCAGTTTCGACCCAAGACGTTGATTATTGGTGATTTCAACATCCGTGTTGATAGGCCACAGTGCCCCCTGCTGTCAACTTTTTAAACTTCTGGACTGCCTGAATTTAGAACATCATAATGATGTTCCCACCCACAACTATGGCCATACACAATAGACTTTGTCATCACAGGCCAGCTTGTCATCGAAGACCTCATTATGCTTGAAGTCGATGTTTCAGACCATAAAGCTGTGAGCCTTGTCCAACCCAAATCCTACCCCCCAAAAAGAAATTGTCTCATTGAACTTCACAACATCCAGTCCATCAACAAGAAGTATATTATAGGAGGAATGCAACCCTTACCTCCCGTAAAACGGAAATAGCCTTTCTCCAAATGAGATGGTCACCTTCTAAGACAACACCCTGAGCTTAACAGTACACCAACTAACCCCTGAGAAAACACGGCAGGTACCATTCCCCTGTCCACCGCCATGGTACAATGAAAGCCCAGGACCGCAGGCTTGAATGCCAATGGTGAAAATCTCTCTGTCCACCTACTGGCTTTCAAAATCCACCAGGCTGCCTGTTGCAGCCGTCAAATCCACCAGGCCTATCTACTACTCAAACCTAATACACAACAACCGAGGAAACCCGCGCCACCTCTTGTCCACCATCAACTACCTACAATGCTGCAACCACAGAGAACTGTGGAAGATTTTCCACCTACTTTGTGAAGACTAAGACTATAAGAAGTGCAATAATCACCTCCCGAGCCACCACTCCACCCCACAAATATATCTATATATGGGAGACCAGATGCTGCTGGAAGTGGTGTTGGAGGGCCAGTAGGAGGCACTCTTTCCTCTGGTCTAAAAATAATAATATCCCAATGCCCCAGGGCAGTGATTGTGACACTGCCCTGTGTAGGGTGCCGTCTTTTGGATGGGATGTTAAACGGGTGTCCTGACTCTCTGAGGTCATTAAAGATCCCATGGCACTTATCGTAAGAGTAGGGGTGTTAACCCCGGTGTCCTGGCTAAATTCCCAATCTGGCCATCACGGTCACCAAATAATCCCCAGTTTACAATTGGCTCATTCATCCCCCTCCTCTCCCCTGTAACTATTCCCCAGATCGTTGCTGCAAATGAGAACCTGTTCTCAGTCAACTTACCTGGTAAAATAACGGAGAAATATAAATAAAAAACATGCAGCAATGGGGTTTTTTGGACAGCAGTGACTTATTCAGTGGTGTCCTTCCATGAACATCATTCTTGTTTAGTGTTTTACGTATCGTAGACTCATCAACAGAGATGTTAGCATTTTCCATAGAATTCTGTTAGTCTTTAGCTGACACTCCTGGATTCTTCTTAACCTCATTGAGCATTCTGTGCTGTTCTCTTGCAGTCATCTTTTCAGGACGGCCACTCATAGGGAGAGTAGCAACAGTGCTGAACTTTCTCCATTTATAGACAATTTGTCCTACCGTGGACTGATGAACATCAAGGCTCTGATTGATTGTACTCCAGGTTTATTTATTTATTTCATTTTTATTTATTTAACCAACAACACAGAGCAACACAAACAAATGTACAGTCAATAACACAAAATAAAATAAAAATAGAAAAATATATGTACATTGTATGCAAATGTAGAAGAGTATGGAGGTAGGCAATGAATAGGCCCTAGAGCAGAGGTGGGCAAACTTTTTGACTCGCGGGCCACAATGGGTTCTAAAATTTGACAGAGGGGCCGGGCCAGGAGCATTTGGAGGGAGTGTTTGGGCGGATATACTAAAGCATTAAATGTAGTTTTCCAAACCTCATAGCACAGTAAGAACACTACAACCCAATTTATTAACTGTCTTTCAAATGTGAAAAATAGCCCTTATCAGTTAATAAATTTGTCTCAAAATATGCAAGATATGGCATTTACATACTATTTCGGAGATAAGGAATATGGAGGAGGAAATGTAAATAGATTAAAATAACATACGTTGGTGATTTATCAAGATTGCATCTGTTTTTAATAAGTTTCAATCGAAGGTGCAAAGTTAAAGAAATCAACATTTATTGAAAAATGGAATCACTTTCAACATTCAAAACATATTATTACACAACGAAATACTCAAGCTCAATAATATCTACTTGTGTTAAACTCCGCAAAATCATGGATGGATTGTCCTGACCGGATACAAACTCGCCACGGACGCCCTCGCCTTCACGCGCAAACAGTAGATATAGTTGCCAAGCACACAGACATAGGCTGTATTAAATATCAGCTGAAAATTTAAATTTAAATTAAGAGCGTGTGCCGTGTTAATTAAGCTACTGTATCTTCTGCTGTGCGTGCGCATTGCTCTTAATTAAAAGAGCTTCCAAACTTTCCATATGCATTTTTTCATCACAGCAGAAAACAAGGATTTTTGGGAACTGTTTGTCATGATCTCCTTATATGGCTGTGAACGCAAAGTCTGGAGTCTGCCCTTTTGTCGTTTCCCCAAGGTGTCTGCAGCATTGTGACGTATTTGTAGGCAGATCAAACTTTCCATGCATTTTTTCATAACACAGCAGAAAAACTTGGAAGATTGACCATCAAAGACCACAGTTTTGTTGTGGCAATTCCACGACAGATCTGAGGTGTTGGTCAGTTATCTTGGATCTGTGATGGGCTTTGTTGATTTTCAAACAATGACAGAGAAACGTCTGCTCACACGTAGGTGTCAATGAAGAGCCAAAAAACACCAGCATCTTTCTGCAAACAACGGAGGTTTGGAAATATTCTGTTAAGTTAATCCGGAAAAAGTTTTCAGTTTAGGTGACTTGAACTTCTCCTTTGAGACGGAGTCAGACTGAAGATCGATCAGTTCCAATTGCAGCTCCTGCACTGATTCGGTGTCTTGTGACAGGAAACAGGACACCAGTTGAAGTGACTTGTCAATTTTTTCAAAATCAAGAACATCAGAAGCTCTTCAAAGGTAAATGATTTTATTTATTTGGTTATCTGGTTTTTGTGAAAATGATTTGTTTGACATGTTATTCAAAATGCATTGCTATTTGCATACTCTCACATTTTAGTATTTCTATGGTTCAAAAGCATATTTTGAAAATCTGAGATGACTGTGTTGTTAAGAAAAGGCTAAGCTTGAGAGCAGATGCTTATTTTCATTTTATTTGTTTTCAGAAATCGTTAACTTTCCACTTATGCTAATGAGCTTCAGGCTATAACTGTATAAAAACAGCAAACGTGAACAAAAAGCCAGTTTGTCCTCAGCTCAAATAATTCTTTTTCCCATTAAATTAAAAAATGAGCGAATCTCCTCTTTGAGCTCCCAGACTCGTTCAAACACTTTTTAAACTTGGTTATCGGACGCTTTTGTGAAAAGTAGGTCCTGGTGATCCGCATTAGTTTCTTCCAGGAACGTAATGAACTGACGATGATTAAGTCCCCTTGCTCGTATGAAGTTAAAAGCAAGTTTTACAACTGGATCCACGTGTTGATTAAGCTGCAAACAGACTTACACAGAGACTCCTGATGAATGAATGATGCATTATTTTTTCAATTTTATTTGGTCGATTTTCAGAAATCGTTAACGTTGATTCTAATGAGCCTGAGGCTTTAGTTACGATCCATCCGGGATTGGCAGTTTCTCCAAGAAGTTAAGAAAAGCAGAACCTTTCAGCAGTCCATTACGTTTTCCCTTTCAGTGATTCCATGCTCAAAATCGTCCTCCGTTATCTCAAAACTGTCGTTAATCCCTCGGATAAAAATTAGGAGCTGAGCAGTGTCTTTTATGTCATTACTTTCATCCAGTGCTAGTGAATATAATTTAAAGGACTCCGCCTTTTTTTTAACTCGCTGACTATTTCTTCTAATCAGTTCCACATTGAAAACATCACTGTCCTTCGTGTAAACTGATTTTTTCAAATTTTCTTTGTTTTTGTGAAAATGAGACTGCTGTCTCTACCATGCACTCTTTCAAAATACTCTTACAGAAAGGCTTGCTAGCCTTTGCTAATTTGAATGCCAGCAAATAACTTTTGGTACTTGACTCTGAATTGCAGTTTGTCGGTAACAAAAGTCTAGCAGCTTGTAGGTGAAAAAAAAGTTCTCTGAGCAAATATATTTATTTCATTTCATTTGCAAAGTTCATGATATTGTACTCTTTGAAAACCGCAACAGCTTCTTGGCATATCAGACATACAGCCGTTGATCGGACTTCAGTGAAGAAGTATTTTGTTGTCCACTCCTTATTAAACACTCTGCATTCGCTGTCCACTTTCCTTCTCTTTGGTCCGCCATTTTCACAGAAGGGCTTAATGGTGACGTGAAACTTTCTGAAAATTAAAGTGAAATAAAGTCCTACCGCGCCACTCCAACAACGGTCAATGTGTTTTGAGTGCGCCATCTATTGGGGAAATTTGGGCATTGCAGGGAAACCAAAAACAGAGGTTTTTACAATAATTTGGACAAGTTCAATGGGCACAAAATAAAATAAAAATAGAAAAATAACGGGCATTGTGGCCCGTGGGCCGTAGTTTGCCCATGTCTGCCCTAGAGGCAAAAATAATTACAAGCGGCAACGGTGAGCGACTCGTTTCTGGAAAGATGGATTTTTAAAAGTAGAAGCTCGAATTGTTTGGCACAGACCTGGATAGCGTGAGAACTCTGCAGGCTATATCTGCGGTAGATTGCAACTCCGCCCCCTTTGGCAATTCAATCTTGGCGGGAAATGTTATAGTTAAGGATGGAAATTTCAGGATTTTTGGTGGCCTTCCTAAGCCAGGATTCAGGCACGACTAGGACATCTCGGTTGGCTGAGTTTTTTACATTTTTATTTCACCTTTATTTCACCAGGTAAGCCAGTTGAGAACAAGTTCTCATTTCCAACTGCAACCTGGCCAAGATAAAGCATAGCAGTTCGACACATACAACAACACAGAGTTACACATGGAATGAACAAAACATACAGTCAATAATACAGTAGAAAAAAGAAAACAAAGTCTATATACAGTGAGTGCAAATAAGGTCAAATAAGGGAGTTAAGGCAATAAATAGGTCATGGTGGCGAAGTAATTACAATATGGCAATTAAACACTGGAATGGTAGATGTGCAAAAGATGGATATGCAAGTAGAAATACTGTGGTGCAAAAGGAGCTAAATAAATAAATACAGTATGGGAATGAGGTAGATAGATGGGCTGTATACAGATGGGCTATGAACAGGTGCAGTGATTTGTGAGCTGCTCTGACAGCTGGTTCTTAAAGCTAGTGAGGGAGATGGGGATCTCCAGCTTCAGGGATTTTTGCAGTTCGTTCCAGTCAGTGGCAGCAGAGAACTGGAAGGAAAGGCGACCAAACGTGGAATTGGCTTTGGGGGTGATCAGTGAGATATACCTGCTGGAGCATTTGTTACGAGTGGGTGTTGCTATGGTGACCCGTGAGCTGAGATAGGGCGGGGATTTACGTAGCAGAGACTTGTTGATAACCTGTAGCCAGTGGGTTTGGCGACGAGTATGAAGCGAGGGCCAGCCAACGAGAGCGTACAGGTTGAGGTGGTGGGTAGTATATGGGGCTTGGTGACAAAACGGATGGCACTGTGATAGACTACATCTAGTTTGCTGAGTTTAGTGTTGGAGGCTATTTTATAGACGACATCGCCAAAGTCAAGGATGGGTAGGATGGTCAGTTTTACGAGTGTATGTTTGGCAGCATGAGTGAAGGAAGCTTTGTTGCGAAATAGGAAGCCGATTCTAGATTTAATTTTTGATTGGAGATGCTTAATGTGAGTCTGGAAGGAGACTTTACAGTCTAGCCAGACACCTAGGTATTTGTAGTTATCCACGTATTATAAGTCAGAGCCGTAGTGATGCTGGATGAGCGGGCAGGTGCGGGCAATGATCGGTTGAATAGCCTGCATTTAGCTTTATTTGCGTTTAAGAGCAGTTGGAGGCCACGGAAGGAGAGTTTTATGGCATTGAAGCTCATCTGGAGGTTAGTTAACACAGTGTCCAAAGAAGGGCCAGAAGTATACAGAATGGTGTTGTCTGCGTAGAGGTGGATTAGAGAATCACCAGCAGCAAGAGCGACATCATTGATGTATACAGAGAAGAGAGTCGGCCCAAGAATTGAACCCTGTGGGACACCCATAGAGACTGCCAGAGGTCCGGACAACAGGCCCTCTGATTTGACACACTGAGCTCTATCAGGGAAGTAGTTGGTGAACCAGGCGAGGCAATCATATGAGAAACCAAGGCTGTTGAGTCTGCCAATAAGAATGTGGTGATTGACAGAGTTGAGTGTGCTAAAGCAGTGAATAAAACAACGTTAGGGAGGAGGCTTAGGATCCAATGCTTTTACAGTTACAGAAGTCAAAGGGCATGGGTTAACCTCTAGATCATCAGAGGAACAGAGGGGGAGTAGGATAAGAGTATGGCTAAAGGCTAAAAGAACTGGTCATCCAGTGTGTTTGGAACAGCGAGTAAAAGGAGCAGGTTTCTGGGCGCTGAAGAATAGATTCAAGGCATAATGTACAGACAAGGGTATGGTAGGATGTGAGAACAGTGGAGGTAAGCCTAAGCATTGAGTAACGATGAGAGAGGTTTTGTCTCTAGAGGCACTATTTAAGCCAGGTGCTGTCAACACATGTGTGGGGGTGGAACATAAGGGCTAGCAAAGGCATATTGAGCGGGGCTGGAGGCTGTACAGTGAAATGAGTCAAAAATTACTAACCAAAACAGCAATAAACAAGGCATACTGACACTAGGGAGAGAAATGTGTAGCCGAGTGATCATAGGGTCCATAGGGGCTCCGTGTCGGCAGCAAAGCGCCCAGGCCAATTGGCAGAAGAGGTATTGAAGCCCAGGGATTATCTGATGGAATTATTCTGCTAGTCGGGAGAAGGGCCTAGCTCGAGGCCAGCTCAAGGCCAACTGGTGCTTGCTTCGAGTCAGAAACCCCCTCAGACGGTTACGTCGGTACACCAGTCGTGATGGATCGGTGGGGCTCCGTGTCGGCAGCAAAGGGTCCAGGCCAATTGGAAAAAAAGGTAATTGAAGCCCAGGGACTGCTTGATGGACACTCTTCGGCTAGCCGGGAGATGGGCCTAGTTCGAGGCTAGCTCCAGGCTAACTGGTGCTTGCTTCGGGACAGAGACGTTAAAATTCTATATTTTTTGTTCATATAATTTAAAAAGCAGGTCACTAGGTGTAGGCAAAACCATAAGCAAATAGGTAAACTGTGATATGACGAGAGAGTTAATCAGGGAGATTTTTTCACAAATCGACAGGTATTTTCCTTTCCATGGGAGCAAGATCTTATCTATTTTTGCTAACTTTCTATAAAAATTTATTGGAGTGAGAATTTCTTTCTTTTGGGATTTGTATACCGAGTATGTCCACATCTCCATTAGACCATTTAATTGGTCAACTACACTGTAATGTAATTCCTAATATAGTACACTTGGTTTTAATCCAGAGAGGATAGCAAAAGTATTTAGATCCTCTATGAGGCTGTGGAGAGATTCTAATTGTCATTTTTAAAAGAAAAGATGAATCATCAGCGTACAATGACACCCTGGTTTTTAAGCCATGGATTTCTAATCCCTTAATATTTGTGTTTGATCTAATTTTAACAGCTAACATTTAGATGGCAATAATAAATAGATATGCCGATAGTAGACAACCTTGTTTTACTCCTCTAGATAGTTAAAAACCTTCTTAGATGTAGACATTATTTACTATTTTACACTAAGGGTTACTATATATATCTTTAACTCATTTTATAAGAGATTCCCCAAAATTGAAATATTCTAGGCATTCATATATAAACTCCAGTCATACTTTATCAAAAGCCTTTTCAAAATCAGCTATGAAAACCAGGCCTGGTGTCCCCGGTATTTCATAGTATTCTATTGTTTCCAGTACTTGTCTTATATTATCTCCAATGTATCGTCCATGTAAAAAACCTGTCTGTTTAGAATGAATAATATCTGACAATACTTTTTTAATTCTATGCACCAAGCATTTTGCTAGGATTTTTGCATCACAACACTGACGTGTAAGAGGTCTCCAATTTTTTTAATGGACTGGATCTTTATATATACCACGTGAGTCCTGTTTCAATAATAACGATATCAGACCTTCTTGTTGCGTGTCTGATAATCTACTATTATATAGGAGTGGTTAAAACTTCTTAGGGCTGCAAGCCCGTTAACGGGATCGATATGACAACAGCCAGTGAAAGTGCAGGGCGCAAAATTCAAAACAACAGAAATCTCATAATTAAAATTCCTCAAACATACATGTATCTAATACCGTTTTAAAGGTAATCTTGTTGTTAATCCCACCACAGTGTCCAATTTCAAATAGGCTTTAAAGCAAAAGCACCACAAACGATTATGTTATGTCACCACCACCTCAGAAAAACACAGCCATTTTTCCAGCCTAAGAGAGGAGTCACAAAAAGCACAAATAGAGATAAAATTAATCACTAACCTTTGATGATCTTCATCAGATGACACTCATAGGACTTCATGTTACACAATACATGCATGTTTTGTTTGATAAAGTGCATATGTACATAAAAAAGAATCTCATTTTACATTGGCACGTTACGTTCACTAGTTCCAAAAACATCCGGTGATATTGCAGAGAACCACATCATTTTACAGAAATACTCATTATAAATGTCAATAAATACAATATTTAGACATGGAAATATAGATACAGTGCCTTGCGAAAGTATTCGGCCCCCTTGAACTTTGCGACCTTTTGCCACATTTCAGGCTTCAAACATAAAGATATAAAACTGTATTTTTTGTGAATAATCAACAACAAGTGGGACACAATCATGAAGTGGAACGACATTTATTGGATATTTCAAACTTTTTTAACAAACTGAAAAATTGGGCGTGCCAAATTATTCAGCCCCTTTACTTTCAGTGCAGCAAACTCTCTCCAGAAGTTCAGTGAGGATCTCTGAATGATCCAATGTTGACCTAAATGACTAATGATGATAAATACAATCCACCTGTGTGTAATCAAGTCTCCGTATAAATGCACCTGCACTGTGATAGTCTCAGACGTCCGTTAAAAGCGCAGAGAGCATCATGAAGAACAAGGAACACACCAGGCAGGTCCGAGATACTGTTGTGAAGAAGTTTAAAGCCGGATTTGGATACAAAAAGATTTCCCAAGCTTTAAACATCCCAAGGAGCACTGTGCAAGCGATAATATTGAAATGGAAGGAGTATCAGACCACTGCAAATCTATCAAGACCTGGCCGTCCCTCTAAACTTTCAGCTCATACAAGGAGAAGACTGATCAGAGATGCAGCCAAGAGGCCCATGATCACTCTGGATGAACTGCAGATATCTAAAGCAGAGGTGGGAGACTCTGTCCATAGGACAACAATCAGTCGTATATTGCACAAATCTGGCCTTTATGGAAGTGGCAAGAAGAAAGCCATTTCTTAAAGATATCCATTAAAAGTGTCGTTTAAAGTTTGCCACAAGCCACCTGGGAGACACACCAAACATGTGGAAGAAGGTGCTCTGGTCAGATGAAACCAAAATTGAACTTTTTGGCAACAATGCAAAACATTATGCAACACAGCTCATCACCCTGAACACACCATACCCACTGTCAAACATGGTGGTGGTAGCATCATGGTTCGGGCCTGCTTTTCTTCAGCAGGGACAGGGAAGATGGTTAAAATTGATGGGAAGATGGATGGAGCCAAATACAGGACCATTCTGGAAGAAAACCTGATGGAGTCTGCAAAATACCTGAGACTGGGACGGAGATTTGTCTTCCAACAAGACAATGATCCAAAACATAAAGCAAAATCTGGAATGGAATGGTTCAAAAATAAACATATCCAGGTGTTAGAATGGCCAAGTCAAAGTCCAGACCTGAATCCAATCGAGAATCTGTGGAAAGAACTGAAAACTGCTGTTCACAAATGCTCTCCATCTAACCTCACTGAGCTCGAGCTGTTTTGCAAGGAGGAATGGGAAAAAATTTCAGTCTCTCGATGTGCAAAACTGATAGAGACATACCCCAAGCGACTTACAGCTGTAATCGCAGCAAAAGGTGGCGCTACAAAGTATTAACTTAAGGGGGCTGAATAATTTTGCACGCCCAATTTTTCAGTTTTTGATTTGTTAAAAAAGTTTGAAATATCAAATAAATGTCGTTCCACTTCAAAAGGTCGCAAAGTTCAAGGGGGCCGAATACATTCTCCGTAATGCAACCGCTGTGTCAGTAAAGTTAAAAAAAACTTTACAGAAAAAGCAAACCATGCAATAATCTGAGACGTCGCTCAGAAAAAGAAAAAACAATTATCCGCCAGGTTGGAGTCAACAGAAATCAGAAATAACATTATAAATATTCCCTTACCTTTGATGATCTTCATCAGAATGCACTCCCAGAAATCCAAGTTCGATAATGTCCATTATTTATGTCCAGGTAGCAACTTTTGTTAGCGCATTTAGTACACAAATCCAAACGCTCGTGCAGGTCCAGCCGAACGTCGGACAAAAACTTCAAAAAGTTATATTAAAGGTCGAAGAAACTTGTCAAACAAAGTATAGAATCAATATTTAGGATGTTGTTATCATAAATCTTCAATAACGTTGCAACCGGAGAATTCCATTGTCTGTAGAAATACCATGGAACGCAGGTCGCTATCATGTGAAATGCGCGTGACCAGGACCTGGCTCTCTGGTAGACCACTGACTCAAAGAGCTCTCATCAGGCCCCACAATACAGTAGAAGCCTCATTCAAGTTTCTAAAGACGGTTGACATCTTGTGGAAGCCTTAAGAAATGCAACATATCAATATCCCACTGTGTATTCAATAGGGGCTGGGTTGTAAATTGACCAACCTCAACAATCCAATTCCACTGCTACGCTGACGACACATAGAACTACATACTGTAAAAACAACCCCAAACTCCCTCTCTTCCGATGAGATCAATGCCAGGATGTCAAACTACCTCCTACATTTCTACAATACTAAAACAGAATCAAGCCTCATCGGCACTCCCCATTACACCAAAACCAGTCCCATCACCATACTTAACCTTGGCAGCCAATCCATCCCACTGTCTTCCTCGGTCTCCAATCTTGGAGTGTTACTGGACCCCTCCCTCACTTTCACCGACCACATAAATCATGTCTCAAAAAAACTCACCCTGCTTCGTCCTGTTCTCTCCAAACCTGATCTGGAAAAACTGGTCAACTCCCTCATCACGTTCCGGCTTGATTAGTGCAATGCCCTCCTTGGTGGTCTCCTCTCAAAAACCAGCCACAGGTTGCAGCTTGTGCAGAACAGTGCAGGCTAGGGTCCTCATAGGAACCTGGAGATCTGCCCACAACACCTGCATTCTAGCCTCTCTCCCACTGGCTACCCATCCAATTCAGTTAGTCTTCAAAACCCTCAATGCCTCTGGTCCCCAATACCAGTGAACTCATCACCCCCCCAAAAATACCTTACGGACACTCCGGTCAAATGATCAAAGTCTCCTTGCAGTCCCAAAGACACGCTTCAAAACAATGGTGACCGAGCATTCGGCTGTCTCGGCCCCCAGCTCTGTAACAAGCTCCCCTCCCACCTCCACATGCCCCAGAAGACCACTGACTAAGTCTGAGCTTAATAATCACTTCTTCAAACTGTCCTTCAATTAATTTGATCTGTTGTCTGTCTCATACGTTATTTTCAAGTTCTATTAGTCTGTCCTTGTTACCTCCTGTATTATTTTGTGTATCTTGTATAGTACTAGACCGCTAGCTATCTTTTAATGTCTTAAGCTTTTTTATTTTAAATGGTTTCTCTCAATGTAAACAGCTTTGTGATTTACATCTAAATGAAAAGTGCTCTATGAATGTAACTTATTATTATTATAGCTGTGTTCATTGTTGTACTTGTAGTGTCAGCTGTGTTTTTTTGTGAGGGGCCTTGTCTAGTTGTCTCGTTATTTAGTCGATGTCCCTTGTTTATGTATTTTTGAACCACTCACTGTAGCACTTTAGGCTCGTTCACACTGCACCTTAGCCCAGGGCTAAGAGCCTCCTTAGCCCTGGGCTAAGGGAGTGGTCACAGTTGCACATTCTAAAGTGGGCTAGCATCAACCTTAGCCCAGGACTAGTTGGCCCTGCTCCGGAGCACGGTTAGCACCAACTTTTTGGGGTAAGCCGCAAAAACAAGGTGCCAAAATAGCCAGCATGAAATGTGGTTAAGAATAACACCTAGATTGCTCACTGTCCAATCACAAAAGCAGCAATGTCACTTAATTTACATATACTGGTGATTCCTGTAATAAGTTCTGCGTGTTATTTTGATAAGTAAATTCATAATGTCCTTCCATCTGAGGAAAAAAAACAAAATGCTTTCATCCCTGCAAAAAACATTGGTTGCTATGCATAACAAAAATGATTGCTATGGAGGCTGGCTAATGGCTTCTCACTTTAAAGGATCATAGCTTTCACCTGGATAGTCTATATCCTGAAAGATGTTTTGTACACTCTGTGTAATGCACTGAGTCCCAGGAAAGACTGTCTGGGTTGGCAATACTCAGTATAGAGAACAGTTGGGCCCACAACCTGGACCTACAGGCCGTGGTGAAAACATTTACACACAAAAAAAGACTTCAGGAGAGTCTCTCAAGTTGGATTTCATTTACCTTGAAAATTGCAGCCCATTTGTGTAGTCTATTAGCCAGACAAAACCCGCTGAGTTCAAAAATAAATTGTGCCTGAATTTACCCTCAAGCCGACTACATTTTTTCTCATTGTAAAGCTATTTGATGTGTAATTTTTTTATTGAAAAGTTTATAAACCAGCAGCTAAATACGGTATATGGCTATAGATTGTACACTGCATAATGAAACAATCCTTAGTATGTTAGTGTTTTGAAGGTGAACTGACTGTCTTATTTGGCATTACTGGTTTTACGCACAACTTCCTGTCCAAGTTTGGAGAGAGCGCGAGGACGGCTCCTGTTATGCAGGTTCAGATAGGAATAGACAACTGTCCTGTACAGGCTATCGGTAGCTGATTCTATCGGCAGCTGATTAATATGCCGTTGTATTTGTAACTTTTTTATTTATTTTTACTATCTGCAACATTTGAATTTCCAATTTAAATGACTGAACACAAAAATGACATTGCCGCCAGCCAGCAGTCTAAAAAGGGCAGCAACGTGGATAGCTTCATGAAATGTTAGGCTTAACATGAGAAAATGACAACCAAATAGGCCTACAAATAAACATTTATCCATTAGCTAAGGCAAAGCGATTACATGCCCTGGAATCGCAGAAAGCCTTTTATCGAGGCGATAGGCATGCATCCACATAGACATAGCAATTTCAGCTCCATAGACAGAGATCAGTTGTCTACACTTTGTGAGCGGCTGACTGGCTGACACATTCGATTTTTTTTAATTATTAGGGGAGGGGCTCTGAACTCGCAGGGGTCCAGAGAAACTGCATTATGCCAGCAAAAGCATACCCAAAGCAAAACCATTTAACCTTTCTTACACCTAGCTTATGCATTTCCCACCGTCTCCTGTTGATGGAATTATGCAGAAGAAATGACGGCTCTCATGTTGACAAGGCAATTCTACAAGGTAAGATGTGTCAATGACATGACTACACACGTGAATGTCGTCCCTCATACAGTTCAGGAGGGGTTTATTAAACTAACAACTTTCCAACAACAAAACAAACATGTAACATAAAAATCTATTTGTGAACTATCATGTTATAAACGCAAGCATAAGTAGTCAACTTCAATGTTATCAAAGGAAGCATAGGGTTTAGGTGAACTTAAATCAGCTCCTAGCCAATGCTACGTTGGAAAGAGTAAAAACATGACTCGGCCTTCAGTCCTAAATAACGGAGGACAGGAGGAAAGTGTTTCCTCAAGGTTCCGTTTTAGAACCACTATTGTTTTCACTATATATTTTACCTCTTGGGGATGACATTCGAAAAACATAATGTTAACTTTCACTGCTATGCGGATGTGTGGCTCAGTCGGTAGAGCATGGCGCTTGCAACGCCAAGCGTCGTGGGTTCGATTCCCGCTGGGGCCACCCATATGTAAAAAGTAGTGGCCCCAGCCGACTTGTAAGTCGCTTTGGACAAAAGCGTCTGCTAAATGGGATATATTATTATTATTATGACACACAGCTGTACATTTCAATGAAACATGGTGAAGCCCCAAAATTGATGGCTGCAAACTTTCTATTTTTAAACTCGGACAAAACAGAGATGCTTGTTCTAGGTCCCAAGAAACAAAGAGATCTTCTGTTGAATCTGACAATTAATCTCGATGGTTGTACAGTCGTCTCAAATAAAACTGAAGGACCTCTGCGTTACTCTGGACCCCGATCTCTCTTTTGACGAACATATCAAGACTGTTTCAAGGACACCTTTTTTCCATCTACGTAACATTGCAAAAATCAGAAACTTTCTGTACAAAAATAATGCAGAAAAATGTATCCATGCTTTTGTAACTTCTAGGTTAGACTAATGCAATGCTCTACTTTCCGGCTACCCAGATAAAGCACTAAATAAACTTCAGTCAGTGCTAAATACGGCTGCTAGAATCCTGACTAGAACCAAAAAATGTGATCATATTACTCCAGTGCTAGCCTCTCTACACTGGCTTCCTGTTAAGGCAAGGGCTTATTTCAAGGTTTTACTGCTAACATTTACATACATTTACATTTAAGTCATTTAGCAGACGCTCTTATCCAGAGCGACTTACAAATTGGTGAATTCACCTTCTGACATCAGTGGAACAGCCACTTTACAATAGTGCATCTAAATCATTTAAGGGGTGGGGGGTGAGAAGGATTGATTTATCCTATCCTAGGTATTCCTTGAAGAGGTGGGGTTTCAGGTGTCTCCGGAAGGTGGTGATTGACTCCGCTGTCCTGGCGTCGTGAGGGAGTTTGTTCCACCATTGGGGGGCCAGAGCAGCGAACAGTTTTGACTGGGCTGAGCGGGAACTGTACTTCCTCAGTGGTAGGGAGGCGAGCAGGCCAGAGGTGGATGAACGCAGTGCCCTTGTTTGGGTGTAGGGCCTGATCAGAGCCTGGAGGTACTGCGGTGCCGTTCCCCTCACAGCTCCGTAGGCAAGCACCATGGTCTTGTAGCGGATGCGAGCTTCAACTGGAAGCCAGTGGAGAGAGCGGAGGAGCGGGGTGACGTGAGAGAACTTGGGAAGGTTGAACACCAGACGGGCTGCGGCGTTCTGGATGAGTTGTAGGGGTTTAATGGCACAGGCAGGGAGCCCAGCCAACAGCGAGTTGCAGTAATCCAGACGGGAGATGACAAGTGCCTGGATTAGAACCTGCGCCGCTTCCTGTGTGAGGCAGGGGCGTACTCTGCGGATGTTGTAGAGCATGAACCTACAGGAACGGGCCACCGCCTTGATGTTAGTTGAGAACGACAGGGTGTTGTCCAGGATCACGCCAAGGTTCTTAGCGCTCTGGGAGGAGGAAACAATGGAGTTGTCAACCGTGATGGCGAGATCATGGAACGGGCAGTCCTTCCCCGGGAGGAAGAGCAGCTCCGTCTTGCCGAGGTTCAGCTTGAGGTGGTGATCCGTCATCCACACTGATATGTCTGCCAGACATGCAGAGATGCGATTCGCCACCTGGTCATCAGAAGGGGGAAAGGAGAAGATTAATTGTGTGTCGTCTGCATAGCAATGATAGGAGAGACCATGTGAGGTTATGACAGAGCCAAGTGACTTGGTGTATAGCGAGAATAGGAGAGGGCCTAGAACAGAGCCCTGGGGGACACCAGTGGTGAGAGCGCGTGGCGAGGAGACAGATTCTCGCCACGCCACCTGGTAGGAGCGACCTGTCAGGTAGGACGCAATCCAAGCGTGGGCCGCACCGGAGATGCCCAACTCGGAGAGGGTGGAGAGGAGGATCTGATGGTTCACAGTGTCGAAGGCAGCCAATAGGTCTAGAAGGATGAGAGCAGAGGAGAGAGAGTTAGCTTTAGCAGTGCGGAGCGCCTCCGTGATACAGAGAAGAGCAGTCTCAGTTGAATGACTAGTCTTGAAACCTGACTGATTTGGATCAAGAAGGTCATTCTGAGAGAGATAGCGGGAGAGCTGGCCAAGGACGGCACGTTCAAGAGTTTTGGAGAGAAAAGAAAGAAGGGATACTGGTCTGTAGTTGTTGACATCGGAGGGATCGAGTGTAGGTTTTTTCAGAAGGGGTGCAACTCTCGCTCTCTTGAAGACGGAAGGGACGTAGCCAGCGGTCAGGGATGAGTTGATGAGCGAGGTGAGGTAAGGGAGAAGATCTCCGGAAATGGTCTGGAGAAGAGAGGAGGGGATAGGGTCAAGTGGGCAGGTTGTTGGGCGGCCGTCCGTCACAAGAAGCGAGATTTCATCTGGAGAGAGAGGGGAGAAAGAGGTCAGAGCACAGGGTAGGGCAGTGTGAGCAGAACCAGCGGTGTCGTTTGACTTAGCAAACGAGGATCGGATGTCGTCGACCTTCTTTTCAAAATGGTTGACGAGGTCATCTGCAGAGAGGGAGGAGGGGGGAGGGGGAGGAGGATTCAGGAGGGAGGAGAAGGTGGCAAAGAGCTTCCTAGGGTTAGAGGCAGATGCTTGGAATTTAGAGTGGAAGAAAGTGGCTTTAGCAGCAGAGACAGAGGAGGAAAATGTAGAGAGGAGGGAGTGAAAGGATGCCAGGTCCGCAGGGAGGCGAGTTTTCCTCCATTTCCGCTCGGCTGCCCGGAGCACTGTTCTGTGAGCTCGCAGTGAGTCGTCGAGCCACGGAGCGGGAGGGGAGGACCGAGCCGGCCTGGAGGATAGGGGACATAGAGAGTCAAAGGATGCAGAAAGGGAAGAGAGGAGGGTTGAGGAGGCAGAATCAGGAGATAGTTTGGAGAAGGTATGAGCAGAGGGAAGAGATGATAGGATGGAAGAGGAGAGAGTAGCGGGGGAGAGAGAGCGAAGGTTGGGATGGCGCGATACCATCCGAGTAGGGGCAGTGTGGGAAGTGTTGGATGAGAGCGAGAGGGAAAAGGATACAAGGTAGTGGTCGGAGACTTGGAGGGAGTTGCAATGAGGTTAGTGGAAGAACAGCATCTAGTAAAGATGAGGTCGAGCGTATTGCCTGCCTTGTGAGTAGGGGGGAAGGTGAGAGGGTGAGGTCAAAAGAGGAGAGGAGTGGAAAGAAGGAGGCAGAGAGGAATGAGTCAAAGGTAGACGTGGGGAGGTTAAAGTCGCCCAGGACTGTGAGAGGTGAGCCGTCCTCAGGAAAGGAGCTTATCAAGGCATCAAGCTCATTGATGAACTCTCCGAGGAACCTGGAGGGCGATAAATGATAAGGATGTTAAGCTTGAAAGGGCTGGTAACTGTGACAGCATGGAATTCAAAGGAGGCGATAGACAGATGGGTAAGGGGAGAAAGAGAGAATGACCACTTTGGAGAGATGAGGATCCCGGTGCCACCACCCCGCTGACCAGAAGCTCTCGGGGTGTGCGAGAACATGTGGGCGGACGAAGAGAGAGCAGTAGGAGTAGCAGTGTTATCTGTGGTGATCCATGTTTCCGTCAGTGCCAAGAAGTCGAGGGACTGGAGGGAGGCATAGGCTGAGATGAACTCTGCCTTGTTGGCCGCAGATCGGCAGTTCCAGAGGCTACCGGAGACCAGGAACTCCACGTGGGTCGTGCGCGCTGGGACCACCAGATTAGGGTGGCCGCGGCCACGCGGTGTGGAGCGTTTGTATGGTCTGTGCAGAGAGGAGAGAACAGGGATAGATAGACACATAGTTGACAGGCTACAGAAGAGGCTACGCTAATGCAAAGGAGATTGGAATGACAAGTGGACTACACTTATCGAATGTTCAGAACGTTAAGCTTACGTAGCAAGAATCTTATTGACTAAAATGATTGAAATGATACAGTACTGCTGGAGTAGGCTAGCTGGCAGTGGCTATGTTGTTGACACTACACTAATCAAGTCGTTCCGTCGAGTGTAATAGTTTCTACAGTGCTGCTATTCGGGGGCTAGCTGGCTAGCTAGCAGTGTTGATTACGTAACGTTACGTTAAAAGAACGACAATAGCTGGCTAGCTAACCTAGAAAATCGCTCCAGACTACACAATTGTCTTAGATACAAAGACGGCTATGTAGCTAGCTAGCTAGCTACGATCAAACAAATCAAACCGTTGTACTGTAATGAAGTGAAATGAAAATGTGATACTACCTGTGGAGCGAGGCGGAATGTTGACCGGGTTGTTGAAGTTCAATTCGGAAGACGTTGGCTAGCTGTTGGCTAGCTAGCTAGCAGTGACTCCTACGTTAAGGACGACAAATAGCTGGCTAGTTAACCTCTGTAAGTTAAGATAATCACTCTAAGTCTACACACTCTAAACTACACAATTACCTTGGATACGAAGACAGCAAAGACAACTATGTAGCTAGCTAACACTACACTAATCGAGTCGTTGAGTGTAATAGTTTCTACAGTGCTAGTGGACGTTAGCTAGCTGCTGTGCTAGTGGACGTTAGCTAGCTGCTGGGCAGAAAGCAGTGTAGACTACGTTAGGACGACGAAATACGATAATTACGCAATTATCTTTGATACAAAGACGGCTATGTAGCTAGCTAAGAAGAAATTGCTAAGATTAGACAAATCAAACCGTTGTACCTACAAAGCATTACATGGGCTTGCTCCTACCCATCTCTCTGATTTTGTCCTGCCGTACATACCTCTACACGTACGCTACAGTCACAAGACGCAGGCCGCCTAATTGTCCCTAGAATTTCTAAGCAAACAGCTGGAGGCAGTGCTTTCTCCTATAGAGCTCCATTTTTATGTAATGGTCTGCCTACCCATGTGAGAGACGCAGACTCGGTCTCAACCTTTAAGTCTTTACTGAAGACTCATCTCTTCAGTGGGTCATATGATTGAGTGTAGTCTGGCCCAAGAGTGTGAAGGTGAACGGAAAGGCTCTGGAGCAACGAACCGCCCTTGCTGTCTCTGCCTGGCTGGTTCCCCGCTCTCCACTGAGGTTCTCTGCCTCTAACCCTATTACAGGGTCTGAGTCACTGGCTTACTGGTGCTCTTTCATGCTGTCCCTAGGAGGGGTGCGTCACTTGAGTGGGTTGAGTCACTGACGTGATCTTCCTGTCTGGGTTGGCGCCCCCCCTTGGCTTGTGCCGTGGCGGAGATCTTTGTGGGCTATACTCGGCCTTGTCTCAGGATGGTAAATTGGTGGTTGAAGATATCCCTCTAGTGGTGTGGGGGCTGTGCTTTGGCAAAGTGGGTGGGGTTATATACTTCCTGTTTGGCCCTGTCCGGGGGTACCATCGGATGGGGCCACAGTGTCTCCTGACCCCTCCTGTCTCAGCCTCCAGTATTTATGCTGCAGTAGTTTATGTGTCGGGGGCTAGGGTCAGTTTGTTATATCTGGAGTACTTCTCCTGTCTTATCCGGTGTCCTGTGTGAATTTAAGTATGCTCTCTCTAATTCTCTCTCTCTTAGAGGACCTGAGCCTTAGGACCATGCCTCAGGACTATCTGGTATGATGACTCCTTGTTGTCTCCAGTCCACCTGGCCGTGCTGCTGCTCCAGTTTCAACTGTTCTGCCTGCGGCTATGGAACCCTGACCTGTTCACCGGACGTGCTACCTGTCCCAGACCTGCTGTTTTCAACTCTCTAGAGATAGCAGGAGCGGTAGAGATACTCTTAATGATTGGCTATGAAAAGCCAACTGACATTTACTCCTGAGGTGCTGACTTGCTGCACCCTCGACAACTACTGTGAATATTATTATTTGAACATCTTGGCCATGTTCTGTATAATCTCCACCCGGCACAGCCAGAAGAGGACTGGCCACCCCTCATAGTCTGGTTCCTCTCTAAGTTTCTTCCTAGGTTTTGGCCTTTCTAAGGATTTTTTTCCTAGCCACGGTGCTTCTACACCTGCATTGCTTGCTGTTTGGGGTATAGGCTGGGTTTCTGTACAGCACTTTGAGATATCAGCTGATGTAAGAAGGGCTAAATAAATACATTTGATTTTTGATTTGATCCTGTCGACTACACACACACAGTCAGAGAGAGACACACACACAGAGAACTGTCCCAGCATCACCTTTTGATGGTCTTACCTGATCTCCGTGGCTATTTGGAGATAAAACATGTGGAAGGAATGCCCTTGTCCACTAATCCTGCTTCACTTTGATTGACTCAGGATTGACTGATTGATTGACTACAGAGTAACTATTTCAATGTTCTCTTAAGAAATATAGCACTTCTATGTTCCATGAACAAAAAATATAAACGCAACATGTAAAGTGTTGGTCCCATGTCTCATGAGCTGAAATAAAAGATCACTGAAATTTTCCACATGCACAAAAAGCTTATTTCGCATAATTTTTTTCACATCATTCATATCCCTGTTAGTGAGCATTTCTCATTTGCCAAGATAATCCATCCACCTGACAGGTGTGGCATATCAAGAAGCTGATTCAACCACGCAATCATTACACAGGTGCACCTTGTGCTGTGGACAATAAAAGGCCACTAAAATGTGCAGTTGTGTCACACAACACAATGCCACAGATGTCTCAAGTTTTGAGGTAGTGTGGAATTGGCATGCTGACTGCAGGAATGCCCACAAGATTTATTGCCAGAGAATGTAACATTCATTTCTCTACCATAAGCTGCCTCCAATGTCATTTTAGAGAATTTGGCAGTACATCCAACCGGCCTCACAACCACAGACCTCGTGTATAGCGTTGTGTGGGCGAGTGGTTTGCTGACGTTGTGAACAAAATGCCCCATGGTGGCGGCGGGGTTATCGTATGCTTATGGCATAAGCTACGGACAACGAACACAAATGTATTTTATCGTTGGCAATTTGAATGCACAGGAATACCGTTATGAGATCCTGAGGCAAATATCTTTTAAGGTAACTGTGACCATACATTAGGGCCTAATTAATTTATTTCAATTGACTGATTTCCTCATGAACTGTAACTCAGTCAAATCTTTGAAATTGTTGCATGTTGCGTTTATTTTTTTGGTTCATTATATATCACTTTAATTTAGATCTGGTGTAGTTTCAACTCTGTGGGCTAGTGGAGAAAGTTTAAGGTTAGATGAGAAGCTGCTTGCTGATAAGGATTGTGTGTTTCATGTGCTCAATACTTTTTGCACAACAACAGTATACAACTTTACACACACACACACACACACACACACACACACACACACACACACAAAGAATGACAACCTCTGCAAAAGTAAACTAAGGTCTCCTTTATTATTATTTTTCTTCATTTTATATATCTATTTATCAGGGTTCTTTTCTACATAAGAGTACTTTAAAAGTATGTCTTCATGCTTTAGGTGCAGCTTCAGTGTGGGAGCACATGCAAGATGGTTGTCCAGGTGGAGATTGCACAGCGGATGTGGGGTGAGAGGAGAGTAGAAGAGTCCTCTGACCACCCCGAGTGGACCACTGAACAGTCACCAAATAATCACAAGGCGGTCAGGACGGCCGACCGAAGGGGATTATAGACCACTGGGAGCACTCGGTCATAGGGAAGCAGTTCAGTTTCTTGCAAATAGTTCCGACCTGTCCATTTTGGGGGACGGTTTGTGTCATGACATCATCAATTGACATCTTTAGTGCAGTCCAAAAAATAAGAACCATACTATGGAGAAGCAGGCAGGCTTTAAAAAGAAGAAGTTTCAAACAGTCAGTTTTAAAAGAGAGCACGATGAAGGGGGAAACAGAGGGGGGGGGGACTTTCTTTCTGGTCCCGTTCCTCCAGGGGCCTCATTAAAGGGGGCGTTGGGGGACATATTGCTCATGACCTGGATCTTTTCGGGAGGGGGGGGGGGGTCACAATGTGACTGCAGAGGTATGAGGTAAAGAGGCCTTTCAGAGACGTGTCAAAACATACGTGTATCACAAGGACACAGCGACACAGGACATTTGCTCAACAATCAGTAGCACATCTCTGGCCGTTGCAGTGAAGGAACAGGAACAAGGTTTTTTTTAAAGGCCCAGTACAGTCAAAAACAAGATTTTCCGTGTTTTATATATATTTCCACACTGAGGTTGGAATAATACTGTGAAATTGTGAAAATGCTGATAATACCCTTTAAGTATTAGAGCGGTTTAAAGACTGCCTACAATTTCTGCCTGTTTTGGTGAGATGTAGTTTTGGCCTGCCTGGTGATGTCAACAGGCGGCAAGTTAGTTAATAGACCAATAAGAGTTCCAAACCTCTCTGCCAATAACAGCGAGTTTTCCCCGCACCACTCAGACAACTCCCAGACAGTCCTAGCAAGATTCTTGCTTAAAAAACCTCTCTTTGCTAATACACTATTTTTGTTTATTTTTTTTAAACTAGCTGGTGGTTGAAAAATAACCACAAAAAGGTACTTAAATTATTACCCAGAAATTATTTGATTTTAAGATTTAAAAAAGAAGGCTGCATTGGACCTTTAAGAGTTCAAATGAAAGACTAAAAACAAATCAAATACATCCCCGCAGTTTCATGGAGGGAGAACAAGAACTAGATAGTGAAGGAAGAAGAGTTGCACAGGCATCACATTTTTAACCAGTATATTGCTATACGCATCATTTCCATAGCAATAGAACAGAGGTTCACAATAATAACACCTTGATAATCGACAGCTACAGAAATACCGAAAGAGCCCGACAAGAAAGATTCCACAACAAAGCTGGAATACAACAGAATTACAACCCATCATTTTATACAAATAAAAAAAATACATTGATAAAATGAAAGTACAAAAACATTGCAATATTATACCCAGCAATTGGTTTGTGCGAAACATGTTTTTAAAAATGTTTCCCCCTTTTCCTTTGTTGTTGCTCAAAGACATTTGTGAGAAAAACACACAAGGACATCATCTTTGGTGCAGATTCCACAGCAATCTCATTTATGACATTTATCGAGCAGTGTCACACAATCTCCTTACTCTAGACATCCACTATATACACACAAAAGTATGTGGACATCACTTCAAATTAGTGGATTCGGGCTATTTCAGCCAAACCAGTTCCTTACAGGTGTATAAAATCAAACACACAGCCATGCATTCTCAATAGACAAAAAACATTGACAGTAGAATGGCCTTACTCAAGAGCTCAGTGACTTTCAACGTGGCACCGTCATAGCATGCCACCTTTCAAACGTGTCGGTACGTCAAATTCCTTCCATGCTAGAGCTTCCCCGGTCAACTGTAAGTGCTGTCATTGTGAAGTGGGAATATCTGAGCAACAACAACTGCGAACACAAGCTCACAGAACGGGACTGTCCTCGGTTTCAACACTCACTACCACGTTCCAAACTGCCCCTCGAAGCAACGTCAACACAATAACTTTGTTGGGGGGGTTTCCATGGCCGAGCAGCCGCATACAAGCCTAACATCATCAGTCTGCGTCAGATGGAGTGGAGTAACGCTCGTCGCCGTTGGACTGGGGCAGTGGAAACTCGTTCTCTGGAGTGATGAATCACGCTTCACCATCTGCCAGTCAAATGAACAAATCTGGGTTTGGTGGATGCCAGGAGTACGCTACCTGCCCCAATGCATAGTGCCAACTGTAAAGTTTGATGGAGGAGGAATAATGGTCTGGGGCTGTTTTTCATGGTTCAAGCTAGGTCCCTTAGTTCCAGACTTCCAGTGAAGGGAAATCTTAACGCTACAGCATACAATGACAATATAGACGAGTCTGTGTTTCCAACTTTGTGGCAACAGTTTGGGGAAAGACCTTTTCTGTTTCAGCATCACAATACCCCCATGCACAAAGCGAGGTCCATACAGAAATGGTTTGTTGAGATCGGTATGGAAGAACTAGGCCGGCCTGCACAGATCCTTGACCTCAACCCCATCAAACACCTTTGGGCTGAATTGGAATGCTGACTGCGAGCCAGGCCTAATCACCCAACATCAGTGCCCAACCTCACTAATGCTCTTGTGGCTGAATGGAAGAAAGTCCCTGCAGCAATGTTCCAACATCTAGTTGAAAGCCTTCCCAAAAGAGTGGAAGCTGTTATAGCAGCAAAGGGGGGACCAACTCCATATTAATGCCCATGATTTTGAAATGAGATGTTCGCCGAGCCATTGTCCACATACTTTTGGTCATGTAGTGTACATACAATACGCACACTGCTGGGACTCCAAGCACCTCCCCTGCTGTTTTGAACCAAATATATCAGATATAAAAATACACCAACTTAAAGAATACCTAATCATTCCTTTGCAGTGTGTCCGTTTACATTGTGGTTTGTCACTGGCCATGTACAATGCTGATATTAGAGGTATATGACCA
Source organism: Oncorhynchus masou masou (assembly GCF_036934945.1). NCBI lineage: Eukaryota > Metazoa > Chordata > Actinopteri > Salmoniformes > Salmonidae > Oncorhynchus > Oncorhynchus masou. The sequence continues at coordinate 42,643,598 of NC_088240.1, read as the reverse complement.
GCCTATAAGGGAGAGCACACAGATAATACATTAGAAAGTTGTCATTACTGGCATCCAGAGTTTATCATGTTGTAGAAATAGTTGAAATAGAAAAGATGAACACATGGGAGAGGATGGGGAAGAGGGCTTACAGAACACCCAGGGAATCGGACCAATAGGACTTGGATTGAGAAAACACGGATTGGTCATTGAGTGGGTGGGTGTTACCAAACTCAACTTTGTAAAATCTCTCATGCGTTTCTTTGTGTTCCCTTGGAAGTTTACTCACACAATGAGCAATCAACAATCGTGTTGCTTACAAGAGTTGTTTAAATGACGACATAAGCTCTTGGAGACATGCATTTCCCAGCTCTCTATGAATTACATGCCATATGGCCTACTTTACACCTTTACAACAACCCCAGATTGACATAAGATGTGTTATGTCACCAGACTTGTATTGTGTGGCAAGGACCATGACCTATCGATCCGAGGTTGTTGACATAAGCATTTATAAATGCCCAGGGCATGGATGCATAATGTCCATGAGGATTATGCTTATGAAGGAGGTGTAATGTAGCCCCTATGCAGTGTCATTGATAGAAATACTGAATTCCTGTCATTATTCAGTTGCAGTATAATCCATCTCTCAAACACAAAAAAAGTCCAAAGTTGCAATACTAAAAAACCAAGCCCCCTCCAGGAAACAAAACAAACACATTAAAGAGAGAAACATGATTCAAAGCTCCATGTGCAGGGGGGGAAGAAAAAAATAAATAAATCACTCGAGCAGATCCCTGGTGGTTCTCTACCGAATCAACTCGCCGAACTCTGACACCATTCCCATGCAAAGCCATGGCTTACTTCAACAAGAAAAAACGTGCAGCACATCCACAACTCTCCTCAACCCCCCCAGGTCAAAGGACTCGAGGGGAATCGTCGACAGCCTCCACCAGGGCTCAATGTTCAAGTACGGAATGGGAATGTAATTGAATGACCAAAAATGCCAACAAATAAATAAATAAGATGTAACGGGACCAAAAGAAGAGATTTCAAATGAATAATGACTGAATGACTGTAACCAACATTTTGGATTTGCATTTAGCATAATATCATACGTGCTTATAATAAAGGGGCTATATTGTAATGAAATAAGACATTAAAAAGGTACAATTCTACAATAGGTTAAAAAGTCACATGGCATTTGGGTTTATACTAGTGTGATTACATTTAACTGAATAGTAGAAATAGAATCGTTGTACATTCTACATTCTGGTTACAGAAATAAGTTTATAGTAACTACATGGTGTATGAACAACTTCATGTAAAGTCTTGCAAATAAAACAACAATGACTAAAAAGGATTCCAGTTAAAAATGGCAAGACTTCGTGATTAGATGGGCAGATTGAACATCGAGTACCATCGATTTAAAAAAAAGAAAGTTTTACAGAGTGATGACATCACAGCCATGAGGAACGAGAGCAGAGTGATTGGGACGGAGGGAGGTGGCCAGAACCACATGCGTTATTTCTCAGAAACACTCAAGACAGACATACACACACACACACACACATGCATGCACGAGGTACACACGCACGCAGACACACACACACACAGACACAAAGTCTCAGTGGCTGGTAATTTTGAAGAGCCTCTTTCTCAGGCCTAGAGAGGGGTTTGGGGTGCAGTGGGTTGGGTTATGAGGTTCCCCTAACCCCCTAATCAGGAGTTGAGGGAGAACTGGTCCTGCTCGATGGGCTTCTTCACCCAGGCCCCCAGGCCCGACTTGTGGAAGACCTTGATGAGAGTCTGCTTGGCGTTGTGGTACTCCACCGCCGCCTGCTTGGCGTCGTGGTACGAGCTGGGCTTGGACACCTTGATCCTCAGTGTGGATGACAGCTGGGGTGGGGAAGGGAAGCAAACAGATTTTGAGATAAGAAGACTACTTTGAATCAAATATTGAGGAGTGACTTGATCTGTGTTTCAGCTGGTGTTAATGTGATGTGCTGCTCACACCGTCTGTGTGCAGTGCTGATGTGATGTGGTGTGTGTCGGACCGTTCTGTACCTTGGAATGCAGGCGAACCCAGCGGCTGTAGAGGGCGTGCTTGCAGAGGCGCGAGGCGCGCCCCATGTCATCTTTGCCCGTGGTAGCATTTATGACCTCCAGCGCCAGGTCGCCCACCGCCCAGTTCACGCTGAAATTGGGTGCCTTGCCCGGCTGCCTCGCCTCTGCGTTGCTGATGCCTGGAATCACAAATAGAACCATAGAGTGAGTGGCCAATTCCACTTTATAACAGTAAGCATTCAAGTCTGAGCCACTGGGAATTGAATATAGGACATGATGAGCCTGGGAATTAGCTGTGAAAGCAGTAGCTAATTCCCTTTCTAAAGACAAGCACGTCTGACCAAGTGGGAATCATACATAGGACTGCACATGCGACTCATGCCCATGTTATCCCTCTGATCTCAAGCTTTAGGCATTAGTGCTAAAGGAAACATGAGTCGTCAGGTTTCAGAGAAAGCTTCTCATCGTGTGAGTGTGGTGAACTCAAGCATTTACTACACAAGCGAGAGCATGAAGGGTCAGAGACGTATAAATCTTTGCCCTAGCAGCATCTGTCAGAGATGGTAGTCAAAAAACAGGATGAAGCTTCTTCAACTCTACCACAGGACATGTGCTCCTCCAAGCAGGGGCCTAGATGGATGGGAGGCATAAATACGCATTCCAGTGGAGGGTGTACCTCTAGTAACTCCCCATCCCGGGTGCGGGAGCGTAATCATCGACTGACACTAATTAGCATAATGCAACAGACATAAATATTCCTAGAAAATATTCCTATTCATGAAAATCACAAGTGAATTATATTGAGACACAGCTTAGCCTTTTGTTAATCACCCTGTCATCTCAGATTTTCAAAATATGCTTTACAGCCAAAGCTCGACAAGCATTTGTGTAAGTTTATCGATAGCCTAGCATAGCATTTTGTCCAGCTAGCAGCAGGTAACTTGGTCACGGAAATCAGAAAAGCAATCAAATTAAATCATTTACCTTTGATGAGCTTCGGATGTTTTCACTCACGAGACTCCCAGTTAAATAGTCAATGTTCCTTTTTTCCAAAAATATTATTTTTGTAGGCGAAATAGCTCTGTTTGTTCTTCACGTTTGGCTGAGAAATCGCCCGGAAATTGCAGTCACGAAAACGCCGAAAAATATTCCAAATTAGCTCCATAATATCGACAGAAACATGGCAAACGTTGTTTATAATCAATCCTTAAGGTGTTTTTCAAATATCTATTCCATAATATATCCACCGGGATAATTGGTTTTCAGTAGGACCGATTGGAATAATGGCTACCTCTGTATTTTACGCGAGAATCACTCTGGGAGCCATCAGGTGACCAGTTGCGCAATGTAGCCGCTTACGGGTATTCTTCAACATAAATGCGTAAAACTACGTCACAATGCTGTAGACACCTTGGGGAATACGGAGAAAAAGTAATCTGGTTGATAGCCCATTTACTGCTCAATAAGGACGCATTGGAACGCAGAGCTTTCAAAAGATGAGTCACTTCCGGATTGGATTTTCCTCAGGCTTTTGCCTGCAATATCAGTTCTGTTATACCCACAGACAATATTTTTACAGTTTTGGAAACTTTAGAGTGTTTTCTATCCTAAGCTGTCAATTATATGCATATTCTAGCATCTTGTCCTGACAAAATATCCCGTTTACTACGGGAACGTTATTTTTCCAAAAATGAAAATACTGCCCCCTAGTCACAAGGTTTAAACTACTTGGTTTGTTTCTCTTTTGCAGTGTACTGGGCTGCCTACTGACCGACTGACTGGAAGATTAGGATTGAAAGGGGAACTGCACCCACTGATTTGGCCTTGTTCTTTAGCTTGCTTCTCAATAAATGCTGGCAAACATGAGTTGACTTGGGAGTGTGGTTTGGTGTGGGTGTTTCTTGGGTGTGTCCTTGCAACCACCCATCTGCCATAATCTTGCCCGCAGCTGTTTCCCCACACTCAATCACAATGAAACAAACATCCTGCAGGTTGAGTTCAATAACTACAGGCAGATGTATGGGAGAGATGCTGGAGGAAGCTTTGAATAGGTCAGTAGCCTACAGAGTATTATGAGAAGAACGCGATTTCTGAATATTCTAAACTAAGTGTTTTGATAACTTTCAAATGTAGTAGCAGGTCCATGTAGAACAAATAACCCTTTACATTATACCATAGAAGCAGTGTTCTGTTAATATAACAAAGTGCACCTTTCATCTTCCATTGTCATTCCCAGCCGATAGAGATCCTGTGCCTATCGGCATTTTGTCTGGTGTTAATGGGGCTACCTTGGCAAACATGTCAGTGGTCAGACCTTCCTGTGTGGTGTCGTGTATACAACATGAGTTCCCTGATCCTGGTGCAGAATAGACAGGGTTTCTCTCACCCCATATTGACTGATACAATTCAATCAAAAAAACAAAACAAAAAGACAATACAAGTGAAAGTTGTGTTTCGTAAAATGTGTATGTAGAGTGCCAGGTCTCTCTCTCCATTCAGAGACATCAGTATCAAGTCCGTCTTTCAGTCCTTCTAGGCAGAGTTCCTCTGTCCAGTGTGTGTTCTTTTGACAATCTTAATCTTTTATTTTTATTGGCCAGTCTGAGATATGGCTTTTTCTTTGCAACTCTGTCTAGAAGGCCAGCATCCCAGAGTCGCCACTTCACTGTTGACGTTGAGACTGGTGTTTTGCAGGTATTATTTAATGAAGCTGCCATTTGAGGACTTGTGAGGCGTTTGTTTCTCAAACTAGACACTCTATTGTACTTGTCCTTTTGATCAGTTGTGCTCCGGGGCCTCCCACTCCTCTTTCTATTCTGGTTAGAGCCAGTTTGCGGTGTTCTATGAAGGGAGTAGTACACAGCGTTGTACGAAATCTTCAGTTTCTGGGCAATTTCTCGCATGGAATAGCCTTCATTTCTAACAACAAGAATAGACGGATGAGTTTCAGAAGAAAGGTCTTTGTTTCTGGTCTTTGTTTTTGAGCCTGTAATCGAACCCACAAATGCTGATGCTCAGATACTCAACTAGTCTAAAGAAGGCCAGTTTTAATGCTTCTAAAATCAGCACAACAGTTTTCAGCTGTGCAAACATAATTGCAAAAGGGTTTTCTAACGATCAATTAGCCTCAATTTGAGATTATTTTAATGGACAATTTTTTTTTTGCTTTTCTTTCAAAAACAAAGACATTTCTATGTGACCCCAAACTTTTGAACCGTAGTGTAAATTAAATATATAATTATTAATATACGCCTACTGTATGATCGCTAGCAAATTAATTAGCTAACTAACGTTAGCCTGCCTAGCTGGAACTTCTGAAGGACAATGTTTTATTTCTACAATTTCCAAAAGATAACCAAACATATTACTTTTCACGATACGTGTTTGTGCCGTCATGTAGCACAATTTCTAACTTTCTAACTCTAGCATTTGTTTTTACTTACACCTGTATGTTGACTTCTCCAGTTTTCGCTGACTTTTCTTAGCAGATATACAATCGTCACAAATTGAATTATGGGGAGTTTCAGGCCTCGGAGTGAACATAATTGTACAGTCGCAAAGTCGACTACAAACGAGGGCTGAGGGGCTTACGTTGCAAACTTCCCTTGCTTGGCTAATCATTTGGACCCCCCTCCAAGATGGTGACGGGGATTCCCCCAAGGGCATAAGGCGAGGGTAAGTGGACGAGGGTGTGTCTTAATTAAGTGTTTGGACCGCAACCCTGGGAAGGAGATCAAGGTTGTGTTAATTAGGGCAAACCATTGCAAAATGTTTCAATAAGATAAAATTAACGTTTTGTGCCTATTATTCCTGTTCCGTACCTATTGAACACAACCCAGGACACTATGTTGCTACTAGGTAATGTTATGGAATGGGTAGGTAGTATAGGTCTTAGGTGCATAAGTAGACAACATACTACACTTCCACAATCCCAGCCAAGCCATGATAAGGACAGGTGCTGCCAATTAAGGTGACCGTCAGTCAGTATCCCACCTTGAGGTGAGATTGCTGGTTTGTTTATTGGCCTTTCGTTTTGATTTTGAGTCTTTAATTTAGGTATGTATGCCCGTTTGTAATTTACTTTTTTTGTATATATTTGTTTCCGTCACTATCTTCACATACCAATCCGCTTTGGCTCACCGATCTAAAGGAGTCAAGACAGACTTGTCTTGGACCTAAGGTAAGGTTGCCGTCTCCCTAGGCACATGTACATTCAACACCTGGTCGCATATGCTTACTTCTCACAGTTATGCACACACCTAGTCAGATTACAGAACAATTAAGACCGCCTAGAACCCCTAGACTTAGTGAGTCCAGTGTTAAAAGTAGGTTGTCTAGTTGGTTCCATAACAGTAACCCTCACCCTTCATTAGCCCCTACCCTGACAATAGATGTAGGAATTTTTCTGGGCAGTAGGAGAGAAGGGGGAACACATTCTTATATCTGCATATGCTATAGAATCCAAGTACACTGCAATGTATCTCAGGTTCCAAATTCCACAAAACAACATTAAGAAGGGCTATATAATGAAATATCATGACAGAAAAAGTATCTAAATAGACTTAACCTTAAAACAAAATCAGTTGCATGGATTCCACCGATTTGGCAGAAAGGGAATCAAGTTATTTAAATTCACACAGGAAAGGTAAGCAAATTTCACCACAGACGACACGTGAAGTGTTTCAATGAGACCACCGTAGGGGACCCATCCACAGTGCATTCGGAAAGTACTCAGACCCCTTAATTCTTTCCACATTTTGTTACGTTACAGCCTTATTCTGAAATGGATTAAATATTTTTCTCCTCAGTCAACACACAATAACCCATGATGACAAAGCGAAAACAGGTTTAGAAATGTAAGCTAATTTATAAAAGATAAAATAAAAAAAATCCTTATTTACATAAGTATTCAGACCCTTTGCTTTGAGACTTGAAATTGAGCTCAGGTGCATCCTGTTTCCATTGGTCATCCTTGAGATGTTTCTACAACTTGATAGTCCATCTGTGGTAAATTCAATTGATTGGATTTGGAAAGGCAGACACATGTAGAATATATGGTCCCGCAGTTGACAATGCATGTCAGAGCAAAAACCAAGCCATAATGGCGAAGGAATTATCAGTAAAGCTCCGAGACAGGATTGTGTCAAGGCACAGATCTGCGGAAGGTTACCAAAAAATGTGGACATTCAATGCTGCAGACAAGAACATTGTGGCCTCCATCACTCTTAAACGGAAGAAGTTTGGAACCACAAATTCTCTTCCTCGAGCTGGCTGCCAGGCCAAATCAAGGGAGAAGGGCCTTGGTCAGGGAGCTGACCAAGAATGTGGCGATCTCTCTGACAGAGCTCCAGAGTTCCTCTGTGGAGATGGGAGAATCTTCCAGAAGGACAACCATCTCTGCAGCACTCCACCAATCAGGCCTTTATGGTAGAGTGGCAAGACGGAAACCCCTCCTCAGTAAAAGGCACATGACAGGCTGCTTGGGGTTTGCCAAAAGGCACCTAAAGGACTGACTGTGAGAAACAAGATTTCCTAATGCTAAGCGTCACGTCTGGAGGAAACTTGGCACCAATCCCTACGGTGAAGCATGGTGGTGGTACGGACTGGGAGACTAGTCAGGATTGAGGGAAAGATGAATGGAGCAAAGTACATAGAGATCCTTGAAGAAAACCTGCTCTATAGTGCTCAGGACCTCAGACTGGGGCAAAGGTTCACCTTCCAACAAGACAACAACCCTAAGCACACAGCCTAGGCAACGCAGGAGTGGCTTCGGGGCAAGTCTCTGAATGTCCTGGAGTGGCCCAGCCAGAGCCCGGACTTGAACCCGATCGAACATCTCCGGAGAGAACTAAAAATAGCTGTGCAGCGATGCTCCCCATCCAACCTGACAGAGCTTGAGAGGATCTGCAGAGAAGAATGGGAGAAACTCCCCAAATACAAGTGTGCCATGCTTGTGGCGTCACAACCAAGAAGACTTGAGGCTGTAATCCCTGCCAAAGGTGCTACAACAAAGTTCTGAGTAAAGGGTCTGAATACTTATGTAAATGTGATACGTTTTTTATTTTGAATACATCTGCACAAATGTCTAAACCTGTTTTTGCTTTGTCATTATGGGGTAATGTGTGTAGATTGAGGGAAAATATGATTTCATCAATTTGAGAACAAGGCTGTTACTTAAGAAAATGTGGAAAAAGTCAAGGGGTCTGAATACTTTCTGAATCCACGTATTTAGGTTACGAAATCAGACTTTTTCGATACAATGTTAACCAATTGATATGTTAAGAGGAAGACCCAACTGAACGATTCAGAACATGAATAATCATATTTGTCTTTTATAACATAAGGAAGTGAACTTTCATTACCTACTGCATTGTCACCCACTCTGGGTAGAGTGGGTTGAAACACTACAGTTGAAGTTGGAAGTTTACATACACTTAGGTGGAGTCATAAAAACTTGTTTTTCAACCACACCACAAATTTCTTGTTGACAAACTATAGTTTTGGCAAGTCGGTTAGGACATCTACTTTGTGCATAACACAAGTAATTTTTCCAACAATTCTTTACAGACAGAGTACTTCACTTATAGTTCACTGTATCACAATTCCAGTTGGTCAGAAGTTTACATACACTAAGTTGACTGTGCCTTTAAACAGATTGGAAAATTATGTCTGGCTTTAGAAGCTTTTGATAGGCTAATTGACATCATTTGAGTCAATTGGAGGTATACCTGTGGATGCATTTCAAGGCCTACCTTCAAACTCAGTGCCTATTTGCTTGACATCATGGGAAAATCAAAAGAAATCAACTAAGTTATCCTTGGGAGTAATTTCCAAACACCTGAAGGTACCATGTTCATCTGTACAAACAATAGAACGCAAGTATAAACACTATGGAACCACACAGCCGTCGTAACCCCAGGAAGGAGACGCGTTCTGTCTCCAAGAGATGAACGCGCTTTGGTGCAAAACATGCAAATCAATCCCAGGACAACAGCAAAGGACCTTGCAACAGCAAAGGACCTCGTGAAGATGCTGGAGGAAATAGGTACAAAAGTATCTATATCCACAGTAAAAATGAGTCCAATATCGACATAACCTGAAAGGCCGCTCAGCAAGGAAGAAGCCACTGCTCCCAAAATCCCCATAAATAAAGCCAGACTACGGTTTGCAACTGCATAAGGGGACAAAGATCGTACTTTTTGGAGAAATGTCCTCTGGTCTGATGAAACAAAAACAGAACTGTTTGCCCATAATGACCATTGTTAAGTTTGGAGGAGAAAGGGGAGGCTTGCAAGCCGAAGAACACCATTCAAACCGTGAATCACGGGGGTGGCAGCATCATGTCGTGGGGGTGCTTTGCTGCAGGAGGGACTGGTGCGCTTCACAAAATAGATGGCTTCATGAGGAATGGAAAATTAGGTGGATATATTGAAGCAACATCTCAAGAAATCAGTCTGGAAGTTAAAGCTTGGTCGCAAATGCGAGGAGGAGGCCAACAAACCTGACTCAGTTACACCAGCTCTGTCAATAGGAATTGGCCAAAATTCACCCAACATATTGTGGGAAGCTTGTGGAAGGCTCCCGAAACGTTTCACCCAAGTTAAACAATTTAAAAGGGCAATGCTACCAAATATCAATCAATCAAATTGATTTATAAAGCCCTTCTTACATAAGCTGATGTCACAAAGTGATGTACAGAAACCCAGCCTAAAACCCCAAACAGCAAGCAATGCAGGTGTTGAAGCACGGTGGCTAGGAAAACTCCCTAGAAAGGCCAGAACCTAGGAAGAAGCATAGAGAGGAACCAGGCTATGAGGGGTGGCAAGTACTAATTGAGTTTATGTAAACTTCTGACCCACTGGGAATGTGATGAAAGCAATAAAAGCTGAAATAAATCATTCTCTCTACTATTATTCTGACATTTCACATTCTTAAAATAAAGTGGAGATCCTAACTGACCTAAGACAGGGAATTCTTACCTGGATCAAATGTCAGGAATTGTGAAAAACTGAGTTTAAATGTATTTGGCTAAAGTGTATGTAAACTTCCGACTTCAACTGTATCTATTGATTAGAAAATCTCCTAAATGTAATTTCTCTTTCTCTAGTGGGTCTGCATTGGTCCTTATGGGCAAATCAGTTATAATTACACATATCCGAGACTAGCGGCGTAGCCACTGATCTCAGGCCTACCCAATAATTGTCCCAGAAATGATTCAATACAAATTGTTTTATTTTATTACATTTTTAAAAGAAAAGCATGTGCGATTTATTTTCTATGGATAATTTTATAATGTAACAAAGAAATAGTCCGCGACAATCAAGTTGGCTTCCGACTGTTGGTCACATGTTGTTTTTCCCATACCGTGGTTTACTTCAACAACCTGGCAATGTCATATGGCTAAACCTTGTAACGCTAGCCTACTCAAATTGACCCACCAGCTAAGGTAATTTAGTAGTTCAAGCAATGGCAAACCAAATGTTGATTGCTACTGTAGTTTTTTATGTCTGGAGGAATAGGAGTGTGTGCCATAAAATAATTTGGATCAATCCACCGATAGCATCCAGAATGAGACAGTAACAGGTGGTGTCACGATAGAAACAAATGCAATTGCCATCACAACTGCCAATGCCACATTGAGCCAGGCATGTTTGCCTACCCCACTGTCTCCTCTCGTTCTTGATGCTGCGGGCGCGGGTGAACCTGCAGTCAGTCCAGTGACAGTTTTGTCTGCCGTTGATGAACCAGCCTGTCAGCCTGGGGCAAATGTTGAATTCAGATTCATACAAGATGGATTTAAAAACTGGAAACTCACAAGAAATGCTTGCTGGAAACACGAGACTAGCAAATGACATGCTAGAGCCCTTGCAAAAAAATAATAATCCTACAATGCATGGTGATGCAAACATAGATTTTATAGAAAGAAACCGTGCACGTGTTAAAGTGGTCATAGATATTGTTCTAATGTGCGCACAGCAGGATATTCCACTCAGAGGGCATAGAGAATCCGAAGAGCCAATCAAGAAAGGTAACTTGTTTGAATTTCATCTCAAAGTATGACTCAGAAATACAAAAACAGGCTTAAATGAGCGACCTTGCAATGCCACGCTTATTAGCCCTGGAGTGTGCAGCATCGTTGTTCACCTTGGAGGATAAACGATTAAGTTCATTCTGCGCCTTCCACGTATTTTGCCATACGAGCAGATGAATATAAAGATCTAAATGAGAACTTATTCCTGTGCGCATCCGATACATTCATGCTGGATTGATTAAAGAAATAGATGTTGGGTTTATGGAAACCGCTGATTTGTTTGCACAAGGAATTTCTCAGAAAATACTTGGAAGTGTTGCAACCCCTGGAGTTGGATCCCACTCAGTTTTCGTTTCGATGGCGCTTCAGTCATGTCAAGGAAATAAGGAGGGGTACATGTCCTAGTAAAGCAAACATTTAAGCAAGCGGTATGTGCGCATTGCAACTCCCACCGTCCCGTTTGGTTCTGTGCACCGCGGCAAAAGTGTCGGGACTGCTAGATGTCATTTTAGAGGTTCTTGCAGAGTTTTCAGATGCTTGTGGACAAACCAAATTAGAAGTCGATGCCCTCTTACAACAAATCCAGAACAATACGCCAGCAGTGATATAATAATTTCCCCATCGTCTCCAAACTGTTCCCTTTAAATTGCTACCATGGTTATGCATATGCCTAACGGAAACATTTCCATTTAGCCCTATCCATGTAGGCCAATTCCCATGAGTGTAAAGGGTTAACTAGTCGACCTAAAAGATGTCAAGAGTCTTGTGAAATTAAATAGAAATGAGTTTCAAAACAGAACATTTCCTATTTCCCTTAATTTGAACAAAATCAAGCTGGTGGGGTATTTAATATAGGCTCTCTCAATATGGGAGCTCTGAGGAAAAAAGTTGAGAACCTCTAATCATATCTGATTACCCATGGTCCTGCTGGGTCGAAACGTTGGAAATAAATAATCACCTGGGAGCATGAACAGCAGTGTGCGGCATTTTCCTATCTGTTTTCCTGCTGGGTATTTTCCATAGACATTTATACATGATTGGTGTTTACCCTTGTGCCTACTGTGTGGCTAGCACACAGAGTCACAGTGTCCAGTTTTATTAGGCTTCACAGAGAAAGTGTGAGGGAAAAAGACAGAGGACAACTAGTCTGCTCCAAGCCACCTAAAAACAGTGTTGAAAGTATTGCCGTGTTTGAAAGTGTTTGCATGCGGAGCCACATGAGTTAGTGTAGTGTGTGTGTGTGTGTGTTCCTTGGCACGAGAGTCCACGCACATGTCGTGTTCATTCGACTCCAAAGAGATGAAAACGGTGGGTGGGGGACTGAAACAGGGAGCGACTACCTGGACAAAATGTTGTTTTCTGTTGCAAAATGTTTTTTAAATTTTTTATTCCTTTGTGTGCCCCCTATTAACAATCCCCTGAGTGTAAGAGAGTCTAGACATTACAGTATTAGGGGTGCAAAAGAGTCAAGGTGTAAAGGTGAATGGTACTGACCGCTCAGTAGAGGCCTGTTGAGGCTGAACTGTTGGGGCAGGTCCTCGATGTCGGCTATGCGCTGGTACATAGCCCGGGAGAGGTGGTCGGCATGGTACAGGCTGCCCAGGATGATGCTGGAGAAGTAGATGGGCTCCGTGAAGTAGCTCATCAGAGAGCCCTGGATGCCCACCACGTTCCATCTGCAACAGAGGAGCACACATGTTTAGTATACACATTTCCACAAACATGCATGCATACAAGTGCACACACACACACACACACACACACACACACAAAGACACAGAAACACACAAATTCGTGCACACGTGCAAATGCACGCACACAACTTAAGAATGGGCACTGACTCTGAAATATCCAATTTTATTTATTTCACTCTACATTCGCTGTTGTTACATTAGCAGTGCAGTCTTTCCCATCAATTTCCTTCCACACTCTATAAAGTGTTTATGCCAATTGCCTTGGAGAGAGACGACTTCAAAAAGGACACACAGGCAGACGGGAGTAAAAAATACCATTACCAGACGTCAGAAACGAGACCCTGACAAACAGCTCTGATAACTGCTGCTCCGGTCTCCTCCTGACCCGAGGCAGTGTGTGTGAGAGTGTGTGAAATTAAGACACAGACTGGAGTCGCAGTCAGACAAGGCTAGGAGACCTTCAATTTTCCATTAGCCCGCAGCAGGGACATCTTCCATATGCAATGGGAGTTGATTGTTGGACTGTATCATTACTGTTGTTCAGTCCTTCCTCCCACCCACCTTACTTGATGAACGTGATTTAACCCTTTATGGATAGCAGCTAGCACCAGTGGCCATGGAGGTTCTGGGGCGCACAATCAAAGAACCTAATCAGACAAAAATAGTGCTCTGCTCTTTGGCCATACACATGCATGAACTTGCACAATCACACACACACACACACACACACACACACACACACACTTGAGCTTGATCACCACTCTCCCTTAGCACACTGAAGTGATTGGGGCTTTGAAGGCCTTCAGTTGCTTTTTGAAATAAAAAAATTAATCTGGAGAGTAGCACTTCTAATGAGGCCCTTTAACTAGCCGGGAACAGGAAGAACTAGGCATCCGTATTGTGCATTAGTGCCGCGGGGAAAGCCACGTAATCAGAGGAGAATGGTGTATAAAACCCCCCCCCACAAACCACAGGGAAAGAACACTGAGGGCTAGGTGAAACAACGCTAGTTCATTTAGCTAAATGGCCATTGCCAAGTCATTAATCATTAGTTTCCGGAAGAAATGGTAGGAAGTGCATTTTTTTACCTTTTTGTTGCCATGGTTATGTTGGGAGAGAACGTGTTGTGTAGAGAACTGGAGGGTAGTCTGTTCTGTAAAGTGGTGACACTTTCTATGCCTTGCTCTAAATCACGCTATAAGCTAGGCTAGCTTAGTGCACATGCTATTTGTCATCGTGTTCTGTTTTGACTTAGATTTATGTGTTACATAGTATAATAGCGGGGCCATTATTGCATGCTCAAAAACATTAGGTGTGTGAATCTCCTGTTGGCATTGCCTTGACTGTGGACAGTAAGCAGGGCTGTGTGGGGTGCCTGCGAAAATACCTGGGTTGGACCCATCGATTTACTGTCCCTGACATTGCCTGAATCAAATGAGACTGGGCCTGACTGAAGTGGGATATACAGCATAACGCCTAGCAACTAAGTGCTATCACATATAAAACAAAGACTAACTGCTCTAGAAAACCAGCCCACTAGGGAACATTGCAATCCTCCATTATTTTCATTGTAACAAGATTATTTTTGTTCTTATGCATTGGATGAAATTTCTGCATTGTATCATGGGCCAATCTAAACAGAACTAGCTGAAAACACATCAAATAATTGCAAGTCAAGACCAAACCTGTATTAATCATGTATGAATCTATTCCTATGCATTAAAGGCAACACAGAATCTGCTAAATGGGTGTAACGGACACCTTTACACAGATACTAGTAACCTAACAGGCGAGCCATAAAATAAAGCTGTATCGACCATAAGAGTAGCTTACTGACTAAGGATTAAGTAAGTAATGGGCAAGAATTGGAGTCAAATTCATATTCACTCTGTTTAATGTCCAATTCAATTCTTAAATTGAAACAATCTGGACCATACCACTTATCAATGCCACATGGTGTCTCACAACCTTGTTGTTTTTGGGGAAGAATATGTGGTGAAAGAGATCGCAAAAGGGGCCCACGACGGCCAGGTTACCTTGCGATCTTGTCACTGCAAGACATGGTGAGCAGCCTTTCTCCCTGCAGCACCCCGTCCCATGTCTGGATGGTGTTGCTGGTCCTCACGGGAATGGTCCCCTCCCCAGACTCTATTTTAGTCCTCAGCTGGCCCCGTGCCTTCCGGTTAGGGTGTCGGTCTCCTTGGTCTGTGGGAGGGGGGGGGACAAGACAGATAGATGAATCCTTCACCTGCGGCTGTGCAGAGAATCTCCAGTTTTCTAACAGTATTATTCTAACTGTTTTATCACGCCCAACACAGCTCTTAGAGGCTACACAGAACGCTAACACGCAGCCGGGCCAGTGTGTAGCAAGGAACAGCTGACAACCGACCCAGACATCACCCGCCCCCCCATGCGCTTCTCTCTCGCTCTTCACATTCAACGAGAGACAGACAACACAGTTGCGGGGGGCTGGTGGGGGCGTCCGAGGCCATGGAGGGAGCATTCTAAGTATCCGGGTGGGGGGGGGGGGGGGGGTGAACTGATTTGAATCTACTGGGGGGGGACTTGCGTGCTATTAAATGTATAATCCGCGACATGTTCGTTGGCGTCACGGGGAAAGGTCCGATGGGTACCTTCATTTGTGAAAAATGTAGAGAACTTGATGCAGCTAAAGAAATTTATATTTATATTTATTACTCTTCGTGAAGACATTTTTTTTCACCAAGCTGCTTGAACTGATTAAGGATTCTATGAGGCTATAGCATCTTTCAATGCTTCCTATCAAAACATCCAAGAGGATCATTTGTGTTTTCCTGGGGCAAAAGTTCAGGATATCACCAGGTTGCTTCCCGAGGCTGTGAGTCAGTCACCGGGGGCTTGTATTGTCATGGTTCATGTGGGGTCAAATTACATTATGAAGGGCAGCTCAGAACAGCTCAAGTTGGATTTGAAGAACTGATTGGGTCTCTACTTGAAACCAACAAACGCCCCATAATATCTGGCCCTCTGCCCTCCCTAAATCATGGCATTGAACAATTCAGCAGATTTTCAGCCCTCCATAACTGGCTACGAGACTATTGCAGCTAGGTGGGTGTAACAAATCGGAACAAATCTCGTATTTACAAGGAGGATGATATCCACCCAAATCATTTGGGTTACTGGATCCTTTTACAGCATTATAAGGCTGCGTTGAGATATTTTTTAATTATCAATGACCCAAGTCCAGCGCATGTAATCCTCATCATTGGGTTGCTGAGTTGTCACAATGCTTCAGCAAATCTACATTATCCCAGGGGCATTGGAAGACAATGTAAGTAACCTAATTTATATCCCTCTTACTGCCCTGAATGCCTCTGCTCACCCCACAGGTATTGTACGCAGTAATCATATGCCTATGAACCAGAGTAATACTGTTAGCACTGAGGTGGTGTGCCCTAGTCGGATGTCCACTGTGTGCAGCTCATCCTGCACTAATAAAAATAACCCAAGCATGGTCTACCTCTGCTAAGCTTCCCAGTAAAGCAATCAAGCATCCCAGAAAAGAGAAAATTATCCTACGTTAACATATGTGGCTTAAGAAACAAGGTTCAGGAAATCAATAATTAGCAAGTAACAGATTACATTTATATTCTGACAATCTGTGAAACTCACTTAGATCATACCTTTGATGATAGTGGTAGCAATACATGGTTATAAGATCTACATAAAATAGAAATGCCAATGGTGAAGGTGTGGCTGTTAATATTCAGAACCACATTCCTGTAAAGCTTAGAGAGGATCTCGTTAAATACTGTTGAAGTAACATGGTTACAGGTTCATCTGCCTCACCTGAAGCCCATTCTGGTGGGAAGCTGCTACAGACCAAGTGAAAACAGTCATTATCAGGATAACATGTGTGAAATGCTTGATAATGTATGTGATATCAATAAAGGTATACTTTCTGGGTGATTTAAAATATTGACTGGCTTTCCTCAGGCTGCCCACTCAAGAGAAAGCTTCAAACTGTAACTAGTGCCTGCAACGTGATTCAGGTTATCAATCAACCTACCAGGGTAGTTACAAACAGTACAGGAATGAAATCATCAACATGTAATGATCATACCTTTACTAATGTTGCAGAAATGAGTTTGAAAGCAGAATCCAAATCCATCGGATGTGGTGATCACAATAAAGTAGCCATATCTAGGAAAACCAAAGTACCAAATGTTGGGCCTAATATTGTGTATAAGAGTTCATACAATAAGTTCTGTAGTGATTGCTATGTTGATGTGAAGAATATTGGTTAGACCGTGGTGTGTAATGGCGAGCAACCAGACGCTGCACATCCCAATGCACCCATTAAGAAAATGACTGCAAAAACTGTTAAATCACAGAGAATTGATGAGGAATTGAAAAATTGTATGTTTGAGAGGGATGAGCCAAAAGATATGGCAAATAGGTCTGGCTGTACAACGGATTGGCAAAGGTACTGCAACTTGAGAAATCATGTGACGAAACTGAATAAAAAGAAGAAACTTCACTATGAAACAAAGAATGATAAAATAAAAAGCTTGGGATCACCTTAAAATACATTTTGGGCAAAAAGGCAAACGCCGCGCCATCATTCATTGGATCAGATGGCTCATTCATCACAAAATCCACTGATATTGCAAACTACATTAATGATTTTTTTCATTGGCAAGATCAGCAAACAAGTATGACATGCCAGCAACAAATACTGACACTACATTTCTGACCAAATTATGAAAGACAAGCATTGTAATTTTCACTTCTGTAAATTAAGCGTGGAAGAGGTGAAAAAAATCATTGTCTATCTATCAACAATGACAAGCCACCAGAGTCTGACAACTTGAATGGAAAATTACTGAGGATAATAGCGGACGATATCGCCACTCCTATTTGCCATATCTTCAAATTTAAGCCTACTAAAAAGCGTGCTCTCAGCCCTGGATGGAAGCAAATGTTATTCCCATACCTAACAATAGTAAAGCCCCATTAACTGGCCAAATAGCCGACCAATCAGCCTGTAAACAACCCTTAGAATACTTTTAGAATAAAATGGTGTTTGACCATATAGAAAGCTATTTTACAGTAAACAAATTGACAGACTTTCAGCACACTTGTAGAGGAGGACATTCAACAAGAACAGCACGTACACAAATGACTGATTGGCTGAGAGAAATTAATGATAAAAAGATTGTGGGGGCTGTTTTGTTAGACTTCAGTGCGGCTTTTGACATTATCGATCATAGACTGTTGCTGGAAAAACTTGTTATGGCTTTACACCCGCTGCTATATTGTGGATAAAGAGTTACCACTCTAACAGAACACAAGAGGGTGTTCTTTAATGGAAGCCTATCCAACAAAATCCAGGTAAAATCATGGAATTACCCAGGGCAGCTGTCTATGCCCCTATTCTTTTTTCAATCTTTACTAACGACATGCCTCTGGCTTTGAGTAAAACCAGTATGTCTATGTCTGTGGATGACTCAACACTATACACATCAGTTACCACAGCAACACTTAAAGAGCTGCAGTTAGTTTCAGAATGGGTGGCAAGGAATAAGTTAGTCCGAAATATTTCAAAAACTAAAAGCATTGTATTTTTATCACTAAACCCTAAACCTCAAGTACATATTGTAATGAATAATGTGGAAATTGAGCAAGTTGAGGAGACTAAACTGCTTGTAGTAACTCTGGATTGTAAACTGTCATGGTCAAAACATATTGATACAATAACTAGGATGGGGAGAAGCCTGTCCATAATAAAGCACTGATCTGCATTCTTAACAGCACTATCAACGAGACAGATCCTACAGGCCCTAGTTTTGTTGTACCTGGACTACTGTTCAGTCTTACGGTCAGGTGCCACAAAGAGGGACTTAGGAAAATTGCAATTGGCTCAGAACAGGGAAGCATGGCTGGCCCTTGGATGTACACAGAAAGCTAACAATACCAGTCTCTCCTGGCTCAAAGTGGAAGAGAGATTGACTTCATAACTTCTTGTTTTTTTTGAGAGGTAATGACATGTTGAATGTGCCGAGCTGTCTGTTTGAACTACTGGCACACAACTCAGACACCCTTGCATACCCCACAAGACCAGAACAGACTATGGGAGGCGCACAGTGCTACATAGAGCCATGACTACATGGAACTCTATTCCACATCAAGTAACTCATGCCAGCAGTAAAATTAGATAAAGAAAACAGATAAAAAAATAAACCTTATGGAACAGCGGGAACTGTGAAGCAACACAAACAGACACATGCATACAAACATATGATAACATATGCACTATACACGCACATACACATGGATTGTGTGTTATAGATATGTGGTAGTAGACTAGAGGCCTGAGGGCACATACTAGATATGTTGCGAAATATGTTATGAATGTATTGTAATGTTTGTCAAATGTATAACTGACTTAATTTCGCTGGACCCAGGACGAGTAGCTGCTTTCTTGGTAGAAGCTAATGGGGATCCATAATAAAATACAAATAAGCTTCTTTCAGACCATGAATTAATGTATCTGATGTATTAATGTAGCCGACTTTGTCACTCAAAATCTAAATTGTATTGGTGCAGTCAATAAGCCATTAAGGGTCTGTACCACCAATATCTAAGCAATCCTGGCCACCTGTACAATTACACAGTAGATTTGATAATTGAAAATACATGTTACACCAGGCAACAGATACAACTGTTGAGGATACATACACAAAAAAAGTCAAGAGACTTGTTTCTATTGTGGTCCTCTAGGGCATGACACCAAATTACCTCAACAGTGAAAAGGATACGAAAGACAACTTTAAATACAACTTCATTGTATTAATCACAACATTTCTAGATGTTGGAATTTAATTCAAAAGGCCAACGGGACTAATCAATTCACTGACTAATTGTACAAGGATATTTCCTTTTTGTCTTTCTCTATGCAGGGAAACAATGACAAAATCATGTATATGTGACATATAAAGAGGGTGAGTAATCAGACAAAAGGGTAGAAGTAGAGAGAGATAAGAGTGAGAGAAAAGAGAGAGCGAGAAAAATAGTGAGAAAGGAGAGCAATAGAAAGAAACGAGAAAGGAACGAGAGAGTGCGAGAGAGAGATGCAAAGAGAAAAAGGGGGAGAGGAAGACTAACGAATTAAGAGACTTGTTGAAATGTGTTAATTGCACATTTGGACATCCAAAGTGAAATTATAATTCAACGAAACCAAGCACAAAAGGAAAACATACACAAGTTAATAGAACAAAATAAAAAAGCTCTGATATTGAATTCTCAACAAGTGTAAAATTCAATTTAAAAAGGTGTCAGCCAGCTAAGTGAGGGGAATGGAGACTGACCCGAAGCTGGGGTTGATTGACTGTGGCTGTCAAAGGTCACTAAACTAACCAAAAAAGTGTTAAACAAATCAAAATATATTTTTTACTCTTCAAAGGAGCTACACCTTGCATTCTCTAAACCAGCTTCACCTGGAATGTTTTTCCAACAGTATTGAAGTAGTTCCTACATATGTTGAGCACTTGTTAGCTGCTTTTTCTTCACTCTGCGGTCCAAATACTCCCAAACCATATACATTAAGTTGAGGTTGGTTGACTGTGGAGGCCAGGTCATCTGTTGCAGAACTCCATCACTCTCCTTCTTGGTCAAATAGCCCTTACACAGCCTGGGGGTGTGTTTAGGGTCAATGTCCTGTTGAAAAACAAATGATAGTCCCACTAAGCGCAAACCAGATGGGATGGCATATCACTGCAGAGCGTTGTGGTAGCCATGCTGGTTAAGTATGCCTTGGATTCTAAAAAAATCATTGACAGTGTAACCAGCAAAGCACCCCCATACCATCACACCGCTTCCTCCATGCTTCATGGTGGGAACCACACATGTGGAGATTATCTGTTCACCTATTTTGCGTCTCACAAAGACACGGCAGTTGGAACCAAAAATAAAAAAATTGGACTCAAAAGACCAAAGGACAGATTTCCACCGGATCTAATGTCCATTGCTCATGTTTCTTGGCCCAAGCAAGTCTCTTCTTATTGGTGTCCTTTAGTAGTGATTTATCTGCAGCAATTCAACCATGAAGGCTTGATTCATGCAGTCTCCTCTGAACAGTTGATGTTGAGATGTGTCTATTACTTGAACTCTGAAGCATATATTTTGGCAGCAATGGCTGAGTCTAGTAACTCATCCTCTGCAGCAGAGGTACAGTTGAAGTCAGAAGTTTACATACACTTAGGTTTGGAGTCATTGAAACTTGTTTTCAACCACTCCACAAATTTCTTAAAAACAAACTATAGTTTTGGCAAGTCGGTTAGGACATCTACATTGTGCATGACACAAGTCATTTTTCCAACAATTGTTTACAGACAGATTATTTCACTTATAACTCATTGTATCATAATTCCAGTGGGTCAGAAGTTTACATACACTAAGTTGACTGTGCCTTTAAACAGCTTGGAAAATTCCCCAAAATTATGTCACAGCTTTAGAAGCTTCTGATAGGCTAATTGACATAATTTGAGTCAATTGGAGGTGTACCTGTGGATGTATTTCAAGGCCTGCCTTCAAACTCAGTGGGAAAATTTAAAAATCTAAAGAAATCAGCGAAGACCTCATCCTTGGGAGAAATTTCCAATCGCCTGAAGGTACCACGTTCATATGTACAAACAATAGTACGCAAGTATAAACACCATGGGACCAAGTAGCCGTCATACTGCTCAGGAGGAGAAGTGTTCTGTCTCCTAGAGATTAACGTACTTTGGTGCGAAAAATGCAAATCAATCCCAGGACAACAGCAAAGGACCTTGTGAAGATGCTGGAGGAAACAAATACAAAAGTATCTATATCCACAGTAAAACAAGTCCTATATTGACATAACCTGAAAGGCCACTCAGCAAGGGAGAAGCTACTGCTCTAAAACCGCCATAAAAAAAACAGAGTATGGTATGCAACTGCACATGGGGACGAAGATCGTACTTTTTGGAGAAATATCCTTTGGTCTGATGAAACAAAATAGAACTGTTTGACCATGATGACCATCGTTATGTTTGGAGGAAAAAGGGGGAAGCTTGCAAGCCGAAGAACACCATCCCAACCGTGAAGCACGGGGGTGGCAGCATCATGTTTTTGGGGTGCTTTGCTGCAGGAGGGACTGGTGCACTTAACAAATAGATGGCATCATGAGGGAAGGAAAATTAAGTGGATAGGAAGTTAAAACTTGTTTGCAAATGTGTCTTCCAAATGGACAATGACCCCAAGCATACTTCCAAAGTTGTGGCAAAATGGTTTAAGAACAAAAAAGTCAAGGTATTGGAGTGGCCATCACAAAGTCCTGACCTCAATCCCATAGAAAATTTGTGGGCAGAACTGAAAAAAGCGTGTGCGAGTAAGGAGGCCTACAAGCCTGACTTAGTTAATTCACACAACTTATTGTGGGAAGTATACCTGAAACATTTGACCCAAGTTATACAATTTAAAGGCAATGCTACCAAATACTAATTGAGTGTATGTAAACTTCTGACCCACTGGGAGTGTGATGAAAGAAATAAAAGCTGAAATAAATCATTCTCTCTACTATTAATCTGACATTTCACATTCTTAAAATAAAGTGGTGATCCTAACTGACCTAAAGCAGGGAATTTGAATTAGGATTAAATGTCAGGAATTGTGAAAAACTGAGTTTATATGTATTTGGCTAAGGTGTATGTAAACTTCTGAAATCAACTGTAACCCTGGGACTTCCTTTCCTGTGGTTGTCCTCATGAGAGCCAGTTCCATCATAGCACTTGAAGTAACTTTCAAAGTTCTTGACATTTTCCTTAATGTATTAAAGTAATGATGGACTGTCATTTCTCTTTGCTTATTTGAGCTGTTCTTGTCATAATATGGACTTGTTTTTTTACCAAATATATCTATCTTCTTTATAACACCTATACCTTGTCACAACACAACTGATTGGTTCAAACGCTTTGAGGAAAGACATTCCACAAATCAACTTTTAACAAAGAATACCTGTTAATTTAATTGCATTCCAGGTGACTACCTCATGAATCTGGTTGAGAGAATACCAAGAGTGTGCAAAGTTGCCATCAGGGCAAAGGGTGGCTACTTGAAAGAATCTCAAATATAAAATATATACACTTTCGGTGACTACATGATTCCATGTGTTATTTCATAGTTTTAGATGTCTTCACTATTATTCTACAATGTAGAAAAACCCTTGAATGAGCAGGTGTGGCCAAACTTTTGACGGGTACTGTATACGTTGTGGTATCCTGGGAGGTCTACTCCGGGTGTAGGTGATGGAGGGGAGGTCGGTGTCGTGACGTTGGTTCCCTCTGCTGGGAGGACCCGGGCTGGGCACCCCGAAGCTGGTGGCACCAATTAGGGGTAATTAGGGGAGAGTGCCAACCAGCTGTGCAGACCACAAATGGAGCACCGTGGCACACCGTGGGAGAGTAAAAGGTAGAGGCAAGGAGTGTACTGACAGAGGGGAACGAAGCTCCTGGAGACTAATGAGAAGGACCGAGCCATCCAAGTTATTTTGTTACATTTATTATTTTTTGCTTAGTAAAGTCACGTTTTCTGACTTGAACCACCCTGTCTCTGTGTCCATCCCTGTGCACTCAACCCAACACCCAACGGTTTACCACAATATATGAAACATTTTCCTTCATTAAAATTACATTAGTGCAACACATTCGGCAGAAAATAACTTCATTTTCATTAGATGAAAATGTGCAACACAGAGAGGTGGAGCTATTTGACTTGCAGCCACAGTTACAATGAAAAAGCAAAGTATTTTTTTTGTAAATACGATCCATGGCTATCATATCTCTAATGTTTAGGCCTATCATAGAACGAATGGAGCCAGCTACAGCTACAGCACAGAAGGGTCAGCAAGCGATTGTCACATCTCTTACTGTCATATGGTAAGGAGTGGGGTGCCTCATACCTTCCATGCCGGCCTCGTGCGGTGAGAAGATGCGTGCGTCTCCGCAGGGCGAGGTGCTGATGTAGAGGTGGAACAGAACATTGTCCCTTAGTCGGTAGCCACGCTTGTCACAGCGCGTGAATATGGACTTCTGCTGCTCCTCCTTGTTGCTGCTAATTACAGAGGGTGGAAAAAGGGGGACAGTGTGGTCAAAGGGACCTAATTTCATATAAATAAAAATTACTAAAAGAATCAGCTGAAGCAAGAGCAAAAAGGAATGCCATGTTGCAATTGAAGAAACAATTTGCAACAATTGCTGCTTATAGAAAAAGTTATGCAACAGTCGACTTGATTTTACAACTAAATACAAATCAAGGACAATGACTTCATGACTCACGAAAGGTTAGCTACAGCCAAACAAACTCCAATCAAAATGAGAGTCATTGTTTGTATTTTCAAATGGCTTCTGCCATTGCTTCCACCCCTTGACTTCTCACCTTAGGAAGTGCTCCAGCTGGGCGTAGAGGTACCGGATGAGTGAGCGGCGGGCGATAATCTCTGCATGGCAGTCGTTGAGCGCCAAGCCGCGGTCGCTCATGTACTCGCCGTTGATGCACTTGGTGCCCGTGGAGACACAGATCACCTGGGCCTCTTTCACGTCCGTGCCTGGGGGTAGGGAACAGACAGGCTCAAAATTCACCTTTACATTCAATAAAAGCAGTCGTGTTTATGGATTTTACTTTTCTATTATTCCATTTCATTTACATTTTATTGTATTTTAGATGTACAGTGCGCCTTCATAAAGTATTCATACCCATTGGCTTAATTCACATTTGGTTGCGTTTCAGCCTGAATTCAAAATGGATGAAATAGATTTTCTCACCCATCTACACACAATAATCCATAATGCCAAAGTGAAAACATATTTTTTTGAAATTTCTGCAAATTTATTGAAAATGTAATACAGAAATCTAATTTACTTAGTGGTTCTTCCTTTAAAAAGTTGCGTCATACTGCAGCACACCTTGCGGGCTGCCACTGCAACGAGTGCGCTGAGAGTCGGGAAGCAAGTACAGAGAGTGAGTGTTTTAGAAATAAACAAAACATTAAACACGAAACACAAACAATGCACCGACATGAAACAAAGTCAATAACACCTGAGGAAAGAACCAAGGGGAGTGACAGATATAGAGAAGATAATCAAGGAGGTGATGGAGTCCAGGTGAGTGTCATGAGGCGCTGGTGCACTTGACGATGGTGACAGGTGTGCGGGATAATCAGCAGCCTGATGACCTAGAGGCCAGAGAGGGAGTATACGTAACAGCCACAGAATTCTATGGCACATTATTTAAGTGTCAGCCATTGTTGTCATTAATGATAGTTAGTGCTAGTTTGACCACCAGAGGGCATCTTTGAGAAGCTTTTGACAGTTTTTAATATTGGCTGTACTAGAGAATTTAAAACCTTTTTTGAAACAACATAGTATATGGGATTAATTTTAAGAAATGTAGCTTAATAAATTTGATTAATATTATGGTGTTTCTATTCCAAGAAATAGATAACTCTCAGGGTTCCCGTTAGGAAAATATGGCGCTGTACAATGTGACCGGTCGAGAGTAGGCGCGACATAGGAGCAAAATAATTTAAACATTTCCACAACCTAATTGTAGGCTAACCAATACCGAAACGGAGATAAAGTGAAGAAAAAAAATCTCATTGATTTATCAAGACCAGTCACCATGCTTGTTTCAGAGCAGCGCGAAATGATCCTGAATTGGATGACTTTGGGTGTAATTAATTTTTCTTTAAATTCTCTAGGATAGGGGGCAGCATTTGGAATTTTGGATGAAAAGCATGCTCAAATTCAACTGCCTGCTACTCATCCCCAGAAGATAAGATATGCAGAAAACACTCTGAAGTTTCTAAAACGGTTTGAATTATGTCTGTGAGTATAACAGAACTTATGTAGCAGGCGAAACCCTGAGGACAAACCATTCAGATTTTTTTTATTTGAGGTCACTCTCTATTCAATGGGAATCCAGATTTCTGAGGGACTTGCTTGCAGTTCCTACCGCTTCCACTGGATGTCACGAGTCTCTAGAAATTGGTTGAGGTTTTTCCTTGTGTAATGAAGAAGTAGCCCTGTTCAAAACGAGGGTCACTTCATGTGTACTGTTTGATAGAGGCGCATGACCAGAAAGCTAGCGTCAATTTGTTTTCAGGTAACTTTACAGGTAACTTTTGAGATGTTGTAGTCACGTTGCGCAAGTTGGAACCGGTGATTTTCTGGATCAAAAGCGCCAAATAAAATGACATTTTGTATTTATATCGACGGAATTAATCGAACAAAAAGGACCATTTGTGATGTTTATGGGACAAATTGGAGTGCCAACAGAAGAGCTCGTCAAAGGTAAGATAAGATTTATATTTTTATTTCTGCGTTTGTGTCACACCTGCTGGGTTGAAATACGCTTTCTCTCTTTTGTTCACGGAGGTGCTATCCTCAGATAATAGCATCGTTTGCTTTCACTGAAAAGCCTTTTTGAAATCTGACATGTTGGCTGGATTCACAACACGTGTAGCTTTAATTTGGTATCTTACATGTGTGATTTCATGAAAGTTTGATTTTTATAGTAATTTATTTGAATTTGGCGCTCTGCATTATCTCTGGCTTTTGGCCAAGTGGGACGTTACCGTCCCACATATCCCAGAG
Organism: Oncorhynchus masou masou; assembly: GCF_036934945.1. Lineage (NCBI taxonomy): Eukaryota > Metazoa > Chordata > Actinopteri > Salmoniformes > Salmonidae > Oncorhynchus > Oncorhynchus masou. The sequence continues at coordinate 42,617,175 of NC_088240.1, read as the reverse complement.
AGGTTAATGAGTCCGACGGAAAGGATGCACTGCTCTCCCGGAAACAGTCCCAAATCCCCGTAATTTGCATGAAGAAATGACAGAGAAGAAGGGGGCAGAGGCCAGGCTGCCTTCAAGAATTCGTAGGCGAGAGAGTAAACTCCCATGCCATCCGTTCTATTGGCCAACGCGCAATCATTGGAAAATGAAATCGATGACCTACGATCAAGATTATCCTACCAACGGGACATTAAAAACTGTAATATCTTATCTTTCACCGAGTTGTGGCTGAACGACGACACGGATAATATAGAGCTGGTGGGATTTTCCATGCACCGGCAGAACAGAGAAGCTACGAGGGGAAAGTGTGTGTGTCTATTTGTCAATAACAGTTGGTTCGCAATGTTGAATATTAAAGAAGTCTCGAGGTATTGTTCGCCTGAGGTAGAGTACCGTACGATAAGCTGTTGACCACACTATCTACCAAGAGAGTTCTCATCTATATTATTCTTAGCCATCTATTTACCACCACAGACCGATGCTGGCACTAAGACCACACTCAACCAACACTATAAGGCCATAAGCAAACAGGAAAATGCTCACCCAGAAGCGGTGCTCCTAGTGGCCGGGGACTTTAAACCATTTTACTTCATTTCTACCAGCATTTCACATGTGCAACCAGAGGGAAAAAACTCCTCACACTGAGATGCATACAAAGCACCTCCACATTCCATTTGGCAAATCCATAATTCTATCCTCCTAATTCCTGTTTACAAGCAAAAACTAAAGCAGGAAGTACCAGTGACTCGCTCAAGACGGAAGTGGTCAAATGACGTGGATGCTACACTACAGGACTGTTTTGCTAGCACAGACTGGAATATGTTCCGGGATTCATCCAAAAGCATAGAGGAGTATACCACCTCAGTCACCGGCTTCATCATTAAGTGCATTGACGACATCTTCCCCACAGTGTACATATTCCAACCAGAAGCCATGAATTACAGGCAACATCCGCATCGAGCTAAAGGCTAGGGCTGCCGCTTTCAAGGAGCAGGACACTAATTTGCACGCTTACAAGAAATCCCGCTATGCCCGCAGGCAAACCATCAAACAAGCAAAACGTCAATACAGGATTAAGACTGAATCCTACTACGGCTCTGACGCTCGTCGGATGTGGCAGGGCTTGAAAACTTTTACGGACTACAAAGGGAAACCCAGACGCGAGCTGACCAGTGACGCGAGCCTACCAGATGAGCTAAATCCCTTTTATGCTCGCTTCGTTAGATATTCTCAGAGACCAGATTTGCCCTAACAGGCTTTTATATAATTATAATGCAGGGTTAATAATAATAATAATAGCTCTGTAAATAAGGATGCATTATGAAAGTAAAATTACATGCGCAAGAGACGGTGGTATATATTGTTTATCACAATTTTCTTTAACCAATTTTGGTCTTTAATGCAGGGCCAACAGACAAGTTCCTTACTTTTATAAAACATTTTTTTTTAACTGAAATTGCAACCAAATTTCTATGGCTTGTTTAAAAAATAATAATATTTTAGAGATTTTAGTTTCAAATAACCAAAAGTGAGCGATTGTAATCTGAAAAGTGAAAAAGGCCATTCTTGAACATTGGGTGAGACATTCATACTAATTTGTAAATAAAGCCATTTTTTTTTAATTATTTATTTCTACTTTAGAGGGAGAGAAACCAAAAGCCCACCATGCCTATTTTTCGAAAATCGTCAGTCCACATGTCAAGTGAAATTCCCCCTTTGTATTTACCCAAGTTCTCTCTTAACTTCAGAACCACAACAGTTGGTTGTTGTTGCCTGATGCAGCACTCTAGTGCCAGAGGAGAGACGCCTCCATTAATTGCCACAGTTTAAACTACCGATAGATCAGCGTTTTAACTCCCCCTGGTGATAGTGTGGTGCAATGACAGAATGCCACCATCTACCACAAACGGTTGCGGCATAAGCTCATAACTTTTAAAGGAAGAACCACTAAGTATTTACCAGTGCTTAATTTGAACAGGATCCGGGGACCTCTCAGATTTGACTTTGTTTGTTCCGGCATCAATCCTAAAATAGTATAATAGCGTGGTGATCCTTCTGTGTAATCATCCTATCCTGCCACACTGATTCTAGTCCTGCTCTCTTATTTGTACTTAGAGGTTATGGGGAGGGCCTGTTTTGTAAGGAACTGATCTTGACACAGGTCTTGGTAGAAGTGGTCAGCTAGTGAAGAGGTCGTCCTTACGTTATCACGTCACGTGTCATCATCCTACTGAATTTTAATTGTGGGGAAAGCCAAATAAAAAATGAATAAGAAAAGGCAATTGAATTTGATTTTTGAAGTCCAAAAACCCTGAGAAAGATGGTGAATTGAACCCAGAACGAGCCAGAGAACTGTCATTGCTGGAGGAAAGAAGTGATGGGCAAACTGTTGGCGATGCCTTAGCTAGCAGTGCTGCTAATCCCACCAGTTCAGCATCACCACCGGCAATTCCACTAGCTAATAAGCCTACTAGCGAGTTTTGAACATGTCCGAACCAAGGTGCATTTGGTGGCAGAAAGCCTTGTAGACAAGGTTAGAGAGGACACCCAGGTTATAGTTAACACTCAAAATGAAAATACGCCACAGCTAGAGTGTTCAGAACAGACTTAGGAAGCTAAAGTTCACAGCCCCAGGACTCTCAGGGAGTTAAATGGACTGGACATGGGGAGAGTCATTGTGGGAGGTTTTGAAAACTACGGTAGGACTTTTTTTCCTTTACCTTCACAGTACATAAGAAGTTTGTAATCTGAACATGAAATTCCTATCATATGTGTGTTCTACTGTAGCCTACCATACATTGATTTATTTTATTTTAAGTTATATTCCAATATTGTGACATTTGTTCTACTGCTACATGTTTTGAAAATTATATGAAATTTGGGTCTTATAGGCCCCCCAGCTGAGAATTTACAATACTAATTAAAGGTTTTGGACACACCTACTCATTCAAGGTTTTTATTTTTGTAACTATTTTCTACATTGTAGAATAATAGTGAAGACATCAAAATAATGAAATAACACATGGAATCATGTAGTAACCAAAAAAGTGTTAGGTCAAAATATATTTTATATTTGAGATTCTTCAAAGTAGCCACCCTTTGCCTTGACAGCTTTGCACACTCTTGGCATTCTCTAAACCAGATTCATGACATAGTAGTACCTGCAATGAATTTCAATTAACAGGTGTTCCTTGTTAAAAGTTCATTTGTGGAATTTCTTTCCTTCGTAATGCATTTGAGCCAATCAGTTGTGTTGTGACAAGGTAGGGGTCGTATACAGATTATCGCCCTATTTGGCAAAAGACCAAGTCCATATTATGGCAAGAACAGCTCAAATAAGCAAAGGGAAACGACAGTCCATCATTACTTTAAGACATGAAGGTCAGGCAATCCGCAAAATGTCAACTTTGAAAGTTTCTTCAAGTGCATTTGCAAAAACCAAGCGCTATGATGAAACTGGCTGTCATCAGGCCCGCCAAAGGAAAATAAATCCCACAGTCATTAGAGTTAACTGAACCTCAGATTGCAGCCTAAATAAATGCTTCAGAGTTCAAGTAGCAGACATCTCAACATCAACTGTTCAGAGGAGACTGTGTGAATCAGGCCTTCATGGTCGAATTGCTGCAAAGAAACCACTACCAAAGGACACTAAATGAGAAGAAGAGACTTGCTTTGGCCAAGAAACATGAGAAACAATGGACATTAGACCGGTGGAAATCTGTCCTTTGGTCTGATGAGTCCCAATTAGAGATTTTTGGTTCCAACTGCCATGTAGGTGAACAGATGATGTCCACATGTGTGGTTCCCACCGTGAAGCATGGAGGAGGTGGTGAGATGGTGCTTTGCTGGTGACACAGTCTGTGATTTATTTAGAATTAAGACACACTTAACTAGCATGGCTACCGTAGCATTCTGCAGCGATACGCCATCCCATCTGGTTTTTGCACTGAGTGAGACTATCATTTGTTTTTCAACAGGACAATGACCTAAAACACATCTCCAGGCTGTGTAAGGGCTATTTAACCAAGGAGAGTGATGGAGTGCTGCATCAGCTGACCTGCCCTACACACAATGGGAACTCATTCATGACTGTTGGAAAAACATTCCAGGTGAAGCTGGTTGAGAGAATGCCAAGAGTGTGCAAAGCTGTCATGGCAAACAGTGGCTACTTTGAAGAATCTAAAATATATTTATTTGTTTAACACTTTTTTTGGTTACTACATGATTCCATAAGGGAAAATAGTACAAATAAAGAAAATCCCTTGAATGAGTAGGTGGTTCAAAGTTTTGACAGGTACTGTATGTATGCATATGGCGGTTGTGGAAAATTAGGCTTGTTTAAGCCCCGCAGCTATACTCAAGTATTTGGGCATATTGCAGTGACGTCTCAAATGCTTTGAATTAATCAGCACCTTGGAGAGTGCTGTCTGTTTCACCAGCATAGATAGTAGGCTACTTGGTTGTTAACTCTGTCTGCTGCTATGTTGTGTTTGACACTTTTTTCTCTCTCAATGTGTTCCGGTATCTCAGAGCCCCCCTGATAACCCCCCACTCGCACTCACTGTGTTCCGGGACCTCCCGATTTGACAAATTAAGCACTGGTATTCACACCCGAGTCAATATTTTGTAGAAGCACCTTTGGTGGCGATTACAACTTTGAGTCGTCTTGGGTATGTCTGTATCAGCTTTCCATATCTGGATTTGTGGATTTTCTTCCATTCTTCTTTGCAGATTTTCTCAACCTCTTAAATTAGATGTCAAGCGGTGGTAATCCGCAATCTTCAAGATTTTTTTTATGGGATTCAAGTCTGGGGTTTGGGCTGGGCCACTCAAGGACTTTCACATTCTTGTTCTGAAGCCATTCCAGCATTGCTTTGGCTGTATGTTTGGGGTCTTTGTCCTGTTGGAATGGAAATCTTCGTCCTCAGTTTAAGGTCGTTTGCACTCTGAAGCAGGTTCTCATCAAGGATTTGACTGTATTTGGCTTTATTCATTGTTCCCTCTTTCCTTACCAGTTCCCCAGCATCCCAATAGCATGATGCTGCCACCACCATGCTTCACTTTAGGAATGGTGTTAGACGGGTGATGAGCTGTGCCTGGTTTTCTCCAGACAGCACTTTGCATTCAGGCAAAAGAGTTACATTTTTGTCTCATCAGATGACAGAATCGTTTGCCTAAGGCTATCAGTCTTCCATGTGCCTTTTTGCAAACTCCAGGTGTGAGGTCATGTGGCTTTTTCTCAGGAATGGCTTCTGTCTGGCCACTTTCCCATAAAGTCCAGATTAGTGAAGTGCTGTAGAGACTGTTATCCTTCTGGCAGGTTCTCCCATCTCAGCCGAGGAACTGTGCAGTTCTGTCAGAGTGGCCATTGGGTTCTTGGTCACCTCCATGATCAAGGTCCTTCTTGCCTGGTTGCTCAATTGGTCGGAAGTCTGGTAGTTACATATATATATATATATATATATTTTTTTTTTCCCAATAATGGAGATCACAGTGCTCTTGGAAAGGTTCAACATGCTAGAAATGGTTTAATATCCTTCTCCAAATATATGCCTCATCATAATTATTTTTGGGAGATCTATGGACAGTTCCTTGGACGACATGGTAAAGTTTCTGCTCTGACATGCACTGTCAACTGTGGGACATTATATAGACAACTGTGTTTCTTTCTAAATCATGTACAGGTAGACTTCAAATCAAGTTGTCGTGACATCAAGGATTATCAAAGGAAATGAGATGCACCTGAGCTCCTAGGGGTGTGAATACTTCTATATGAATGCATTTCATTATCAATACGACTTTTTTAAATGTTATACTAAAAACATGTTCTCGCTTTGTCATTATGGGGTATTGTGTGTAAATGGGTAAGAACAAAATGTATTGAATCTTTTGAATTCAGGATGCAACAACAAAATGTGGATTAAGTCAAGGGTTATGAATACTTTCTGAAGACAATGTAGTTTCTTATGTAGGCATACAAATATGCGCATGTATATTTATGTAAAAAAAAAAGTATAGGAAGCCAAATAGCCAAATAGGAAAAGAGGCTTACAAAGCCAATGATGAACAATAGCATCATGCACTATCAATCATAGACTCAAAAGGAAAACTGATGTGCACAATGATTGAGAGGTGGTGCTAATCCCACCCATCATATGTTTCAGAAGTTTAATTTCCTTCCATCTATACACGTCAGCCACTTGCAGACAGTATGGCTGTGTTTTTATGGTCTGTACAAATCTAGTGGTGTACCGTCTGGCAGCGGCATTGCTCCCAAGAGTGGAGAACGCAGTGTTTTCCCATTAGGCCTAGTAACAAAGCGTACCTGTTGTCATGACGACCCCTGCCAGGACTTTCCGCCGCGCGTGGGGGGAGGTGAAGTTGTCTGTCAGCTCGCTGAACTTGTCCACAACCAGGCGAGAGACCGCGTCGGCGAGGACCTGGGACCGCACACAGACAGCAGAGATGTGACACGCAACACAACAACCACAGGCTTCAGGTAGTAGGTTGCCTGTTTCGGATGAGTTTATCCTGCTCATTTCATCCTGCTCAATCAAGTGGGGGAGCGGATCAACAGTAAAAGTAAAACCATTTTTGCTGTAGGACGATTTGAAGCGTTCCACCCTCAAGAAAAGAAGAAGACAACTAGAGCACAGCCTTTGCAACTCAAGCAAGGAACCAACAGAAGAGCAACAAGCATAAGGACACCAACTCAGGACCAAAGGCGCAACCTAAAGGAGGAACCCCAAATTAACCAGAAAGTACACACAGCCATCTCCTCCTCCATGCGGCCTGAACAATCAAAAAGCCACAACAGACTTTGATCACAGACGGAGTACAACATCACTTAATGTTCAGGATCTCGAGGTCTTCACTTCTTGTCTTACATTCTATGTCCTACCTAAGCATGATCATTTTCATTATGTTTGCAAATATTTTGATGTGTTATTGAATGCTGATTGCATAAAGAAACTGGGTGTCTATTCTGGTAAAGAACCCTGTGTAAATATTTCGATTCGTGTTCTTAAATGCTGAAAATGATTACAACCAAGGAGAGGCGACAGCTGGATGGGCACAAATGAACGAGATTAGTTCAAATATCACGTCCCCCTGATACTTCAGAGTCACCCAGTTGGGAGTGGGGATTCATTTGACTTGTTGGGTTGGTTGCAGGCAGTGCAGAAACGTGTGGACGTCTCTGTTAACCTCCTGGGGAACAAAGCAGCCTGCCAAAAACAAACAGTCAGGCAATTCCAGTCCGGCAATAACTAACAGGGCATTCTATCACTCATGTTTTCCTGACTTTCCTAATTAGCCCCGTCCATATGGAGCGCTCGGTTGATGGTACATTTAATAAATATTAACCGACAGAGAATTAATAGACCAATTAGCAGGTGCAGAATCATTGACACAAGCGGCCTGTTTTGAAGGAACCAGACCGATGACAAGTGGAGGAGAGAGTAAAGAAAGAAAGAAAGAAAGAAAGAAAGAAAGAAAAAGAAAAAAAGCTGGAAATGTTCCTGGGGAGAAAAGACAATTGAAGCCATTGACAGTCTAGCCCCTCTAGCTGCTTACTCGTGCAGACTGCACTCTCTCTGCACACACCGGCAGGACTGACAGCCACTTCTGTGATGACCAATCCCCATCCTCACCGCCCCAATTCTTATCAAACCGAACCCAGCTATGTTGAGTCTTCGAAAAGAGCAGGCTTTAGAAAGGGGATACCTTCTTTGAGCACCTGCAATGCTGGGTTTACACTCCGAGCATTCCCAGTAGCATTCCCAGTAGCATTCCCAGTAGCATTCCCAGAAGCATTCCCAGAAGCATTCCCAGAAGCTTTCCCAGTAGCATTCCCAGTAGCATTCCCTGTAGCATTCCCAGTAGCATTCCCAGTAGCAAAACGTGTTGGTGGTAAAGTCACAAAGCAGTAACGGAGCACGACTAGTGGAGTGCAAATCCAGGGATGAAGTCGAGCTAGATACAGTCTGACTCCCAGCTACAACACCCCAGTAAACGTTTACTAAAACCTAGCCCTAACCACGGACTCAAGCTCTAGACACAACTCTGTCCCATGACAATGTGTGAGCAGCACTGTATCATCGTATTACATTTGAAGAAAAATCACATTCAATTTTGAAAGTGTTTAAAAACAACATCTTCACAAAAGGGTGATTTTATTCAGTCTAACAAGTGAAGTAAACAAGACTTAAGTAAAATAATTGCATTTCAGATTTCCTACAAAATTAACCCTAACTCTAAACTCCGGGAACCTCTTTGAGTGCCTCAATTGAATAGGTCTCACATCTAGGTAGGAAAGAGCCTGGACAGTCAATTGTGGTTGTTTCAACAAGACTAAAAAAAGGAGGCATGCTATTTCCTGGTGTTCTCAGCTGGCGATTAGGGGAGCCTGATTGGGAGATGTGTAAATAGATGTCTCGCATACATACACATCATCTCAGTACTAAAGCGCATTACATTTTCAACTCCTGTCTCATCTTCTATCATCCTTCGGGCTTGATCAATTCGTCTTCATTTAATGTCTCAAACCCAGCGATGATTGGCAAGAGCACCCAATGTTCCCGTTGGGAAGTTTCATAAAGAAAATACATTAAAATATGAGGTAGTAGAGGCATGTGACAGACACTGAAGTTCTTTAGATAAGCTCAAAGACATTATGATTAAGAGGCGGGAGATTTGACTAATTCCAGTTGTGAAAATACCTTTGTGTCCCCAGCTTTAAAACGCACATAAGCCAATAGAAAGTTTCCAATATAACAAAGACCTATTCTCAAACTCTCATTCTCGGCAGATGGGTTTCTTTGACCAAAACATCCGGATATTTATAAATAGTTAATGCACTCCCGTATTAATAATAAAAAAATCACAACCGTTTGAGAAAGTCTTGCATAAGTGTTTTGGCTACCCATAATACATTACAGAGAAGGAATACTTTCTGGGGAAGCTCTGTTTTGGACTCTAGGGTGTTAGACCTTTGTGCTTGAGGGCATAAGTGCCGTGATTCCTTTGTTCAGTGCCTGAAAACATTACATGTAGAGTATAAACCGTGTTACTCATCCCCGTTAAAAAACGATTCACCCTGTTTTTTTCCCCCCACAGTCAGTGAGTGCAGATACAATTTTGGTGCTATGACCTGTTCTAAAAAAGGGTCTTGACTGGAGACAGAGTGGGCTAGTTCAGAGGGACCTAGGTTTGGGATCTTACCTGGGGTAGGTGGAGCTGCAGTCCCTCTCTGGGGATGGGCTGTCGGGAGGGCGTCTGGTCCAGCTGCATGTTGAAGAGGGCTGAGAGGGCTGCCTGGGCGGCCCGGGCCTTGGCCAGCTTCTTGTTTCGTCCAGAGCCCTCGAACTGCTGTGAGTCCACCGACACCTGCATGACAAAGTTCTTTGCATGGCTCTCGCCGCTCTCGGACAAAAAGTCATACTTGAGGCCCGGCCTCAGCTCATTGAGGATCATGACAGGGTTCTTGCCGCTCGAGGGCGAAGTGAAGGATGAGGGAGGGGGCAACAGGGCCTGGGCTAAGTTAGCACCTGGGGTGGAAGGCATGGAGTACTCTCCCAGCGAGTTTAAGCAGCCGCTGCCATTGGAGCCCAGGTAAAAGGAGTCCTCGGGCGGTGCGGGCGTCTCAAACCCGTTGAAGAGCATGTCCGGGAAGTCGGCCTGGTCAGATGTGAAGTCTGTGTTGACTGTCAGTGTCCGGCCCATAGCCAGGTGCGCTTCGGAGGCGTTGGGGAACTGGACAAAGGAGCGCAGTGCCTTCTCTGCTGCATTCAGCTTGGCCTTCTTCTTGGTGGGACCTGAGCCCTCGAACAGCTGCCCATTGACCTCGACGGTCATGACAAACACGGGAGCGTGGACTGGACCCGTTTGAGATAGCAGCTTATACAGCAGCCCCGGCTTAATTTCATTCAGCTGCATAAGGGCATTCTTGGGTAGAACCGGGCCTGGCGTTTTCTTACGCTTCTTGGCCCGGAACTTGGAGTGCGTGTGGCCATTGTTTCCCTCCTCTAAGGGGCGCTTCCTGCTGCCCCCGCCACTGCCGTTGGGGAGCTGCTCAGCTACAGCCTCCCCCTCTTTGGAGGAGACGTTGTCCAGGTTACGGTTTTCCTTTACGTCGGTGCTGCTCGAACCTGCGGTGCCCAGAAAGAGTAACTTACAACGCCTTCGTTGCAGGATCTTGTAAATGTAAAATTTATAGATTCCTATATCACTCTTTGGAACTGAACTGGTGATGTGTGCTATGTTTATTTGTTAGAGAGGCTTAACTGATATTACATTGACCCCAAAGTATCAAACATACATCTCAAGAGGAAAATCCATTTAGCAATTAAGTTTTGGCAAAATAGCCAATAATTGTCATAATGATAGGACTGTACTTTCTTGGATATTCAAGGGAAGTTGGATTCTATGGCATTGCAAGAAGGATGGAATCTATACTATAACTATGTAAATGGGGAAATAAGTGATGGGAAAATCAGGCCAGCACAACAAAATAAATATTGAGTTCCTCCCTCCCTGACCACGGCATTTGCTAGCCGTGGTCAGGCAGGTTTCTGTTGATATGTTAGTTTAGGGAGGTGTCAGGGGGGAAAATATGTGGAAGAGTTGGGGTACGCACACACACGCATACAAACAAACGGATCTTTACTTTACAGGCAGATTTGATCACCTGTTCCTCACCCCACAAGTATCGATACTCTTATCTCCTGGCTTTTTAATGATAGTTTGGAGTTAGAGTGCTGAGCGAGCTCTCATAATAGTGGAATTGCAGCTCTAGAATATTGCAAGGAGCACACATCACCAGGTCCTGTTGGCAAAGCGGATGGAATGTTGGCAAAATTTTCATTTATAACATCCTCCAGCAAAGGCTTGATAGGTTACTCCTTTCGGTACTCAGGGGAGAGAGAACCCGGCAGTGCAAATTACAGGGTTTATTGGGAAGATGGGAGGGTGCATGGAAGAGTGCGAGGAAGAGCAAGGGTGAAGAGGACACATTCCGCAAGACCAACAAAGTCTGACAAGGATGAAAGGGTCCAACCTGAGAAAACCTCCGAGACGTTTTTAGATCTTTAGACAACCTAATCGATTTACTTTCTGGTAACGCAGAGCTCTACTTTATAAAATAAACATATCACACTATGCATTTTCAAACTAGATGAGATCAGAGCTCTTCAGAGGCTCTGTTGGGGTTTCCATCGACTTCTGAACACAGAATCCGTAGCTTCAGACAGGCGCTGATGTTCGTCGAGTTTCTGCATACTAAAATAGAGGGCACATCCCACAAGCCAGACAAAAAAAAAGATCCTGCTCTCACGTGTTTCCAAATTCTTGTCTCTTATATACCCAGACTAATATGAAGCCCTACCCCTCCTTATAAATGTGCCCATGCCTTTTTTTTGTTATTTTTTTTATTTAACTAGGCAAGTCAGTTAAGAACAAATTCTTATTCACAATGACGGCCTAGGAACAGTGGGTTAAACTGCCTTGTTCAAGGATGTTCTTTAATATCCGTAGAGGATGTTCAACTCAAACGATAATGTACATGATTTAATTTACTTTGGATGTAGTTTATTCCAAGTGTTCAGATATGTATTTGCCTCGTGTAATTTAAGGTACAGTATGTATACATTACGCAACATGGAAGTGTGTGAGTGCTTTTCGGAGGAGGTCTTGAAGTGGGGAGTATCACTGACACATTGAGAATAGGCTGGTGGACTCTGGGGTAGCCATGCACAAGCCAGGCAAGAAGGAGTCTTAACAAGGGGATGTATGGGAAATAACTACAAAGGAGAAAAACCAAAGGCATGAATACTGTAACAATAAGTGGCATTTGCCATTATAGACAGTGTACAAAACATTAAGAACACCTGCTCTTTCCATGATAGACTGACCAGGTGAATCCAGGTGAAAGCTATGATCCCTTATTGATGTCACTTGTTAAATTCACATCAAATCAGTGTAGATGAAGGGGAGGACACAGGTTAAAGAAGGATTTTTAAGCCTTGAGACATGGATTGTAGATGTGTGCCATTCAGATGGTGAATGGGCAAGATAAAAGATTTAAGTGCCTTTGAACGAGGTATGGTAGTAGGTGCCAGGTGCACAGGTTTGTGTCAAGAACTGAAATGCTGCTGGGTTTCTCCACGCTCAACAGTTTCCCGTGTGTTTCAAGAATCGTCCACCGCCCAAAGGACATCCAGCCAACTTGAACATTTTAGGAAGCATTGGAGTCAACATGGGCCAGCATCCCTGGGGAACGCTTTCGACACCCTGAGAGTTCATGCCGCGACGAATTGAGGCTGTTTTGAGGGCAAAAGGACACTCAATATCAGGAAGGTGTTCTTAATGTTTCGTACGCTCAGTGAAAGTTGACTTTTGATGAGCCACTTAATACTTAGGCCTAATTACTTTCATTTCAGTACAGCTACAGAAAATGTAAATGTCCCGGCGATTTCAGTGGAGTAGCTTAATATTATTTCGAGGCTATTGCGTATTTTGAATGTCAGTGAGCATATCAGTGGGTATGTTCCGAACACTGTTTTTCAAACTGGAATCCAGCTGGTATGAATGTGAGCATACTTGAGGAACAAACAAATATGATGAACTCCTCCTGGTGTTCAAGTAAATTACACATTTCCATTGCTCAGAGTAGCCATCTTTACAGTGGCTAACTAACCTGGAGATAAATGATAACAGTAGTCCCAGTATCAAAACTCCATGAAATGTCCCCCTCTGTTTTCAGCCAGTTGCTGGCGTTTTGGAAAAAAATGTACAGAAATCGGCCAATTGTAATGAAGGTGACATTGTCAGCAGGCCCTCAGCGTGAAACCGGGATGTGAAAATACAATGGCAACCATCCATTTCATCCTGGGATAGACCAGGCAGACATTTCTTCTGTCTGCTCAGAGAGGTGGGGATCTAGAGCAGAGACTCATTCATAGGCACGGCTGGTTGGAGCTCAGGGCTCAGATTCCTCCCAAAATGTCCAATTAAATTTGAATGTGTGAGTGAGGATGACATTTTTTAAAAATGGTGTGCATAGAGCAATATAAGTTGAATCCAAGGAATTTATGGAGTTTTGCAGTGAGGTTTCTGTATGTGCGGTGCTTGTAGTTTGTGTATGTCCTATGTGTATGTCCTTTTTTGTGTGTGTGTGTGTGTGTGTCTAAGCAGGGGATCCGGTAAGGGAACAAATGGACACAGGCAGACAGACAATTGGACAAAGGGAGAGACGGACACACTCACTCATGTTCTCCTCTTCATCCACGTCCATGGTGAAGAGCTTCTGCCGGGGCTGCCGAGCTCCGGCTCCACCTGAGAACAACACGAGAGGAAGGGATGGTCAAACTCAACCTAGATGTCTCTACCACAAATAACACACGTGCCCATGTGAAGACACAAACACGTACAACTATAAGAGGGGACCAAGTGTGTGTGTGTGTGTGGGGAAGTGGGTGTCTGGGTTCCTTCCCTAACGGGCAGGGCCTGCTGAAAGTGTTGTTTTTTTAAGATTCTCTCAAAATATTCATATGTACACACACCCATACCCACAACCAGTGCAGTGAGATGAAAATGACACAGCCAGGTTAAGCCTACGGTGAGTGTATAAATATTCAGAGGTGAATACTAATCTGGGCAAGAGAGGAGAGGGGGCCCGGTGCTGACAGGCCGTAATAGTCGGAAGCAGTGTATTGTGACTTTAATATCCGTCCGATTAGACCTCATTTCCAGCTGCCTGCCGGGAGATATACAGCCATTGATATGGACATGCCTTTTAGCCGGGCATGACACAGACAGCCATTTACCTGGAGGTAGAAAATGCACTACAGTACACGAACAGTTGTACCGTACAGCAAAGCCGATGGATTTCTAGGTGAGCAGAATTGACTCTCTGCAGGTGAATGTGGTGTCTGGCCTGGAATCTATCCTGAGATTTCTACTGCAATCATACTCGACATTTAAGTCATACATCAAGAACACACAGTTGTACTGGAGGATTGCCTGTGAGCCCTAACTATCTCAAGAGGGAAAGGATCTACTGTTAAAGCACTCTATATGTATTACTCTGGGGACATTGAACAAAAATATTGACAGTACCAGTCAAAAGTTTGGACACACCTACTCATTCAAGGGTTTTTATTTATTTGTTTTACTATTTTATGCATTGTAGAATAGTTTAGGGAACTATGAAATAACACATATGGAATCATGCAGTAAGCAAAAAAAGTGTTAAACAAATTGAAATATATTTTAGATTCTTCACAGTAGTCACCCTTTGCGTTGATGACAGCTTTGCACACTCTTGGCATTCTCTCAACCAGCTTCATGAGGAATGCTTTTCCAACAGATTTGAATGAGTTTACACATATGCTGACCATTTGTTGGCTGCTTTTTGTCTAACTCATGCCAAACCATCTCAATTGGGTTGAGGTGATTGTGGAGGCCAGGTCATCTGATGCAGCACTCCGTCACTATCCTTCTTGGTCAAATAGCCCTTACACAGCCTGGGGATGTGTTTTGGGTCATTGCCCTGTTGAAAAACAAATGACAGTCCAACTAAACAGATGGTATGGAGTATAGCTGTAGAACTCTGTGGTAGCCATGCTGGTTAAGTGTGCCTTAAATTCTAAATAATTCATAGACAGTGTCACCAGCAAAGCACCCCTACACCATTACATCTCTTCCTTCATGCTCCATGGTGGGAACCACACATGCGGACATCATCCGTTCACCTTCTCTGAGTCTCACAAAGACACAGCAGTTGGAACCAAAAATGTCTCATTGGGACTCATCAGATCAAAGGACAGATTTCCACTGGTCTAATGTCCATTGCTCATGTTTCATGGCCCAAGCAAGTCTCTTCTTCTTATTGGTGTCCTGTAGTAGTGGTTTCTTTGCAGCAATTCGACCATGAAGGCCTGATTCACGCAGTCTCCTCTGAACAGTTGATATTGAGATGCGTCTGTTACTTGAACTCTGTGAAATATTTATTCGGGTTGCAATATGAGGCTGGTAACTCTAATTAACTTGTCCTCTGCAGCAGCGGTAACTCTGGGTCTTCCTTTCCTGTGGTGGTCCTCATGAGAGCCAGTTTCATAAAAGCGCTTGGTTTTTGTGACTACACTTGAAGAAACTTTCAAAGTTCTTGAAATGTTCTGTATTGACTGACCTTCATGTCTTAAAGTAATGATGGACTGTTGTTTCTTTTCTTATTTGAGCTGTTCTTGCCATATGAACTTGGTCTTCTACTAAATAGGGGTATCTTCTGTATACCACCCCTACCTTGTCACAACACAACTGATTGGCTCAAATGCATTAAGGAAATAAATTCCACAACTTCAATGAACAGGCACACCTGTTAATTGAAATGCATTCCAAGTGACTACCTCATGAAGCTGGTTGAGAGAATGCCAAGAGTGTGCAAAGCTGTCATCAAGGCAAAGGGTGGCTACTTTGAAAAATCTAAAATCTAAAATCTATTTTGATTTGTTTAACACTTTTTTGGTTGTTACATGATTACATATATGTTATTTCATAGTTTTGACATTATTTTGCAATGTAGAAAATAGTTGTTGGTTTTTAAAGAATAAAGAAACCCTTGAATGAGTGGGTGTCCAAACTTTTGACTGGTACTGTGTGTTTTCAGAACCTGTTAAATTTATGTCGAATTTTATACAAGGTTGTTACCAAATGTGATGAATTATTTTAATCTTTTACCAAGAAGTAACAAATAATTCTACTACATATATCAACTTTCCAATTCCAGTCTTAAATAGCAGTGTTGATCATGTTCGTATTGAACATAGCCCAGATCCAGGCCCAGACATGAACGCCCAAGGGAGTGCCTAGTTTGTTTCTGGCCTAGAAAGAAATGCTCTTGGCTAATAATCACATTCTCTTATGGGAATATATTTTCTGTTTTCCCCAGTCCAATGTACTGTTCTTCATTCGCAGCTGTAGTATGTAACATAAGTAGAAACTATGATGGCCATGTGTACAACAGTCGCCCTTCCATGGAACCACTTAAACTAGAAATTCGACAACTAGAAAAAAATCATTGCATAGAACATTTAATGTCAGCCCTTTTAGCGAAGTAAGTCGATGAGAATTTCTCTTTTAAAATAACATCCTAGTAGTCAAGAGGTGAATGGAACAGGAGACACACGCAATACACACACACACTCACGTGCCGGTCTAACAGCTTGGTCCCTCTGAAACTACAGCACAAGTGAAGCAGGAGTGCCGAAATCATGATGAATCCAATGAGAGAGAGAGAGTGGTTATGACGGGGAGCAGATTGTGCTGATTCCAGCTCTCTGCCTTGTTCCCATGCACCATTCCTCATGACCAACACTTTAAGCTAAATTAAATGGCCTAATTAATCTTGGCTAATGGTGGGTGACAGCAAATATGCTAGCACAATTACGACCCTATTAAAAGACTAATATTCATTCCTATGATTGAAAATGAAAAGGGGCGGTTGTGAGGGAGTTAGTTGGGTGGGGTTAGGAGGGATTATGTGTTTTAGGTAGCCAAGTCAAACTCCAGCCAGGTGTCCTTCCTTCGTCCAATGATTCCCCATCCCCCCACCCTACACCTCCCCACCTTGTACCCTATTTCACCCATAGGCTTGAACGCTAAATGCCTCTTTGGCGATTAGAGGTGTCGAGATTCGCCCATTTAGGCTGGCTCGTGCGCCCGTCGCTTTCTATTATGAGGTCTCAGAGCCATTTCACCGCTTCGCTCACGAGCCTCTCATGAATCAGTAAGCAGCCATGAGATCTGTTCCAATCTAAGGCCCGTGCATCTACAGCATTCATAAAAACTAAGCTGTAAGGACAAATCAAATCCATTGGTGACTTAAGGGCCAAGGACACAACAAAGGCAGAACCAGAGACCTGTCTGGTCATTCAGCCCAACTAACTAATAAGTTGTCTGTCGATGATCTGAGGGAGAAGTCTTGTTAGGGTATTAGTGGTATCACTTTATGCCTCAGTAGCCAGATGAAGGGTGCCAGGCCGGGGTACCAGAGTGCTGGATGGACAGCTCAGCCCTGCTTAGACCCAGTGTTAGCACAGCTGCATCTGTTTGGCCTCAGTGTTTGCCCACAGTCAATCCACAGAGGCCGCATTTAACCGGCTGCTTTTTTTGCTCCACATGGGTCAGTGGCTGTAAAAAAGTAATCGATGTAGAGAGGAGCATCCTGACCAGTGGTGTAAAGTACTGAAGTAAAAAATACTTTAAAGTACTACTTAAGTAATACCCCCAAAAAACAACTTAACTTTTTTTATATTTTTCGACAACTTTTACTCCACTACATTCCTGAAGATAATATGTTCCTTACACTCCATACATTTCTCACTGGCACCCAAAAGTAGTTGTTACATTTTGAATGCTCAGGCAGGACAGCAATATGGTCCAACTCACGTACCTATTCATATAAAGTGTTGTCATACCTAGTGCCTCTGATCTGGAGGACAAATACTGCGTTTGTAAATAATGTCTGACTGTGTCCCTGGCTGTCCGTACATTTTAAAAACAAGAACATCAAGGGCCCTCCCGAGTTGCGCAGCGGTCTAAGGCACCGCATTGCAGTGCTAGCTGCGTTACTACTGATCCTGGTTCAATACAGCCGGCCGCGACCGGGAGGCCTCTTGATGTTCTTGTTTTTAAAATACACGGACAGCCAGGGACACACTCAGATATGATGCTAAGCACAATTGGCCCAGCGTCGTCCAGGTTAGGGGAGGGGTTTTGCCGGCCGGGATGTCCTTGTCCCATCGCGCTCTAGTGACTCCTGTGGCGGGCGGGGCGCATGCACGCTGACACGGTCCTCAGGTGTACAGCGTTTCCTCCGACACATTGGTGCGGCTGGCTTCCGGGTTAAGCGTGCAGTGTGCCAAGACGCAGGGTTGTGTTTTGGAGGAAGCAAGGCTCTCAACCCTCACCTCTCCCGAGTCCGTACAAGAGTTGCAGCGATGGGACAAGACTAACTACCAATTGGATATGATGAAAATTGGGTTACAATTTTTGGTGGGGAATAAATAAGAAACTAAGAAGATTATACCATCTGGTGTGCTTAATATATAGAATTTTACTCAAGTATGACAATTGAGTACTTTTCCCACCACTGGTCCTGACCAGGTCTCCACTTTCATACCAGATTTAAGAGAGATATTCCTTCCAAATTCCTATGACTCAATAGGGTGTTCTTTAGCATAAAAATTGTTGGGCGCAAATTGGTAGATGTGTGCTCCTCTTCTTTATTCCTTACGCCAAAACAATACCATATCCCACCAGTTGTGAAAGGGGCTGGTTTCAGATGGTATTGCAATGGATGGTTGGGGCGTGGGAGGGGGAGAGAAAAGATGAGAAAGAAGATGAGAAAACTCCAATTCAATCTCGGCGGCGTGAGGGCCCGAGGGAAATACGGTGTTTTGATTCGTCTTTCATCCCTCGCTTTCGCCGCGGTGGAGCGGTAGCACAACGCTTCCGTGGAGGGAGCTGCAGCCGCCGGAACAGGGAAAAGGTGGATGGAGAGAGAGGGAGGGAGAGGAGAGAAACAGAAAATGCAATCCCATTCTAGGTACAAGAGAATCATTATGTCTCCTAAAACAGAGAAATGAGGATAGGCCTGCCCTTGAAAGGCAGTGGGAGGTGAACAGTCAAGCCAAACGCTGGTAGAGGTTGAGTGATGGGGGTGGTGAAGAGAGGAGGAGTAACTTTGGTAATAAAAAAGATGGTATGAAGGGCAGAGGTGCATGAAAATAAGTTCATTTCTGTCCAGTGCAAAAGGCCAAGTATTCTGTGAAGTCCAACAGGTCTGCAATATACACTTACCATCCATAAAGGAAAACATGTATACATTTCTATGGTCAGGAGCCAAACATGTCTGGGACATGTAACCACAATGCAGAAAATTATTAACAGCCTTATGGGAGCATTGGCAGTGCAATGTTTGTAATTGTTCAAATGAAAGTGTGTTGTCTTTTGATTGAGCTTCTGACAGGGCTTGTGATTGGTCTACTGACAATTTGATTGTTTTTTATTTGTACAGTGACATGAGAGCTCAGGTCAGGGGCTCTCCCTCAGTGAAGCACCACTTCGTAATTCACCCTAAACGGCCTGCTCTTTATTTCGATTGAGCTACGGGGCCACACTTTTACACTCAACATTTGCTGCTGCTACTCTGTTCTTTATTTGACTTTTATCGTTATCTTCCCTGATGCCTAGTCACTTTACCCTGTCTTTGTGTACATATCTACCTCTTTCTGCACATTGATCTGGTACTGGTACTCCCTGTATATAGCGCCATTCTTGTGTATTTGATTATATTATATCCTCGTGTTACTATTACTTTTAAACTCTGCGTCGTTGGGAAGGGCTTTCAGGCGAGCATTTCACGGTAGAAAGTCCACACCAGTTATATTCGGAGCATGTGACAAATGCAACTTGATTTGACATAGAACTTAGTTAATGCCACTTTTGAATGGGAATCCATAACCTCTCCCTCCAACTAAAACAACCCAGCCTTTCTGACGAAAGAAAATGTGTGAGCCTCTCAGCCACTGCTTGTTGTCGGTGGAGCTTTTTCTTTAGTTTTCCTTTCATGCTGCCTTTAAAAGCCTGACAACACTGACTTAAGCCCGAGCACTGAAGGAATCCTCACCGACACAAACTGCATTACGAGCACATTTAATACAGAAAAGCCCCTTCTCTGCCATCCATTTTTGAATCCCCAATGGTCAGACATGTCGGTGTGACCGCCCACAGCGTGTAGGAGACACGAGACGAGCAAGGAATTAGGCCTGCTTGGCAGCTCTGCGTCTGTTGTAAATACTCAGATACAGAAAGAAACGCGCAAACAAACATGCTGCACACTAGTGAAACTGAATATATTGACTGCACACCCGGACAGGCAAACAAAACAGACTATTTCAGGACCGTAGACAGAGAAGCGCCAATACAGACCGCTCCATACAAATATACCACGACCACATGAGCAAACCAGTAGAAGACACTGTTCGATCCAAATCTCTATCCAGAAGTTTCCGGAATTTGGGAAAACAACTTTCTTCCCCCAAGAAATACATCCACATGTGTATTCTAATAGCACAATAGGGGTCATCTTACACCAAAAACTGAGAGTCAGAGAGAAAAAAAGTGTCAATATGAATTTTGTTATTTGATGGTTTTATGCGAGATTGCCTTTCACGGGTCCCATGGAGTGGCTGGTAAGGAGAGAGAGCAGGTTATAATGGGAGCAAGTCAAGGTAGAATCTATGTCGCAGGTACTCACACACAATGTCGCAGGTACTCACACACAGACACACAAACCTCTCAAAACACTTGGGGTTTGTCTTATTAACACCACACACACTCTCCCTCCAAGTTAGACAAAACTCAGTCCTCACTACAGCACATGGAGCAGATTAGCTCTGGAGTGAAGACTGGAGAAACAGTCTGGGTCAAAAGCAAAATACTTGAAACAATTTCTAAAACCTCTGGAGACACACAGACAGAATTCATTTCTTAAAATGAACCAACAGTTAAAATAAATAAATGATACTGTTCTAAAGCACATCCTTCCTTCAGGTCTGGCACTAAGACCACTCTCAACCAACTCTATAAAGCCATAAGCAAAGAAGAAAATGCTCACCCAGAAGCGGCGCTCCTAGTAGCCGGGGACTTTTATGCAGGCAAATTTAAATCCGTTTTACCACATTTTTACCAGCATGTCACAAGTGCAACCAGGGGGGACAAAATCCTAGACCACCTTCACAGCACGCACAGAGATGCATACAAAGCTCTCCCCCGCCCTCCATTTGGCAAATCTGACCATAATTCTATCCTCCTGATTCCTGCTTACAAGCAAAAACTAAAGCAGGAAGTACCACTGACTCGCTCAATATGGAAGTGGTCAGATGACGTGGATGCTACACTACAGGACTGTTTTGCTAGCACAGACTGGAATATGTTCCGGGATTCATCCAATGGCATTGAGGAACACACCACCTCAGTCATCAGCTTCATCAATAAGTGCATCGATGACGTTGTCCCCACCGTGGCTGGACGTATATATCCCAACCAGAAGCCATGGATTACAGGCAACATCCGCATCGAGCTAAAGGCTAGAGCTGCCGCTGTCAAGGAGAGGGAGACTAATCCGGACGCTTATAAGAAATCCCGCTATGCCTGCAGACGAACCATCAAACAGGCAAAGCGTCAATAAAGGATTAAGATTGAATCCTACTACACCGGCTCTGACGCTCTTCGGAAGGAGCAGGGCTTGAAAACTATTACGGACTACAAAGGGAAGCCCAGACACGAGCTGCCCAGTGACGCGAGCCTACCAGTTGAGCTAAATGCCTTTTATACTCGCTTCGAGGCAAGCAACACTGAAGCATGCACGAGAGCACCAGCTGTTCTGGATGACTGTGTGATAACGCTCTCGGTAGCCGATGTGATCAAAACCTTTAAACAGGTCAACATTCACAAAGCCGCTGTGCCAGTCGGATTACTAGGTTGGGTACTCAAAGCATGGGCAGACAAACTGGCAAGTGTCTTCACTGACATTTTCAACCCCTCCCTGACCAAGTCTGTAATACCTACATGTTTCAAGCAGACCACCATAGTCCCTGTGCCCAAGGAAGCAAATGTAATCTGCCTAAATGATTACCGCCCCTTCACTCAAATCAGTACCCATGAAGTGCTTTAAAAGGCTGGTCATGGCTCACATAAACAGCATCCTCCCGGACATCCTAGGCCCACTCAATTTGCATACCACCCCAACAGATCCACAGATGACGCAATCTCAATCGCACTCCACACTGCCCTTTCTCACCAGGACAAAAGGAACACCTATGTGAGAATGCTGTTCATTGACTACAGCTCAGCGTTCAACAACATAGTGCCCACGAAGCTCATCACTAAGCTAAGGACTCTGGGACTAAACACATCCCTCTGCAACTGGATCCTGGACTTCCTGACGGGCCGCCCCAGGTGGTAAGAGTAGGCAACACACGTCAGCAAAGCTGATCCTTAAAACTGGGGCCCCTCAGGGGTGTGTACTTAGTCCCCTCCTGTATTCTCTGTTCACCCACGACTGCGTGGCCAGACACGACTCCAACACCATCATTAAGTTTGCTGACGACACAACAGTGGTAGGCCTGATCACTGACAACAATGAGAGCCTATAGGGAGGTGGTCAGAGAACTGGCAGTGTGGTGCCAGGATAACAACCTCTCCCTCAATGTGAGCAAGACAAAGGAGCTGATCGTGGACTACAGGGAAAGAGGCGGGCTGAACAGGCCCCCTGTTAACATTGACGGGGCTGTAGTGGAGTAGGTCGAGTGTTTCAAGTTCCTTGGTGTCCACATCACCAATGAACTATCATGGTCCAAACATACCAAGACAGTCATGAAGAGGGCAAAACAAAACCTTTTCCCAAAAAGACCCGGAGCGCAAAGTCTTGGACCAAAAGGCTCCTCAACAGCTTCTACCCCCAAGCCATTAGACTGCTGAACAATTCATAAAATTCGGCACCGGACGATTTACATTGACCCCCCCCCCCCCCTTTTGTACACTGCTTCAACTCGCTGTTTGTTTGTTGCCTATGCATTGTCACTTCATCCCCACCTACATGTACAGATTACCTCAACTAGCCTGTACCCCTGCACACTGACTTTGTACCGGTGCCCCCTGTATATAGCCTCGTTATTATCTTATGGTGTTACTTTTTATTTTTGTCTACTTGGTAAGTAATTTCTTCTTCTTGAACTGCACTGTTGGTTAAGGGCTTGTAAGTATTAATTTCACGTTAAAGTCTAAACTTGTTGTATTCGGCAAATAAAGTTTGATTTGATCACGGACTTGTGCTATTTGATAGGCAACGGCAATTTTTCTAGATTCTATCCAATATCTTTTCATCAATCAAACCATGGAAGATCAGTGATTTACTTTGAGAATGGAGGGAATTGTAAAAGAATTCAAAAGTGAACCAGTCAGAGATTTTGTAATGTTCAAACCAATCGCTCTTCCTCGCTGTCCAGTTTCTATCTCGGTCCAGTTGCCGAGGGTGGTGACCAGCTAATGCACCATAATGGGGTACACGTGTGGGGCCACCGGAGGCCTAATGAACTGGGGTTCTCATGGAGGGAGGGCGGGAGGCTGCCGGATTGAAACTGATGGGCCGGGGTATGGGGGAGAGGAGCGTGGCCGCCTAACATCGCCACTATCATGCCCCCTTCACACACGGACACACACACACACACACACACACACACAACGTCACGCTCACAGCTCAACCGTATCCCCCATGCAAACCTCCATCTCGGACTCCATTATTCAATTTGGTTTGACTAATGACCAATAACCTGTTTGAATTAGCCTGCCAACACCAATTTGACTTCAATAAGAGCAGATCTCCCAATGCGTTTAGGAGGCCCTGCTTCAAACTGCAGGTGCCAGCAGGACATTCGGACCTGACCTAGGTGTTCCATAGAGTAGGAAGGGATTGCTCTCATCCTTCTCAGTGATGTAAAGCTTTAAAAGAGGGTGACAATTCAACACTAACCGTGCATTTTCAATTTTGCAAAACGAGACAATAAGAGATGAAAAGAACACTTGATGCATGGGATAGAAGTAGTACTGCATGACACCCCCATAGGATGGTGAGTAATCTGGCAAAACCAACATGGTTGAAATGTTGTCAGGTACCTCACTCAAAAGGGGAGTAATGTAGTATCCATCATTTCACCATATTAGTCGACTGTTTATCTCTTCCAAGGCCACACACCTGCGCTTCTGCCGATTCAATGAAAATCTAAAAAATATCTTTCACCCTCGCTCTCATTCTCCCTCCCTCTTCAAGGGCGCTGGGTGGCTGCCGCCATCCTCCATTTCCCCTTTTCAGAGGGAGCTGTAAAACCTGTGACAGCTATGATTTATGATATACGCACTGTGCCTGTGGGGCAGATGTGTGTGTGTGTGTGTGTGTGTGTGTGGCTAAGGAGAAGGGGCTAAGTTATGAGTTCTTCTAAGCTCTCCACGGGCTATCGCCAGATGTATCGGTGCTCACTGTTCAGTCACAAATGTCACACACAGGAGAGAGCGCAAGCGAGTGTGTTTGGAGTCTGTCTAGGAGTGCGAATTGGGCTGTAAGACCTGAAGCAAGAATAAAAACTTTGTGAAAAAGTATGTTTACAAAGATGAAATAAGGCATGCACTGACAGCTATTTAGAGGCAAGGGGCCAGCTGCTGAGTGTGTGTGTGTGTGTGCATATGACACGAGTGTGTATGAATGTGTGAACGAGTGTGTACGAGTGTGTGTATGGCCTCATTCTCTCGAATCGTATTTTGAAGTGCTGCAGGCTGACCAGACAAAAACTGCTGGTATCAGCATAGTCTCCCTCCCCCTAACTATCTATTTCCATTGCTCTCTATCTATTTCTCCCTCTCCCTCGCTCTTCCCATTTTCCTCGCCTCAATGCTCCTGCTGTGCACTGTATTTCATAATCAAGGCCAGGTCAGGTGATCCAGTATCCTCACGTGCGAGCCACTGCGTAAATCTACAATGAACAAAAGTATCACGCAACATGCAACAATTTCAAAGTTACAGTTCATACAAGGAAATCAGTCAATTGAAATAAATTCACTAGGCCCTAATCTATGGATTTCACATGACTAGGAATACAATACAGATACGCATCAGTAGGTCACAGATACCTTAAAAAAATGGTAGGGGCATGGATCAGAAAGCCAGTCAGTATCTGGTGTGACCACCATTTGCCTCATGCAGCAATCTCCTTTGCATAGATTTGATCAGGCTGTTGATTGTAGGCTGTGGAATGTTGTCCCACTCCTCTTCAATGGTTGTGCAAAGTTGCTGGATATTGGCGGAAACTGGAACACACTGTCGTACACGTTGATCCAGAGCATCCCAAACGTGGTCAATGGGTGCCATCTGCCTGGTACAGTTGAAACCAGGATTCATCCGTGAAGAGCACACTCCACCAGTGTGCTCTTCACAGATGAAGGCAAGTATTTGAAGGTGAGTATTTGCCCGCTGAAGTCGGTTACGATGACAAACTGCAGTCAGGTCAAGACATTTGTGAGGACGAAGAGTATGCAATGAGCTTGCCTGAGACGGTAAATTACAGTTTGTGCAGACATTTTTCGGTTGAAATAACACATATGGAATCATGTGGTAACCAAAAAGTGTGAAACAAATCAAAATATATTTTATATTTGAGATTCTTCAAACAGCCACCCTTTGTCTTAATGATAGCTTGCACACTCTTGGCATTCTCTCAACCAGCTATATGAGGTAGTCACCTGGAATGCATTTCAATTAACAGGTGTGCCTCCTTTAAAAGTTCATTTGTGGAATTATTTTCCTTCTTAATGTGGTTGGAGCCAATCAGTTGTGTTGTGACAAGGTGTGGGGGGTATACAGAAGATGGTCTTTCACTAAATAGGGCTAAGTCCATATTATGGCAAGAACAACTCAAATAAGCAAAGAGAAATGACAGTACATCATTGCTTTAAGACATGAAGATCACTCAATACGGAACATTTCAAGAACTTTGAATGTTTCTTCAAGTGCAGTTGCAAAAACCTTCAAATGCTATAATGAAACTGGCTCTCATGAGGACTGCCACAGGAATGGAAGACCCAGAGTTACCTCTGCTGCAGAGGATAAGTTTATTAGTTAGCAGCCTCAGAAATTGCAGCCCAAATAAATGCTTCACAGAGTTCAAGTAACAGACACATCTCAGCTGTTCAGAGGAGACTGTGTGAATCAGGCCCCAACCTTGTTGAATTGCTGCAAAGAAACCAATACCAAAGGACACCAATAAGAAGAAGAGACTTGCTTGGGCAAAGAAACACGAGCAATGGACATCTCTCCAAATTTGAGATTTTTGGTTCCAACCGCCGTGTCTTTGTTTAGACGTAGAGTAGGTGAACGTATGATCTCCAAATGTGAGGTTCCCACTGTGAAGAATTGTGGTGGTGGTGCTTTGCTGGGGACACTGTTGGTGATTTATTTAGAATTCAAGGCACACGATATGCCATCCCATCTGGTTTGCGCTTAGTGGGACGATCATTTGAAATTTCAACAGGACAATGGCCCAACACACATCCCAGGTTATGTAAGGCCTAGTTGACCAAGAAGGAGAGGGATGGCGTGCTGCATCAGATGACCTGGCCTCCACAATCATCCAACCTCAACCCAATTGAGATGGCTTGGGATGAGTAGAGCTGCAGACTAAAGAAAAAGCAGCCAACAAGTGCTCAGCATATGTGGGAACTCCTTGAAGACTGGTTGAGAGAATGCCAAGAGTGTGCAAAGCTGTCACTAAGGCAAAGGGTGGCAACTTTGAAGAATCTAAAATATATTTTGATTTGTTTAAAACTTTTTGGGGTTACTACATGATTCCATGTGTTATCTCATAGGTTTGATGCCTTCACTATTATTCTACAATGTAGAAAATAGTAAAAATAAAGAAAAACCCTTGAATGACTCGGTGTGTCCAAACTTTTGAGTGGTACTGTATGTCTATTTGCAACAGAATCAAATGCATTTGAGTGTGTGTGTGTGTGTGCCTATACTTTCTATTTGCACGGTTTGGGTGCGTGAGCATGTGTGAGAGAGGGGCTAAACTCTTGCCTCGGTTATTACCAGGTTCTGAGGTAATGTTGATGGACAATTGGGAGCAGTGAGGGTCTGAAAGTTCCGACAGGAAAGAGAGAACAAGAGGGTGGGAGAGAGAGAAAGTCTGCAGTATGGTGAGGAGAAGTGGAGGAGTGATGGGTGAAGGGTTAGAGAGAGGGAGAGAGAGAGAGGAGAAAAATGAAGGTGGGAACCTACGGAAGGAACAGAGAGAGACAGAACAGTTGTTGAGATGAGAAAAGTGAGGGAGAAGGAATGGCGGGAGCAAGTTAGAAATGTTAGAGGGAGGCAGCCAGACAAAGATTTAAGAGTACAGTTTCAGCTTCCTCTTGCACTTTGGTGCTTGTCCTCAAATTTTCACTAGTTGTTGTTAGCGCGCATATAGGAATGAATGCAACACATAGCTTCATTAGCCCTAGCAGCCATACATTGCTTTTTATTTTTAACCTTTATTTAACTAGGCAAGTCAGTTAAGAACAAATTCTTATTTTCAATGACGGCCTAGGAACAGTGAGTTAACAGACTGTTCAGGGGCAGAACGACACCTTGTCGGCTCATGGGTTTGAACTTACTAGTCCAACGCTCTAACCACTAGGCTACCCTGCTGCTTGACAAGGAGTTATTAAACCATCCACACATATAAGCGCCTCGGGATGTGACGAATCTAACATTTTTCTTAACATTTAAAACATTATTGTTTAAATGATATGAAAAAAAAATCATAAAATGACGTAAATTGACAATTCAGATATGGTCCTGGGTATGACCACTAGGGGACAATGCAGTTTAATCTACCGCAATCCTGGAGACCTACCAGAAGGTGCTCGCTCATCTTACTGTGTCTCCCATCCCCTCAGCAACGAAGGTAGTTTTGCTCTGTGCCTCGGTGCTATCAGTACATGGGACTTCATGTCCCACTTCTCATTAATATGATGGCTTATTGAAGTGATGCAAGACATTGTGTTCATAGATGTCTAACAGTCCGTCAACGCCACGTATGGTGTTTGAGAGCTCGCGCTCTGTACCTGCAGAGTAATCGTTACTTGTTATTTCTCCGTCCGGCCGGTCACCGTTTTTGACGTGGCATCTTGTGGTCTGGTTCTAGATATGCCATTAAGGCAATGAAGCCAACAGTCTCTACCATTGACAATGGCTGCATATCAACTGCAATCATTTGTGTAACTGGCGTTGTCAAATCAAATAATATTTTATTGGTCACATACACATGGTGATTTTCTCCCTCTGTCCCTTATCGCACTGCTGCCAGCAACAGGTTGGGTCTCACGCGGTGCCTCCCGTTCAGCAATGCACTTGCACTGCCACTACAGTTCAATTCCACCTTGCAAAATGTGCATTTCAACACCACCTCATTTAACTTCAAAGTATTGCCATACAGGACTTCAAATGCTGTTGCTTCCCTCTATCACTCTGCCATTTTTCCAACTGTTAACCACGATGACGTGAGGAGTGATTTATATCCGTTCCAAAGCATTTGAAAAGGTGAATATCTCCTCCTACTAACGTTACAGCATTGTTGCGTCAGGTATTTATTTAATTTGATTTTGTTTTCCTTTATGATGATCGGGACCTGTTAGTGCTAGTTTTGTGATAAAATTGAAATCACAGTGCAGTTATGAGAAAGAAAAAAAAGTTATTCGTTTTAAGGATTTTTTTTCTAGCACAAATCCATTGGAAATGAGGCATACTGTAGGTAGCAGCGTTGACTTAAGGGCCGTCCAACCCTCCTCAGTCCCAGACACTGCGTCCTCCCTGGCTGAACACACATAAGCATCATTCTGCTACATTGGCTTCCCCATCCATCACTCGCCGAGACAGCCATTTAGTCAAATGTTAAATCGAGGCTAATTACACACTGTTCACTCTGAGACGCCGCAACGTTTCTTATCATGACAAGAGTGCCGTTTTGCATTGTGGGGGCCCCAGCAACTAAATTACGACCTACCAGAATAAGGCAGTCATCGACTTGGTGTGGTCTTAATCAAACACTTTGGCGTTCGTTTTTCAGTGATGAATGCGACGATGTCTTTTTTCTGACTGCTGTTGTTGGAAGCCGTTTGATGTTGTCTGCCGAGGCTAGACCAGACTTTTTCTGCGGCAGCCAATTTGTTAATGCTTTTGTGGGGTGGCTGTATCGAGGTAGTTGCTGTCATTAGTGATTTCCAGTCGGAAAATTACACACTTTCCTGAATGCCTTTTAATTCTAATCTCCTGTCAATGGGTGCAGAGTGCATAGGAAATCTGCAACACTGTTAATCTAGCATGTAAGCACTTTGGATATGAAGTGTGTTTGCTTAGTTCAATTCTAATTTCTTAATAGCATTTCTAAAGCATTGGATTTCTCTGACAACTAACCTCATAGCGAGTCGCTCTTGGAATGTGTGAGGTGTTGTAAGAGAACTCCTAGAGAAAAGGCTGAACAGTTTCTGGCTAACAGAACTGACTGAAACAGCCCCTCTTACTCCTAAGCAATGGATCCACTGAGTGAAGACAGGTACAGTGCCTTGCGAAAGTATTCGGCCCCCTTGAACTTTGCGACCTTTTCCCACATTTCAGGCTTCAAACATAAAGATATAAAACTGTATTTTTTTGTGAAGAATCAACAACAAGTGGGACACAATCATGAAGTGGAACGACATTTATTGGATATTTCAAACTTTTTTAACAAATCAAAAACTGAAAATTTGGGCGTGCAAAATTATTCAGCCCCCTTAAGTTAATACTTTGTAGCGCCACCTTTTGCTGCGATTACAGCTGTAAGTCGCTTGGGGTATGTCTCTATCAGTTTTGCACATCGAGAGACTGAAATTTTTCCCATTCCTCCTTGCAAAACAGCTCGAGCTCAGTGAGGTTGGATGGAGAGCATTTGTGAACAGCAGTTTTCAGTTCTTTCCACAGATTCTCGATTGGATTCAGGTCTGGACTTTAACTTGGCCATTCTAACACCTGGATATGTTTATTTTTGAACCATTCCATTGTAGATTTTGCTTTATGTTTTGGATCATTGTCTTGTTGGATGACAAATCTCCGTCCCAGTTTCAGGTCTTTTGCAGACTCCATCAGGTTTTCTTCCAGAATGGTCCTGTATTTGGCTCCATCCATCTTCCCATCAATTTTAACCATCTTCCCTGTCCCTGCTGAAGAAAAGCAGGCCCAAACCATGATGCTGCCACCACCATGTTTGACAGTGGGTATGGTGTGTTCAGGGTGATGAGCTGTGTTGCTTTTACGCCAAACATAACGTTTTGCATTGTTGCCAAAAGTTCAATTTTGGTTTCATCTGACCAGAGCACCTTCTTCCACATGTTTGGTGTGTCTCCCAGGTGGCTTGTGGCAAACTTTAAATGACACTTTTTATGGATATCTTTAAGAAATGGCTTTCTTCTTGCCACTCTTCCATAAAGACCAGATTTGTGCAATATACGACTGATTGTTGTCCTATGGACAGAGTCTCCCACCTCAGCTGTAGATCTCTGCAGTTCATCCAGAGTGATCATGGGCCTCTTGGCTGCATCTCTGATCAGTCTTCTCCTTGTATGAGCTGAAAGTTTAGAGGGACGGCCAGGTCTTGGTAGATTTGCAGTGGTCTGATACTCCTTCCATTTCAATATTATCGCTTGCACAGTGCTCCTTGGGATGTTTAAAGCTTGGGAAATCTTTTTGTATCCAAATCCGGCTTTAAACGTCTTCACAACAGTATCTCGGACCTGCCTGGTGTGTTCCTTGTTCTTCATGATGCTCTCTGCGCTTTTAGCGGACCTCTGAGACTATCACAGTGCAGGTGCATTTATACGGAGACTTGATTACACCCAGGTGGATTGTATTTATCATCATTAGTCATTTAGGTCAACATTGGATCATTCAGAGATCCTCACTGAACTTCTGGAGAGAGTTTGCTGCACTGAAAGTAAAGGGGCTGAATAATTTTGCACGCCCAATTTTTCAGTTTTTGATTTGTTAAAAAAGTTTGAAATATCCAATAAATGTCGTTCCACTTCATGATTGTGTCCCACTTGTTGTTGATTCTTCACAAAAAAATACAGTTTTATATCTTTATGTTTGAAGCCTGAAATGTGGCAAAAGGTCGCAAAGTTCAAGGGGGCCGAATACTTTCGCAAGGCACTGTATATCTCATTCAGTCTCCAAAAGCTTAATTCCAGACATTCTGCTTGCTTCGCACAAAACCCTGGGTCCCGTTTTTCATATTACAAATACGGCCCATTGGAGAGACATTGCCTTATGAGTGTCCTCCTCGCCACAATGTATTGTGGGGGTGATACATTGAAGCTTCTTCTGTTGAAAAACATGCTGTTGCATATAGTGTCCTTAGACTCAATGCAAAGTAGCCATGTGCGTCACATTGGATCATACCGTTCACACTTCTGGTACAGAGTCAATGATATTGGAGCACAGCAATCAGCCAAAAATATGAGAAAAGGGCACTGTAGATGTTTTCAATACTGCAACTTTACTTGAGTTTGGGAAATGTGAACGAACCTCCCAGGAGAGCGCACACACCCGTCTGTTGCCTGAACTACAGTGCTATAAACCCCTGACAGAGCTAGCATCAGCCACTAACTGACAGGCTAGCTGGTCTGACAGACAAAGGCTGGGAACAGCCCAGCCCAGCCCGTGCCATCAGTTTGTGTTAGTCTCGCTGGCGATTAGCGGCGACACTAACACAACGAGCTAACACACTCTGGGGACTCATCAGGGCTTCCGCTTGCTGAGGGAATTACTGCTGCTGTAGCTCGGACAGGTTGGCGGAATAACATGACCTAAATTTAACGATGAAGTCTTCTTCCCCCGGGATGGTGCAAAGTGGTGCCGTCATTTCCACGGCGACAGCGAGCGTACGTTTTTGGGGTGTGAGATAGTCACGCGGCTAAAAACGCAACTTCAGCTGCGGGCGGATTTATACAGATGAAGGGGCTTGGGATTGACGGTTTGCGGTGGGGGAGCTGGGGAGTAGGGGGATTTATCAAAGCAAATGGCTGACACATCAGCAATGCCGCCACAGAGGGAGCACCTCAATAATTACTACTTCCCCTGTTGGGCTAATCCCCAGAGCACTGGAGCAAAACAGGAGGGAGAGGCTTAAGAGTTTCAGAGGAGCCCGTCAGATCATTTACAGAGACAGTCTCTCCCTCACTCGCTCACAGAGAGGTTTCAGAACCAGATCTCATACACATAACACTAAAGATGCTTCAAAACTAACCTGTCACAGAACTCGCACTAAGACATTCACAGAGACGCAAAACTCGTGCACTGCTAAAATCAGCAGTACCAGTGTCACACTGACATGGGTTCAATTTCTACACCCCGAACATTACGCAATATTTACATCATACTCACTCACACAGACAAGTCGATGGTAGATTCAATTTTCACCATCTTACCAAGTGACACGTATCATTTAAATGAACAGGTTGCGTATTTCAACGACATTACTTCCCTATATTGAATCATTGTACTATAAGTAACCACTTCTAGACCAAGATAAACTACCACAGAATCTTTCAAAGCAGAACAAAACAGCCGGTGCAAGAAACACACACACACAAGCAAACAACTCGCATCACACACACCACGGGTAGGCGAGTAGGAGGGAGTACCTTTACGCTCGCAGCGTTTCTTGCGCCTCCTCTTGAACTTCCGGCGGATGAGGCAGTAGTAGGAGCCCAGGCTCTGGGGCCCGGTGCTGAACAGGGCCATGCTGTCCGCCACCGGCTAACACACTGCTTTGCTGTCCCGGAGACACTCACTACTGGCAATCAAGACACTAACTCGCGCTTACTCTTAACACACACAGCCATGTGGTGGAACACTCACAACTCTCCCTCTCTCGGACTCCTTTTCTCTCTTGGTTTCTGTCTCCCTCTACCTAGTTGGAGGGGGAGCATATAGTGTGTGTGTGTGTTGAGGGAAGTGGCATACCCTCAAAGGAGAGGCTGTTCCTCAGATAACTGTGGAACGTCACATGGAATTGGTTCTATATTTCTCTCGCTCTCTGTCTTTCATATCCACTTCTCCCTCTCCCCCAGCACAGAAGGCAGCTTGCTCCCGCCAGCTCAGTGCTTCTATAGCATCTCACTGACACGTCACACTGGCCCTCAGCCTATCACAGACTGCCTCTGGCTCATCGCCTGGCCTCCACCTGTTCACACACACAATCAGACAAAACACACGCACACTAACACACACAGCCACATACAGTGCCTTGCAAAAGTATTCAGACCCCTTGGATTTCTTCACCTGTTATTGTGTTACAAAGTGGGATTAAAATCCATTTTTATGTCAACAATCTGCATAAAAAAATTCAAAGTGAAGATTGTGTAATTTTTTTATTAAAAATGAAATAACTAAAATAGTCATTGCATAAGGATTCAGCTCCCTGGGTCAATACATCTCAGAAACACCTTTGGCATCAAATACAGCTGTGTCATCTTAGGTACGTCTATAAGAGCTTTGTACACCTGGATTGTGCATTATTTGTCCATTATTCTTTTCAAAATTATTCAAGCTCTGCCAAGATGCTGTTTTTCAAGTCATATCATAGATTTTCAAGACGATTTAAGTCAAAACAGTAACGTGGCCAATCAGGAATGTTTACGGTCTTCTTGGAAAACAACTCCAGTGTAGATTTGGCCTTGTGTTGTAGGTGATTGTCCTGCTGAAAGGTACATTCTTCTCCCAGTCTCTGGTGTAAAGCAGACAGAAGCAGGTTTTCCTCTAGGATTTAGCCCGTGCTTCGCTCCATCCCATTTATTTTTATCCTTTAAAAACTCCTCAGTATTTGCCAATGGCAAGCATACCCATACCATGATGCAGCCACCACCATGCTTGAAAAAAGTGTATTCCTTTGCTGTTTTTTCCCCCAGTATTACTTTAGTACCTCGTTCCATACAAGATGCATGTTTTGGAATATTTTCATTCTGTATATTTGTACTCTCCTTTTCACTCTGTCATTTAGGTCATTATTGTGTAGTCACTACAATGTTGTTGATCCATCATCCTCAGTTTTCTCCAATCCCAAAAAGGCTACAGAGTTCAATGGTGATCACCACCAATGGCCTCTTGGTCTGGGAGGTTTAATAAATAATCCACAGCATAAATATTAACTTGACCATGTTTAAAGAGACATTCAATGTCTATTTGTTATTATTGTTACCCATCTACCGGTCACTCCCCTTCTTTATGAGGCTTTCCAAAAGCTCCCTGGTCTTTGTATTTGAATCTGTGCTTGCAATACATGACTGAGGGACCTTACAGATGTTATATGTATGGGGGACAGAGGAAGGGTTAGTTATTAAAAACCATGTCAACCCCTATTATTTCACACAGAGAGAGTCCATGTAACTTATGTGATTTGTTAAGCCACATTTTACTTCTGAACTAATTTAGGCTTGCCTAAACAAAGGGGCTGAGTACTTATGCAGTGACTATATTTTAGTTAACTTTTTTCTTAGATTTTGACAGAAGATTTTGTGTAGATTGCAGAGTTTCAGCATCACTCTGTTACCGTGGAATTACCAAAAAGTGCTTTCATCCCTCAATACACAAACTCATACACTACAACAGTCCAGCTAAAGGTACTGCAATGTCCTGCAATGTTTAACATGAGGTGAAATCTTACTTCACAGAAGGAGTACACCATTCACTAATAGGTTCAGGCATAGGAACAAAAGAGCTGAAGAATTCAGTGTGAACGTCACAATACCACAGCACAGTACTCTACCTCCCTCTAGTGTGCATATTCCGTCATTACTCTATCATTCCAGTGACAGCAAAGGCAATGCCAATGATGCGGAAACCACCATAACACTGCACAGCAAACACACATACAGGCTTTACCCTACGAAACCCATTGCACATAAATATGATTTTAGTCATCTGTGTCAGCCATACTAACGGATATGAAACCGAAAGACAACAACAGTGCCATTACCTTGGTGAACACTGCCCCTCTGTGGAGTGGAATAGAATAGCACTTCATATGAACCACAGTGCAGCACAGGACACCAGAGGCTTTATGGTGCAGTATAGAACAGGACATTCTTATTTTTTATTTTATTTTTTATTTTACCCCGTGGTATCCAATTGGTAGTTACAGTCTTGTCTCATCGCTGCAACTCCAATACAGACTCAGGAGAGGCGAATGTTGAGAGCTGTGCGTCCTTTGAAACACAACCCAACCAAGCCGCACTGCTTCTTGACACAATGCCCACTTAACCAGGAAGCCAGCCGCACCAATGTGTCGGAGGAAAAACTATATACCTGGCGACCGTGTCAGCGTTCACTGCGCCCGGGCCGCCACAGGAGTCGCTAGTGCACGATGGGACAAGGACATCCCTGCCAGCCAAACCCTCCCCTTACTCAGATGACGCTGGGCCAATTGTGCGCCGCCCCATGGGTCTCCCGGTCGCGGCCGGCTGCGACAGAGCCTGGACTCAAACCCAGAATCTCTAAGAAGGACTACTGATTTTCTGTCATAGTTATGAGTATTCCTAACCATGTGACATGCCAGTGAGGGAAGGTGTCATACTGGAGAATATGAATATGAATATATATATATAGATATATGAGTGAGAGAGTGTGAGGGAGAGAGAGAGAAAGAGCGAGAGAGAGAAAGACAATTAGTTACACACCTGTTTTCCCTTTGTTGTCCGTTGTGTAGTATTGGCGCACTCTGTGGCTCTTCTTCAGTGGCCTGGAAGAGAAAGGAGAGCACTGGTCAGCTAACAGCTATAGTATCTGTCATCACAAACAGGAACAACACACACAGGAAGAACAAAAAAGGAGGGGAAGAGTTACTAGGATAATGGTAGAATGAAGGTGCTCATTGGTAATGGGTTATTGGTGTTCGTAAAATTAAAATCTTTATATATACACTGCTCAAAAAAATAAAGGGAACACTAAAATAACACATCCTAGATCTGAATGAATAAAATATTCTTATTAAAACCTTTTTTCTTTACATAGTTGAATGTGCTGACAACAAAATCACACAAATTATCAATGGAAATCAAATTTATCAACCCATGGAGGTCTGGATTTGGAGTCACTCAAAATTAAAGTGGAAAACCACACTACAGGCTGCTCCAACTTTGATGTAATGTCCTTAAAACAAGTCAAAATGAGGCTCAGTAGTGTGTGGCCTCCACGTGCCTGTATGACCTCCCTACAACGCCTGGGCATGCTCCTAATGAGGTGGCGGATGGTCTCCTGAGGGATCTCCTCCCAGACCTGGACTAAAGCATCCGCCAACTCCTGGACAGTCTGTGGTGCAACGTGGCGTTGGTGGATGGAGCGAGACATGATGTCCCAGATGTGCTCAATTGGATTCAGGTCTGGGGAACAGGCGGGCCAGTCCATAGCATCAATGCCTTCCTCTTGCAGGAACTGCTGACACACTCCAGCCACATGAGGTATAGCATTGTCTTGCATTAGGAGGAACCCAGGGCCAACCGCACCAGCATATGGTCTCACAAGGGCTCTGAGGATCTCATCTCGGTACCTAATGGCAGTCAGGCTACCTCTGGTGAGCATGTGGAGGGCTGTGCGGCCCCCCAAAGAAATGCCACCCCACACCATGACTGACCCACCGCCAAACCGGTCATGCTGGAGGATGTTGCAGGCAGCAGAACGTTCTCCATGGCGTCTCCAGACTGTCACGTCTGTCACATGTGCTCAGTGTGAACCTGCTTTCATTTGTGAAGAGCACAGGACGCCAGTTGCAAATTTGCCAATCCTGGTGTTCTCTGGGAAATGCCAAACGTCCTGCACGGTGTTGGGCTGTAAGCACAACCCCCACCTGTGGCCGTCGGGCCCTCATACCACCTTCATGGACTCTGTTGCATTGATGTGCCATCCTGGATGAGCTGCACTACCTGAGCCACTTGTGTGAGTTGTAGACTCCATCTCATTCTACCACTAGAGTGAAAGCACCGCCATCATTCAAAAGTGACCAAAACATCAGCCAGGAAGCATAAGAACTGAGAAGTGGCCTGTGGTCACCACCTGCAGAACCACTCCTTTATTGGGGGTGTCTTGCTAATTGCCTATAATTTCCACCTGTTGTCTATTCCATTTGCACAACAGCATGTGAAATTTATTGTCAATCAGTGTTGCTTCCTAAGTGGACAGTTTGATTTTACAGAAGTGTGATCGACTTGGAGTTACATTGTGTTGTTTAAGTGTTCCCTTTATTTTTTTGAGCAGTGTATTTAACATTTAATTATGGAGTTGTCACACATACAGCTAACAAATGGAAATGTCTGCTCTACTCATAATTACATCCAACTAATTGCAGAACTACCGTAAAAATGGAAGAGGAAAGTGAAAGGGGGAGAAAGTAAGGAAATTGTCTGTCGGCACTGCATTATAGACCAACATTTATTAAAGAAAATTGTGAAAAATAAAAAGTTTCATTTCAGGACCAGAAAAGGACAGCTGTGGAATATAGATTGTAAAACAGTTTTACAAAGATTAACGATGTACCGATTCCATGGCACATGACTAATGAACTGATACACAAAACAAAGCTGGATTCAAAACAGTTGTTCAATTTAAATTGTACCAAACTCTTGCAACCAATAGAATGATACATATACTGTAGAGTGCATTCTGAAAATATTCAGACCTCCTGACTTTTTCCACATTTTGTTACTTTACAGCCTTATTCTAAAATGGATTAAATTGTCCCCCCCAAATCTACTCTACAATATTGCATAATGACAAAGCAAAAACAGGTTCAGAATTGTCAGCAAATTTATGAAATATACATTTACGTAAGTATTCAGACCCTTAACTCAGTACTTTGTTGAAGTACATTTGGCAGCGATTACAGCCTTGAGTCTACTTGGGCATGAAGCTGTAGGCTTGGCACATCTGTATTTGGGGAGTTTCTTCCATTCTTCTCTGCAGATCCTCTCAAGCCCTGTCAGGTTGGATGGGGAGTGTCGCTGCACAGCTATTTTCAGGTCGCTCCAGTGATGTTCAATCGGGTTCAAGTCGGGGCTCTGGCTGGGCCACTCAAGGACTTTCAGAGACTTGACCCGAAGCCACAGCCACTCCTGCGTTGCCTTGGCTGTGTGCTTAGGGTCGTTGTCCTGTTGGAAGGTGAACCTTCGCACCCCAGTCGGAGGTCCTGTGTGCTCTTGAGCAGGTTTTCATCAAGGATCTCTTTGTACTTTTTCTTTCTCTCAATCCTGACTAATCTTCCTGTCCTTGAAAAATAATCCCCACCGCATGATGCTGCCACCACCACCATGCTTCACCGTAGGGATTGGTGCCAGGTTTCCTCCAGACGTGATGCTTGGCATTCAGGCCAAAGAGTTCAATCTTGGTTCAGAGACCAGGGAAGACCAGAAAACCTTGCTTCTCATGGCCAGAGTCCTTTAGGTGCCTTTTGGCAAACACCAAGTGGGATGTCATGTGCCTTTTACTGAATTGGCTTCTGTCTGGCCACTCTTCCATAAAGGCCTGATTGGTGGAGTGCTGCCGAGATGTTTGTCCTTCTGGAAGGTTCCCCCATCTCAACAGAGGAACTCTGGAGCTCCGTCAGAGTGACCATCAGGTTCTTGGTAACCTCTTTATGGCAAATAAAAATCTAAACTGGATGGTTTTCAGAGATCCATGGGAGGGGTTGAGTGGAGCTGAAGGTTGGGACTAAAAACAAACAAAATATAACTATTTAAAAAATATACTGTGCCCATAAAATGTATATACAGTTGAAGTCGGAAGTTTAGATACACTTAGTTTGGAGTAATTAAAACTCGTTTTTCAACCACTCCACAAATTTCTTGTTAACAATCTATAGTTTTGGCAAGTCGGTTAGGACATCTACCTTGTGCATGACACACGTAATTTTTCTAGAAATTGTTTAGACAGATTATTTCACTGTATCACAATTCCAGTGGGTCAGAAGTTTACATACACTAAGTTGACTGTCCCTTTAAACAGCTTGGAAAATGATGTCCGGCTTTAGAAGCTTTTGATAGGCTAATTGACATAATTTGAGTCAATTGGAGGTGTACCTGTGGATGCATTTCAAAGCCTACCTTCAAACTCAGTGCCTCTTTGCTTGACATCATGGGAAAATAAAAAGAAATCAGCCAAGACCTCAGTAAATAAATTGTAGACTTCCACAAGTCTGGTTCATCCTTAGGAGCAATTTCCAAAACGCCCGAAGGTACCACGTTCATCTGTACAAATAATAGTATGCAAGTATAAACACCATGGGACCTAGCATCATACCACACAGTAAGGAGACGCGTTCTGTCTCCTAGAGATGAACGTACTTTGGTGCGAAAAGTGCAAATCAATCCCAGAACAACAGCAAAGGACCATGTGAAGATGCTGGAGGAAACAGGTACAAAAGTATCCATATCCACAGTAAAACGAGTCCTATATCGATACAACCTGAAATGCCGCTCAGCAAGGAAGAAGCCACTGCTCCAAAAAAAAAAAAAAAAAGCCAGACTACGGTTTGCAACTGCACATGGGGACAAAGATCATTATTTTTGGGGAAATTTCCTTTGGTCTGATGAAACACAAATATAACTGTTTGGCCATAATGACCATCGTTATGTTTGGAGTAAAAAGAGGGAGGCTTGCAAGCAGAAAAACACCATCCCAACCGTGAGCATGGGGGTGGCAGCATCATGTTGTGGGGGTGCTTTGCTGCAGGAAGGACTGGTGCACTTCACAAAATAGATGGCATCATGAGGAAAATAAAATGATGGACAGAAGCATGTGAGAAATCACTTTAGCCCAAAGGAAAAGCAGGCTGAAAACAACAGCGGTTAAAATCGGCAGTAAAAGCCCACGGGCGTGTGAAATATAATTTTATACTAGGTACAGCCAAAGCCATAAAGCTTTAAACCCTCCAGCTGCGACAGAGTGGGGAAAAGAGAGAATACCATAGTGAGGAAATGTAGAGCCGGGGAGGAAAGAGGAGGGAGAAGGAATGAACGCCAGGGAGATCGAGAGATGAATGAAAAAGAGTGCTAAACAGAGGAACAGCAGTAAGTAGGGATGGCCAGTCCATCCCTTTAACCTGAGGAGTCCTTTGGGGACACCACGGCAGTCTCCATCAATGCCCACTTCTAATTCCCATGGCTGTCCAGGATACTGTGGCTCAAACCAACAGGCATGTGTTTAGACAGCTCTTCTCGAAGAAGACAAGCATGTGCCTGACAGGCCAGAGAGAAAAATGGCGATGGAGAGAGTGCCAAAACGCACACTAGCCCACAGCATTTCCATCACACTACTGACAGTATATAGGCCAAGCACAACCACAGCTGGCCAAGTCTGACCGCGGCCGGTTTGAAGCGCCACCCCTGTGATCGCTGTGAAGGCTGACCACGAAGGGGAAGGAATTGGTCGTGGTTGAGAAACAGTAGGGCGTCTCAGGCTTAGGATAAGGCATGAACTTCATACGGCTCTACAGCGGCTCCTGAAGAATTATTTAAAAAAATACAGCTTTTTTCCCCCCATTTTTTTTAACAGGCCAACACCAGTCAAAGGCCAAACAACTGTCATAACAATTTCTTAAACTCATATCTGTTTACAGACAGTTAACTGAAAAAACATGGTTGAAATAAAAATGGCCATTGTGGTAGTGGTGGCAATTCCTAAAGTCAGAGTCATTTTCTCAAAACCTAGTTTGCAGATGTGTCTGGACCAAATTAACAGCCACAAATATGATCCAAACAAGACTGCACATTCAAAGTCAACTTAGTTATAGTACAAATACGGTACGCATGTAGTCACATGGCTCAGTTGACAAGTGTTATTGTTAGGAGGGTAAAACTCGAATGGAACTATTAGCCATGCTATGGTGCACAGTCAGGTCCAGCCAAATGGAGTTTGTGGAAGGCGTGCTCAACAAAAATACACGGGCGAGGGAAAGGATTGAAATCAGGACACTCACAGTAAACTGTAAATAACACAGCCAGCCTTCGAATCAGAAGTAAGAGCTGAGAATACATCAAACCTAATATGACTAAACACCAGTAGGTGGTAGCATTGTTCTTCATTCGAGCGACGTGTGAGAGTCTGGGTCAGCATCATTAGCGTCATCATTTTGGACAGGTCACTGAGGCTAGGGACCGGGGAAGGCCCCACTGCTGTGCCACATGGCTCAGGCAAGGGCACTCACCCACTGAGGGGGCAGGGGAATGAGAGACGTGGAGGTGGTGTGTACATTATGATTGGGCAAGACCCAAATCAGCGATGCAAAATCACACTACCGCCCGCAGAGAATGAGTGACATGGAGAGCGATGGAGAGAGAGAGAGGGGGGCTTGAGACCAAACTTTGAGAAAATATGCTATTGTGCTATTGACTACATGCTAATCTGTGTTTGAGAGGGAGAAAGAAGATGGAGATGCGAGAGACAGAAACAGTCAGACAGAACCTTGAAACAGATGAGGATAAGGAGACATCTCAATTGCATACTCCTCGGGTCCTCTCTTCTTCATAAAACCTATTGGCAGAAAAGGTCAGAGGGGAGGGACCTCTTGCTTTCTCATCTAATAAGCATGAGAAGGAGACGAGGAGAGAGG
Source organism: Oncorhynchus masou masou (assembly GCF_036934945.1). Taxonomy (NCBI): domain Eukaryota; kingdom Metazoa; phylum Chordata; class Actinopteri; order Salmoniformes; family Salmonidae; genus Oncorhynchus; species Oncorhynchus masou. The sequence continues at coordinate 42,575,857 of NC_088240.1, read as the reverse complement.
ATGTGAGGAGTATGCAATTGAGATCTGCCTAGAGAGAGAGAGCGAGAGATCAAGAGAGAAAGAGACTGCTGAACTGGGTAGGCAGGGCAGTTTAACCGAGTCAGTCCCATCTTGGCAGACAGTTAGGCCACAGGCGCCACATCAGACATGCTTGAGGGGGGTCCTGACAAGCCCTCTCGAAAAATGGGGAATAATAACAAAACAGGGAGAACTTGAAGCACGCACTAAAAATGCTCCAATAAATATTTAAAATGGGCCAAGGGGGACAAGAGTCTCAAGTTTAAGTTTAGTTTGCAGGCTATTCCATAGGCAAGGAGCGTAACAGGAAAAGGCAGCCATACCCAACTCTGTGGAAATCGCACGGGCCTCAAGTGTAATCCATGCTTGAGACCTGGTTTTAGGAATTCTAATTCTAATATTAATGAGTGATGGTAAATAAGAAGGTAGCTTATTCAGAAGTGATTTATAGTCAAAAGGTTGGACACACCGATTCATTCAAGGGTTTTTTCTTCATTTGTGACCTGATTCAGGAAACTAGGCGTATGTCGCAAGTCACAACTTCACAGGAGAGCCTTTTGAACCTAAAAAAATATTTTCCAAATGTTTTTTGTTTGTTGCAGAAATGACTTCTCGAACATGTGAACTTTCATGTGCCATGATATCAAATGCGTATGTCATCTGTAAATATGAATACGATTGTTAAATTACGAGCCCAGTTGGTTTAGCCACAGACAAAGCCAGCAACCTTCCCGCTAGTCGTGATTGGCTGAGATAATGAGTGGGCTGGACATGCCGAGAGATGAATTTGGATTGGTCTGTGGTGTTGCATCTTGGGTCTATAAAATGAGATGCTCGTTATGCGTAAATAATTCTTTCTACTGCAGTTATTTTCTAAAGATATTATGTTAGCCATGGAGAAATGCAAATATGTTGCTACTGCTCTCAATAACATTGCTGCCCTGAATTTATCAGGCGCTATTGATAAAGGTCAGTGGGAAAAAGTTGTGGAGGACTACTTTCTGCACGACGGTCAGAATCCAGCCACCCTAGTCATAGACTGTTCTCTCTGCTACCGCACGGCAGGCTCTCTGAATATAGATTCCCTTGTTCATGCGTGGTTTGGATGGACCAGTCATCAGCACTATCTGCAGTGCCTCGATTCACATGACCCTCTCCTAACACACACGCCATATGTTGCTGATATTTGTTTTTGTCCTGCTGCTCAGCCATTGACAGGGCTGCAGTGGAGCAGGTTGAGAGCTTCAAGTTCCTTGGTGTCCACATCACCAAAAAAAACTAACATAGGCCAAGCACACCAAAACAGTCATTAAGTAGGCACAACAAAACCTATTCCCCCTCAGGAGACTGAAAAGATTTGGCATGGGTCCTCAGATCCTTAAGGTTCTACAGCTGCACCATTGAGAGCATCCTGACTGGTTGCAACACTGCCTGGTATGGCAACTGCTCGACCTCCGACCTCTGAACATCTAGTCAAATGGCTACCCAGACGAGTTGCATTGCCCCTCCACACCACTGCCACTCTGTGATCTATGAATAGTCACTTTAATAACTCTACCTACATTCACATACTACCTCAACGAACCAGTGCACCCGCACATTGTATACCAGCACCCGTAAATAAATATATATATATATATATATATATATTGTATTTTATTACTACTGCTCTTTAATTACTTGTTACTTCTTATCTGTTCTTTTTATTATTTTATTTTTTTTAACTGCACTGTTGGTTAGAGTCTTGTAAGTAAGAATTTCACTAAGGTCTAGCTGTTGTATTCGGTGCATGTGACTAATACAATTAGAATTTGATTTGATGCATAACTACCTCGTCTATCACTGATATTGTTCTTGTACATACTGTATATATCTTATATTGACACTATTTCTGATATTGCTACTCTGCAAGTAACCATTTGGCTGTACAGTTTACACCTTCTGTAGAGACCATCCACTTAGCAAGACTTAACATGCTTTTGTGACATACCACGACAATATCATGTGACTGTATCAAGTGTCCACCACTTAAATATGGCACATGCCATCTGTTTATGTGAACCTCACATGGCCTTATGTATGAAATACTGTGATAAGTGCCTGTTTAACAGCATATAAAGTATGCTAATGTACTGGTGTGAAGGCATTTAAGTAAATAAAAATTAGAGTACTAATTTACTAGTTTTTGTGGCATCTGTACTTTACTATTTATATTTTTGGCAACTTACTTCACTACATTAGTAATGTACTTTTTACTCCATACATTTTCCTTGACAGCAAAATTGTCCAATTCTAACACTAAACAATAGAACATTCCTGGTCATCCATACATACTGCCTACGATCTGGCAGACTCACTAAACACATGCTTCATTTGTAAATGATGTCAGTGTTGGAGTGTGCCACTGGCTGTCCATCAATAAAATTGTGCCGTCTAGTTAATATAAGGAAGTGAAATGGTTTATATTTTAACTTTTGATACCTAAAAACATTGTGCCCCTGGCTGTCATTTTCTTTTAGAAGGAATTTGAAACTATTTATTATTTTACTCAAGTATGACCATTTTGTACTTTTTCCACCACTGGATGTGGCTGGTGGTTGTAGTATTTCTTTCACATCTATCTGGACACTGTTTACCCAGAATTGTTCCTTATTGTAGGCTACTACCACTTAGTCTTTAGCACATGACCTCATGTGAATCCTTTAAAGAGATGGGTGGGGCTGGGTTTAGACAAAGGAGAGCTCTCCAGTAGGTACCATTCAAAGGCCCTTTTCTCAAGTGAGTTTACAAATGTTTCAACTTTCAAAGGAGAAACTCTTTCCCATTGCTCCTCAAAAATGTTGTGTATGATCTACCATTTTATAGCGCCGAGTAATTTTATCGAATGTAAAAAACAAATTCTAAATGTTGCTACAAAAGTCTGAATCCAGGTGGTTAGTCACATTGTAGAATAATAGTAAAGACATTAAAATTATGAAATAACACATGTAGGAACCAAAAAAAGGGTTAAACAAATCAAAATATATTTTATATTCTTCAAAGTAGCCACCCTTTGCCTTGCCAGCTTTGCAATCTCTCAACCAGCTTCATGAGGTCGTCACCTGGAATGCATTTCAATTAACAGGTGTGCCTTTTTAAAAGTCAATTTGTGGAATTTCTTTCCTTAATGCATTTGAGCCAATCAGTTGTGTTGTGACAAGATGGGGTTGGTGTGTCCAAACTTTTGACTGGTAGTGTACATCTGCAAAAATGTTGGAAAAACAGTTTTTGCTTTGTCATTAAGGGTATTGTGTGTAGATGTGTCCAAATGTTTGACTGGTACTGTAGAAAAAAAACTGAAATATCAAATTTACATAAGTATTCAGACCCTTTACTCAGTACTTTGTTTAAGCACCTTTGGCAGCGATTACAGCCTTGAGTCTTCTTGGGCATGATGCTTCAAGCTTGGCATATGTGTATTTGGGGAGTTTCTCCCATTCTTCTCTGCAGATCCTCTCAAGCTCTGTCAGGGTGGATGGGGAGTGTTGCTACACAGCTATTTTCAGATCTCTCCAGAGATGTGCAGGCTTTGCTTTGGCCACTCAAGGACATTCAGAGACTTGTCCCGAAGCCACTCCTGCGTTGTCTTGGCTGTGTGTTTAGGGTCGTTGTCCTGTTGGAAGGTGAACCTTCGCCCCAACCCGAGGTCCTGAGCGCTCTGGAGCAGGTTTTCATCAAGTATCTCTGGTACCACTTGTACTTTGCTCTGTTCATCTTTCCCTTGATCCTGACAGGTCTCCCAGTCCCTGCCGCAGAAAAACATCCCCACAGCATGATGCTGCCACCAATATGCTTCACCATAGGTATGGTGCCAAGTTACCTCCAGACCTAACGCTTGGCATTCAGGCCAATGAGTTCAATCTTGGTTTCATCAGACCAGAGAATCTTGTTTCTCATGGTCTTGAGTCCTTTGGGTGCCTTTCGGCAAACTCCAAGCGGGCTGTCATGTGCCTTTTACTGAGGAGTGGCTTCTGTCTGACCACTCTACCATAAAGGTCTGATTGATGGAGTGTTGCAGAGATGGTTGTACTGAAAGGTTCTATCATCTCCACAGAGGAACTGTGGAGCTCTATCAGAGTGACCAAGGGCTTTCTCCCCCTAGCGCTCAGTTTGGCCAGGTGGCCAGCTCTAAGAAGAATCTTGGTAATTGGTAACTTCTTCCATTTAAGAATGATGGCGGCCACTGTGTTCTTGGGGACATTCAATACTGCAGAAATGTTTTGGTACCCTTCCCTAGATCTGCGCCGAGACACAACCCTGCCTCGGAGCTCTACGTACAATTCCTTCGACCTCATGGCTTGGTTTTTCCTCTGACATGCACTATCAACTGTGGGACCTTATATAGACAAGTGTGTTCCTTTCTAAATCATGTCCAATCAGTTGAATTTACCACAGGTGGACTCTAACCAAGTTGTAGAAACATCAAGGAAGATCAATGGAAACAGGATGCACAGACACTCATTTTCGAGTCTCATAGCAAAGGGTTTAAATACTTATGCAAATAAGGTATTTCTGTTTGAGTGAATGGGAGAAACTCCCCAAATACAGGTGTGCCAAGCATGAAGCGTCAGACCCAAGAAGACTCGAGGCTGTAATCGCTGCCAAAGGTGCTTCAACAATGTGCTAAGTAAAGGTTCTGAATACTTATGTAAATGTATTTTTTTACATTTTCAAAAAACAGAAATCACATGTTTTTTTCGCTTTGTCATTATGGGGGATTGTGTGTAGATTGAGATGATACAATTATTAAATATATTTTAGAGTAAGGCCATAAGGTAACAAAATGTGGGAAAAGTCAAATGGTGTGAATACTTTCCACATACACTGTATACATACACACACAAAAACTTTCAAATTAGTGGATTCAGCTGACAGGTGTGTAAAATCGAGCACACAACCATGCAATCTCCATAGACAAAAATTGGCAGTGACTTTCAACGTGGCAGTCATAGGATGCCACCTTTGCAACAAATCAGTTTGTAAAAATGCCTTGCTAGAGAGCTGCCCCGGTCAACTGTAAATGCTGTTGTGAAGTGGAAACATCGAGGAAGACTATTTCCTGCCTGTGTGTGTTTGTGTGTGTTAACCTCTTACACTTATGGTGGCGCTATTTCATTTTTGGAAGAAAAACGTTCCCGTTTTAAACAAGATATTTTGTCACAAAAAGATGCTCGACTATGCATATAATTGCTACTGTTCGAAAGAAAACACTCTGACGTGTCCAGAAATACAAATATCTTCTCTGTGCGTGCCCTTTAACGTGAGCTTCAGGCAAAACCAAGATGACTTGGCATCCAGGAAATGACAAGGATTTTTGAGGCTCTGTCTTTCATGATCTCCTTATATGGCTGTGAACGCAAGAGGAATGAGTCTGCCCTTTCTGTCGTTTCCCCAAGGTGTCTGCAGCATTGTGACGTATTTGTAGGCAGATCGTTGGAAGATTGACCATAAGAGACCACATTTACCACGTGTCCGCCCGGTGTCCTGCGCTGAAATTGGTGCGCAAAGTCACCTGCCAGTATTTTTCCATGGGGCACAGAGAGAAAGCAAGCTTCCACGAACTGCATGTCAATGAAGAGATATGTGAAAAAACACCTTGAGGATTGATTCCAAACAACGTTTGCCATGTTTCGGTCGATATTATGTAGTTAATCCGGAAAAAGTTTCACGTTGTAGGTGACTGCATTTTCGGTTCGTTTCGGTAGCCAGGCGCAATGTAGAAAACGGAACGATTTCTCCTACACACAGACGCTTTCAGGAAACACTGCGCATTTGGTATGTGGCTGGGAGTCTCCTCATTGAAAACATCAGAAGCTCTTCAAAGGTAAATGATTTTATTTATTTGGTTATCTGGCTTTTGTGAAAATGTTGCGTGCTACATGCTACACAAAATGCTATGCTAACTTTGCATACTCTTACACAAATTAGTCAATTTCTATGGTTCAAAAGCATATTTTGAAAATCTGAGATGACAGTGTTGTTAAGAAAAGGCTAAGCTTGAGAGCAAACGCATTATTTTAATTTTATTTGCGATTTTCAGAAATCGTTAACGTTGCGTTATGCTAATGAGCCTGAGGCTTAGTCACAATCCCGGATCCGGGATGGGGAGTTTCAAGAGGTTAAGGCGTCCGCATGCATAGATTCAGTTTGCTCCTATCAGAACTCGGTTAGGCGACTGTCTGTGCTCTCATACTCCCGAAAGACCATTGCTTGGAAAACAAGCCACCTTAGCCAGAAACACTTCCTCAAAATATTCAGAATGATACATCATGTAATCCAACACATTTTTGCCAAGGTCTTTTTTATATTTATTTTTTAACATCTAGCTAAGATGTTTGCTGTATTTCGAGTGAAAAAATGTGAATGAAAACTAGTTGTTCCTGGCTTAATGACAACAAACATGTTCCCATTCCTACTAGGAGTAGTACTGTTGACCAATCACCGACGACACGAACAGCCAAAATAAAAAAAATTGCCAAAGACTAAAAAATGTCATAAAACGGTCATAATTATACAGTATAAGCAAACTGTTTAGAATGGGAAGCATACAGTAAGCTTTAGGAAGTAACTCATCTTCGGTGGATTTATCTCCTGTTCTAAGGTATGCCTGTCCAGAAGGGGCAGCCTTGCCCTTATATTAAACACACTGACCTGGATTCCATGTACCTCAGTCTAGAGCGTGCGGGCGTTTATGCGTACATATTCCTGTGTAAGTATTCCTTTGTACATATTTTTCCATCTCATGACTACAGAAATCCAGTCAGTCAGAGTAGACTCACTGTAGACTCACTAATTTCCTCTGTAGCGTTAGATCCCCGTACTCACGGGCCAGTTAGCGCTCAGCGCTAGTGCTGCCCAATGCAGTGTGAAGGCAGACCTTTAAATATTTAACACTGCAGAGAGGTGAGGGGAAATAAGTACACTCATTTAGCTGTGGTGACGCAAAATAATTGCCGCCGTGCCCGAAATATATGGAACATGAAAAAGTATTTCTGCCGAGACGCACTTTATAGATGCTAGAACAGTCCACATTTACTTTTCCTCTGCAAACAAAATGAGTAATGAATAGAACAACCAGACACCTCATAGCAGAATGGTTGATCTATTTGCCTAGTCTGATGTTGTTGTGTGTTCTATGCAATAAATATTCCTCTCAAAGAGCATTCAAGTTTCGAGTGCCAAATGGAGAGAAACATGCTTTCTTACAACCTGTCAACGCACAACAATTTATAATGCAATCGTGGGACAAACAGCCATTTTAAACAGCCTTTGTAATAAAAAAGGCTTTCCATTCCTATTCCTAAATATGCACGAACTGCATCTTTTCAAACCTGGAGTTAAGCATGTTACATGGAGCATTTAAGCATGTTACCGCTCCGCAATTCGCAGTGAACGCATAGGTGAGAGAGGGGCTGAACTTAACACGGGTCGATTTTAAAGGGAAAGTTGGGGTAAAACATCACCCTCCCTTAAGATATTTCTTTTGGGGGGAGTGACTTTAAAAAGAATGCGATGAGACGGATTACATGGTTTGTTGAGCAAGAGTAGAGGCAACCAGGGAAAGTGTTTGGGGGGGGGGGTTGTTTCTTTGGGAAGTACAGGCAGGAGGCGTATTTCCCTTCTTAGTCTTTCTACATAACAATTCTGATTTAGAGCGGGGGTACTCCGTGCAAACACACACATGTACACGCAAGTGCATGTACGCACATACCGTGCAAGCATGCAGGCGTATAGTATACACCTGTGAAGGAAAATGTGATATTTGTGCTTTTCTAATAACCAATTCAACTGGGTTCATGCAAGTGACTGATTGATCGTGCCTGGGAAGAATCCTCACATCGGTATAAGGAATTTGTGCAGTACGCCCAGAACATTGCTCTGAGATCTGAAAGGGGCATCTCAGTTTCGTGGTCTCAGCTTGGAGAGAAGAAGCCTTGTGAGTTATTGGTCGGTCACATAATAATGTAAATCATGCAAATATAACTTGTCTGTGTAAGCAGTATATAAGAAACCTAACGGAACTGCCCCGGCAGGGCTCCTGACCAACGTGTACTATTGTAAAGTGGCTGTTCCACTGGATGTCAGAAGGTGAATTCACCAATTTGTAAGTCGCTCTGGATAAGAGCGTCTGCTAAATGACTTAAATGTAATGTAAATGTACTACTGTGCCATTAAGTGTGTTGGAACCTCTCCAGCTTGCTGATAATAAAGAATGATTCATTTAATATTGACTTCAGGTGTCCCTGGTGGTCATTTTCCACGACACACCTCATTTGAACTCCTTTAAAATCCTGGGGAAAATGTCTGCAAATACACAGCAATAGCTTCCATCAGCATCTTAGAACTAAAGTCAGAGGACAGCAGTCCTAATTCCATGTAGACAATGAATGGAAGGATGTGGACTCCTATTTGTCCATCTGCCAGGGACCATTGCACAATCTATACATTGCATTGCACCAAATGTAGCTAAATAGCACATTTCCATCTGCCATTGGCTAGCATAACAGTTCTATTCTACTACCATATGTAAACTAAATGGGTGGGCACTGCAGAGTGATACCAATTATGTACTATATACACACTTAATTGAATATTCAAGGATGTGCGTATGAATATGCATGATGGTAGCACATTCTCCTGTGGTCAGCGCTTTCTTCTGTTAATATGACTCATTGCTTTGTCCTTGCGCTCAGCCCGACCTCTAGGCAGGCAGGCCCATATGCGAGCCACCCTGATGTTGTTCTACTTTGCTACCAGGGCCTTTGAGGCTGCGGCCGTTGTATCCGCCGTTCCAGGGCAACACAACAGAACAATAGCCGCCTTGGTCTGCCCTCTGGCAGCCCACACGCACCACAACACACAAGCCTGGGGGGCTCTGGCAGACACACCAATAAGGAAGGGAGGGAAGGAGACCCAAATACATCAGGCGCCTCTGGGGCTACATCCACTGGTGAAGAGGTGTCAGAAGGTCAAATCTGGACGAGCAAAGGAGGGAGGGAGTAGGTTGACGTGGCTTGTTCAATAGATCAGAGATAATAGCACTAGACCACCTTTGATATACAGGATTTACATTCTGTAAAACCTCTTCAGCACAGAGGAGCAGAGTGCAGAGTAGGATAAATAAAGTAGCCCATAGTAGAACTAAGTCAGCACTTCCTCACTTTAACAATGTTCTCACAAGCTTTGTAATATTCCCATCCACCGGTGTCCTCATTAAGAGCTCTCCTGTTCTTGTCTTAATGAATGGGGCGCACAGAAAGAGATTGCCCATATGGAAGTGACACATACACTTAGTCATTATACTCCTCTGTCTGTGGAGATTCGCTTTGCTGAACACACCCCAGGTCACCCAGGCGGTAACCACCTCTGGAGTGTCTGATTGAAAGTCAAGGGGGTAAACAAATTGCTAAACACCGAGTGAAAATTTAAGCTGTGCACCTCTGACACGGCCTAGTATCAATTAGCACTGGGGTTGGGGTCAATTCCTTACCAATTCAGACGATTAGAAAAAAAAACGAGTTGGAATTGGAATTTCATTTTCCTTCTTGAATTGGAATTGACCCCAACCAATTATGATTAGCACACGGCTGGAAATGTGTATTTCTCCCCGAAACATCCTTATTATTTGCTTAGGCACACCTGCTGGGGTGGTGTCACCCTCTCCTCTGACAATGCTGGATATATTTGTGTCAGGCGTCAGGGGAGATGCCAGGCCAAGGAGGCGCGGTGGGTAGCTGGGCATTACAGCTGCAGGGCCCACCCCCTAACCCCCCACAAACACCATTGGAGCCACCAGCTTGCCACCACCCAGAGCAGGCACCGGGTACAGCCACCCGATTAGAGTGATGAGGGCTGTCTGTTCACTGTATGTGTGTACGATAGTGATGCGCGGGTTGATTGATAACCCACAGTTCCCACCAATGTTCCCTCAAAGTTTTATGCCAATGAGCAAATTTCAGATCTGCTGAGCGCAAACTTCTGCGTAACTTCCAGCATGCGTTTACTGGGGAACACTAAAGCTGGGTTAGTGTTACACAACTTGATTGTAGTCCACCTGTGGTAAATTCAATTGATTTGACACAGAGAGATCCTTGATGAAAACCTCCTCCAGAGTGTTCAGGACCTCAGACTGGGGGCGAAAGTTCACTTTCCAACAGGACAAAGACCCTAAGCACACAGCCAAGACAAAGCAGGAGTGGCTTCTGGACAAGTCTCTGAATGTCCTTGAGTAGCCAAGCCAGAGACCAGAGACATGTCTGGAGAGACCTGAAAATAGCTTTGCAGTGACGCTCCCAATCCAAACGGACAGAGCTTGAGAGGATCTGCAGAGAAGAATGGGAGAAACTCCACAAATACAGGTGTGACATCTTTTAGCGTCATACCCAAGAAGACTCGAGGCTGTAATCGCTGCCAAAGATACTTCAAAAAAGTACTGATTAAAAGGACTGAATAGTTGTGTAAACGTGAAATTTGTTTACTATTTTTAATAAATTACTTAAAACCTTCAGACCGTTTTTTGCTTTGTCATTATGGGGTATTGTGCGTAGATTGATGAGGGGAAAAAACAACTAAATTTAAGAATAAGGCTGTGACCTAACAAAGTGTGGAAAAAGTCAAGGGGTCTGAATACTTTCAGATGGCACTGTATCTTCAGTATAGGCTACATGTAGTTTTTTTTTCTTGAATTACCTTTATCTGACAGTGCCTAAGCTTTAGGGCCTAGCTATACACTCACCAAATACACGCCAATCCCCAAATACTTTTGGGAACTTGGGTAGAAAAATGTAACGTTGATCCCCTAAGGCAAAAAGGACAATATCAGTTAGACAAGCTGAGACATGGAGAGTTGAAAATAAAGAGAGAGGAAGGAAGGAAAAGTTACGCGTGATGATTGTGAGGCGATGTACAAATTTGACAGTCACAAGACGGAGACACAAAAAAGGGAACTGTACAGCGCAGGACTATGGGGAAAAGGGGGGCTGCAGTGGAGAGGGTCAAGAGCTTCAAGTTCCTCGGTGTGCCACATCACTGAGGACTTAACATGGTCCACCCACCACCGCAGTTGTGAAGATGGCACGGCATCGCCTCTTCTCCCTCGGGAGGCTGAAACGATTTGGAATGGCCCCTTTCACAGCTGCACCATCGAGAGCATCCTGCCCGACTGGTTCTGTCACCGTCTTGGATGGCAACTGCACCTCCCTCAACCAGGAGGTCCAACAGAGGGTGGTGCGGACAGCCCAGCAAATCACTGGGTGTGAGCTCCCAGCCATCCAAGGCCCAAAATATTTATTCAAGACTCCAAACACATGGACTGTCCTCAATGCTCAGGCGGTACATCAAGGCTCAGACCAGACTCGTAAACAGCTTCTATCCCCAGGCCATAAACATTCAAATGGCTACCAACTACTGCTCTCCCACAGACTATCCACACTGACTATGCCTATCCAAAGGTTTGTACCCACTCAGACACACACCTTCACAGTCACCCTTACACACACAGCTGCTAAATGATTTGATTAGATGTATTACTACCATGTAGGGTGCTGTTCATTGATTATTGATTGCTATTACCATTAGTAGCCATCTACACTATATGACCAAAAATATATGTGGACACCAGCTCGAACATCTCATTCCAAAATGATGGGCATTAATATGGAGTTGGTCCCTGCTTTGCTGCTATAACAGCCTCCACTCTCATGGGAAGGTTTTCCACTATATGTTGGAACATTGCTGTGGGGATTTGCAACCATTCAGCCACAAGATCATTAGTGAGGTCGGACACAAACCACGTCTGTATGGACCTCGCTTTGTGCACAGTGGCATTGTCATGGTGAAACAGGAAAGGGCCTTCCCCAACTGTTGCCACAAAGTTGGAAGCACAGAATTGTCAAGAAATTCACTGTGTTGTAGCATTAAGATTACCCTTCACTGGAACTAAGGTGCCTAGCCGAACCATGAAAAACAGCCCCAGACCATAATTCCTCATCCACCAAACTTTACAGTTGCATTACACTATGCATTGGGGCAAGTAGCATTCTCCTGTCATCCACCAAACCCAGAATCGTCTGTCGGACTGCCAGGTGGTAAAGTGTGATTCATCACTCCAGAGATTGCATTTCCACTGCTCCAGAGTCCAATGCCGACGAGCTTTGCAACCAAGGACAGATGATTTAGCACTCGGTGGTCCCGTTATGCGAGTTTGTGTGGCCTACCACTTTGCAGCTGAGCCGTTGTTGCTACTAGACGTTTACACTTCACAATAACAGCACTTACAGTTGAAGCACTTACAGGGGCAGCTCTAGCAGGGCAGAAATTTGACGAACTGACTTGGTGGAAAGATGACATTCTAGGACGGTGCCACGTTTAAAGTCTCTGAGCTCTTCAGGAAGGCCAATCGAATGCCAATGTTTGTCTATGGAGATTGCATGGCTGTGTGCTCAATTGTATACACCTGTCAGCAACGGGTGTTGCTGAAATAGCCTATTCCACTAATTTGAAGGGCAGTCCACATACTTTTTGTATATATTGTGTATTTATCCAGCTACTGGTCACTATAACACCTGTTTACATGTACATATGAACATCAGGATATCAGTATATATATCAGTACATAACACCTGCTTACATGTATATCCTTCTCCCAGTCACTTTTATGTATAAACATACCTCAACCACTCCAGTGATCTTGGGTCAGTTATGCATTTCCCCCACTAATGGTTAAGGTTAGGATTGGGGAGGGGAAGCGGATCCTACATACACAGTATGTACCTAGAGGAAACGTCACCCTGGAGCCCAGCCCCTTTAAACCTCCCATACCTAGGGTAACAATACAAACACGTGTTTATCCCACACTGGCTCTATTCACTCACTCACCAGTGTGTGAGTGAGTGAAAAAAATGGGGAGATTGAATTGAAAGTCATCTGTGACTGAACACTGACTCGGTCAAGCTTGAAGTTAGAGCACGGTCAAATCCTTTCAAATACGAAACACAAACATGCATACGCCCGCACACAAACACACTTATTTGGTTAAGAGTGGCTGCAAGACCGAAGTGATCAGAGGGTAAGGAAATGGAAGGCTATAATAGCTTGTCATTCATACGACAAAGAGGCTGCTCAAAATGTAGCCTAACGTACCACATCATACGTCCAGAAACCGTAGCAATGAGAGTCTAGGTATAAAGCTTTCCGTTCTGCCATGCCTCCCATTTCTCTCTTCTTCCCCCTCCCTCTCTCCTGCTCTCGTCTACCCGCGCAGTGCCGAGCCAAACACTGTGTTTCCACTTGGCAGTGTGTGTGAGTGACTGGTGCTGAAGTAAAAAGGTTATGGTGGTGGAATGACGGAGAGGTTGTGAATCTCTTAGTCTCCGTCTGTCTCCATTCCTCTACTTCTCTCTCACTCACTTCTTAAGAATGCTCTGCTGTTCACATTCATTCACACACAATGTGTTTCTTGCATATCCCAACTTGCTGAGACACCTGCAGGGAGTGGGGTCACAGCCAGGGTCATCATTGTCCAGCACCCCTGGAGTAATTGGGGTTAAGTGCCTCACCTTGTCAGCTTCGGGATTTGAACCAGCACTCTTTCAGTTACTGGCCCAACGCTCTAACCTCGAGGCTACCGGCCTGCCCCATATCACTTATCGCAATGCACTCGCCATGATAGTTTTCACTTTTTCCAATCTCTCTTTCTCACTCTCCTAAAATATTTACAGCTGCTGTGCTGCAGAGGCAAGAAAACGTCTTTTCTCTTGTAATATTTGTTTTGTGCTAAACCTATCAAATGGCTGGGATCTGCTCGGCGAAGCCGGGTGCTATTCTATCCTGCCATCTCACTCCTCTCAAAAAAAGGAAACACTTATATAACAACCAGTTATACAGCGCCTTCAAAAAGTATTAATACCCCTTGACTTATTCCACATTTTGTTGTGTTTCAGCCGGAATTCAAAATGGATTAAATATATATTTTTCCCCCTCACCCATCTACACACAACACCCCATCATGACAAAGTGAAAACATGTTTGTTTTTTAATGTAGCAAACGTAATGAAACTGAAATATGTGAGTCTTTCGGGGGTAAATCTCAAAGAGCTTTGCAGACCTGGATTGTACAATATTTGCACATTATTATTTTTTAAATTATTCAAGCTCTCAAGTTGGTTGGTGATCCTGGCTAGACAGCCATTTAAGTCTTGTAATAGATCTTCAAGACGATTTAAGTCAAAACTGTAACTAGTCCACTCATGACATTGAATGTTTCTCTTGGTAAACTACTCTAGTGTATTTTTGGCCTTGTGTTTTAGGTTCTTGTCCTGCTGAAAGGTGAATTTGTCTCCCAGTGTCTGTTGGAAAGCAGACTGAACCAGGTTCTCAAGGATTTTACCTGTGCTTAGCTCGATTCAGTTTCTTTTTATCCTAAAATCTCCCTAATCCTTGCAAATGACAAGCATACAGTGGGTATTTAGTCAGCCACCAATTGTGCAAGTTCTCCAACTTAAAAAGATGAGAGATGCCTGTAATTTTCATCATAGGTACACTTCAACTATGACAGAAAAAATGAAAAGAAAATCCAGAAAATCACATTGTAGTGGATTTTTAATGAATTTATTTACAAATTATGGTGGAAAATAAGTATTTGGTCAATAACAAAAGTTTCTCAATACTTTGTTATATACCCTTTGTTGGCAATGACAAAGGTAAAACGTTTTCTGCAAGTCGTTTTCTGCAAGGTTTTCACACTGTTGCTGGTATTTTGGCCCATTACTCCATGCAGATCTCCTCTAGAGCAGTGATGTTTTGGGGCTGTTGCTGGGCAACACTGACTTTCAACTCCCTCCAAATATTTTCTATGGGGTTCAGATCTGGAGACTGGCTAGGCCACTCCAGGACCTTGAAATGCTTCATACGAAGCCACTCTTTCGTTGCCCAGGCGGTGTGTTTGGGATCATTGTCATGCTGAAAGACCCAGCCACGTTTCATCATCAATGCCCTTGCTGATGGAAGGAGGTTTTCATTCAAAATCTCACGATACATGGCCCCATTCATTCTTTCCTTTACACGGATTAGTAGTCCTGATCCCTTTGCAGAAAAACAGCCCCAAAGCATAATGTTTCCACCACCAAGCTTCACAGTAGGTATGGTGTTCTTTGGATGCAACTCAGAATTCTTAGTCCTCCAAACATGACGAGTTGAGTTTTTACCAAAAAGTTATGTTTTGGTTTCATCTGACCATATGACATTCTCCCAATCTTCTTCTGGATCATCCAAATGCTCTCTAGCAAACTTCAGACGGGCCTGGACATGTACTGGCTTAAGTAGGGGGACACGTCTCGCACTGCAGGATTTCAGTCCCTGGCGGCGTAGTGTGTTACTGATGGTAGGCTTTGTTACTTTGGTCCCAGCTCTCTGCAGGTCATTCACTAGGTCCCCCGTGGGGTTCTGGGATTTTTGCTCACCGTTCTTGTGATCATTTTGACCCCACGGGGTGAGATCTTGTGTAGAGCCCCAGATCGAGGGAGATTATCAGTGGTCTTGTATGTCTTCCATTTCCTAATAATTGCTCCCACAGTTGATTTCTTCAAACCAAGCTGCTTACCTATTGCAGATTCAGTCTTCCCAGCCTGGTTCAGGTCTACAATTTTGCTTCTGCTGGCCTTTGACAGTTATTTGGTCTTGGCCATAGTAGAGTTTGGAGTGTGACTGTTTGAGGTTGTGGACAGATGTCTTTTATACTGATAACAAGTTCAAACAGGTGCCATTAATAGAGGTAACGAGTGGAGGACAGAGGAGCCTCTTAAAGAAGAAGTTACAGGTCTGTGAGAGCCAGAAATCTTGCTTGTTTGTAGGTGACCAAATACTTATTTCCCACCATAATTTGCAAATACATTTATTAAAAATCCTACAATATGATTCTCCCAATTTTTTTTCTCTCATTTTGTCTGTCATAGTTGAAGTGTACCTATGATGAAAATTACAGGCGTCTCATCTTTTTAAGTGGGATAACTTGCACAATTGGTGGCTGACTAAATACTTTTTTGCCCCACTGTATCCATAAAATTATGCATCCATCACCATTCTTGAAAATATGAAGAGTGGTACTCAATGTGTTTGCTCCAAATATAACACTTACACTTAAGTACTCATGACAAAGTTAATTTCTTCACCACATTTTTTGCAATTTATTTTAGTGGCTAAGGACAAATGCTCACAAACACAGATGTAAAGAAATGTGTGCGTACATTGAGAGAAATACGCTTTGTGTTCATATGGAAAATGTGTGGGATCTTTTTTTGACCCCAAACAAACGTTACATGTTGCGTTTATATGTTTTAATTAGTATACAATGTTGATCCATCCTCAGTTCTCAGATCACAACCATTAAACGATAACTCTTTTAAAGTCACCTTTGGCTTCATAGTGAAATACCTGAGCGGTTTCTTTCCTCTCAGGCAACTGTGTTAGGAAGGACACCTGTTTCTTTGTAGTGAATGGTTTTATTGATCCACCATCCAAAGTGTAATGAATAACCACTCTAAAAACAGATATTCAATGTCTGCCTTTCATTTACCAATAGGTGCCTTTCTTTGTGAGGCATTGGAAAAACGTTCCTGGTCTTTCTGGTTGAATCTGTGATTGAAATTCAATGCTTGACTGAGGGACCTTACTTATCATATAAATATATATGTGGGGTACAGATGAGGTAGTCATCCAAAAATAATGTAAAGACTATTACGACACACAGAGCGAGTCCATTTTTAAATACTTATTGACTAAAGGCATTTCAGCTTTTCATTTTTTATTAATTTGTACAAATTTCTAAACAAATAATTCCCCTTTGACATTATGAGGTGTTGTGTGTAGTCCAGTGACACATCATCTCAATTGAATCCATTTTACATTCAGGCTGTAACACAACATATGGAAAAGGCAAGATGTGTGAATACTTAGAAGGCACTTCGGAAAGTAGTCAGACCCCTGAACTTTATTCACATTTAGTTACGTTACAGCCTTGATCTTGTTTCTTCATCAATCAACACACAATACCCCATATTGATTCTTTTTGCAAATGTATAAAAAAAAATAAAAAAATACTGAAAGTATTCAGACCCTTTACTACGAGACTCGAAATTGAGCTCAGGTGCATCCTGTTTCCATTGATCATCCTTAAGATGTTTCTACCTGTGGTTAATTCAATTGATTGGACATGATTTGAAAAGGCACAGTAGTATAAGGTCCAACAGTTGACAGTGCATGTCAGAGCGAAAACCAAGCCACGATGTCGAAGGAATTGTCCATAGAGCTCCGAGACAGGATTGCATCGAGGCACAGATCTGGGGAACACAGTGGCCTCCATCATTCTTAAATGGAAAAAGTTTGTAACCACCACTTGCCGCCAGGCCAAACTGAGTAATGGGTGGAGAAGGGCCTTGGTCAGGGAGGTGACCAAGAACACGACTATAACAGATAGAGTGAACCTTCCAGAAGGACAACCATCTCTGCAGCACTCCACCGATCAGGCTTTTATGTGTGGCCAGACAGAAGCCACTACTGAGTAAAAAGCACGACAGCCCACTTGGAGTTCACCAAAAGGCAAAGACTTTCAGACCATGAGAAACAAGATTCTCAGGTCTGATTTAAACAAGATTGAACTGAACAGAGTGAAGTACAGAGATCCTTGATGAAAACGTCCTCCAGAGCGCTCAGGACCTCAGACTGAGGCGAAGGTTCACCTTCCAACAGTACAACGACCCTAAGCACACAGCCAAGACAATGCAGGACTGGCTTCGGAAAAAGTCTCTGAATATCCTTGAGTGGCCCAACCAGAGCCCGGACTTGACCCAGAATAAACATCTCTGGAGAGACCTGAAAATACTCCCCTTCCAACCTGACAGTGCTTGAGATGATCTGGAGAGAACAATGGGAGAAACTCCCCAAATACGGGTGTGCCAAGCTTGTAGCGTCGTACCCGAGGCTGTAATCACTGCCAAAGTTGCTTCAAAAAGTACTCAGTAAAGGGTCTGTATAGTTATATGAAATGTGATCAATTTATTTTTGTAATAAATTTGCAAAACTTTCAAAACCTATTTTTGCTTTGTCATTCCGGGGTAGTGTGTGTAGATTGAGGTTAAAAAACAATTGAGGGCCTCACGGGTGGCGCAGTGGTTAAGGGTGCCATCAGAGTCCCTGGGTTCGCGCCCAGGCTCTGTTGTAACCGGCCACGACCGGGGGGTCCGTAGGGCGACGCACAATTGGCCGAGTGTTGTCCGGGTTAGGGAGGGCTTGGTCGGTAGGGATGTCCTTGTCTCATCGCGCACCAGCGACTCCTGTGGCGGGCCAGGCGCAGTGAGCGCTAACCAAGGTTGCCAGGTGCACGGTGTACCCTCCGACACATTGGTGCGGCTGGCTTCCAGGTTGGATGCGCGCTGTGTTAAGAAGCAGTACAGCTGGTTGGGTTGTGTATCGGAGGACGCATGACTTTCAACCTTCGTCTCTCCCGAGCCCGTACGGGAGTTGTAGCGATGAGACAAGATATTAGCTACTACAACAATTGGATACCACGAAATTAGGGAGAAAAAAGGGGTAGAAAAAACAAAAAAACAAACAAACAAAAAAACAATTGAATCCATTGTAGAATAAGGCTGTAACGTAACAAAATGTTAAGGGGACTGAACACCTTCCGAACGCACTGTATAGTATGATTACGTACAGTTGAAGTCGGAAGTTTACATACACCTTAGCCAAATACATTTAAACTCAGTTTTCCACAATTCCTGACATTTAATCCCAGTAAAAATTCTATGTTTTAGGCCAGTTAGGATCACCACTTTATTTTAAGAATGTAAAATGTCAGAAAAATCGTAGAGAGAATGATTTATTTCAGCTTTTATTTCCAACATCACAGTCCCAGTGGGTCAGAAAATTACACACACTGAATTAGTGTTTGGTAGCTTTGCCTTTAAATTGTTTAACTTGGGTGGAACTTTTCAGGTAGCCTTCCACAAGCTTCCCACAATAGGTTGGGTGGATTTTGGCCCATTCCTCCTGACAGAGCTGGTGTAACTGAGTCAGGTTTGTAGGCCTTCTTGCTCACACACGCTTTTTCAGTTCTGCCCATCAATTTCCTATAGGATTGAGGTCAGGGCTTTGCGATGGCCACTCCAATACCTTGACTTTGTTATCCTTAAGCCATTTTGCCACAACTTTGGAAGTATGCTTGGGTCATTGTCCATTTGGAAGACCCATTTGCAACCAAGCTTTAACTTCCTGACTGATGTCTTGAGATGTTGCTTCAAAATATCCACATCATTTTCCTTCCCTCCTGATGCCATCTATTTTGTGAAGTGCACCAGTCCCTCCTGCAGCAAAGCACCCCCACGCTTCATGGTTGGTATGGTGTTCTTCGGCTTGCAAGCTTCCCCCTTTTTACTCCAAACATAATGATGGTCATTATGGCCAAACTGATCTATTTTTGTTTCATCAGACCAAAGGACATTTCTCCAAAAAGAACGATCTTTGTCCCCATGTGCAGTTGCAAAAAGTAGTCTGGCTTTTTTATGGCGGTTTAGGAGCAGTGGCTTCTTCTTTGCTGTGCGGCCTTTCAGGTTGTCGATTTTGAACTCATTTTACTGTGGAAATAGATACTTTTGTACCGGTTTCCTCCAGCATCTTCACAAGGTCCTTTGCTGTTGTTCTGGGACTGATTTGCACTTTTCGAACCAAAGTACGTCCATCTCTAGGAGACAGAACACGTCTCCTTCCTGAGCAGTATGACGCCTGTGTGGTCCCATGGTGTTTATACTTGCGTAACACTGTTTGTACAGATGAACGTGGTACCTTCAGGCGTTTGAAAATTGCTCCCAAGGATGAACCAGACTTGTGGAGGTCTACAATGTTTTTTTTCTGAGGTCTTGGCTGATTTCTTTTGATTTTCCTGTGATGTCAAGCAAAGTGGCACAGAGTTTAGAGGTAGGCCTTGAAATACATCCACAGGTACACCTCTAATTGATTCAAATGACGTCAATTAGCCTATCAGAAGCTTCTAAAGCCATGACATCATGTTCTGGAATTTTCCAAGCTGTTTAAAGGCACAGTTATTTTAGTGTATGTAAACTTCTGACCCACTGGAATTGTGATACAGTGAATTATAAGTGAAATAACCTGTCTGTAAACAATTGTTGGAAAAATGACTTGTGTCATGCAAAACGTAGATGTCCTAACCGACTTGACAAAACTTCAAAACTTGTTTGTTAACAATACATTTATGGAGTGGTTGAAAAACGAGTTTTTCCAACCTAAGTTTATGTAAACTTTCAACTTCAACTGTATGCGTCTCCACTGAGGACAATAGGTTTTGCTACAATACCGTTTCAGTGTTAGCCAGTGCTAGAGGATGTAATGGTGAAATGACTAAGTGTGTTTTGATAGAGCACCCAAATGAGAGCAGGGCCCATTAATTCACAGTGGCAGGGACACATTGACTCAGAATATTTTGAATGTCAACCTACATATACTACATGGCCAAAATAATGTGGATATCTGTTTCATACACACCCATTGCTGACAGGTGTATAAACTCTAGCACACAGCCATGCAATCTCAATAGACATACATTGGCCTTACTGAGGTGCTCCGTGACTTTCAACGTGGCACCGTCATAGGATGCCACCTTTCCAACAAGTCTGTTTGTCAAATTTCTGCCCTGCTAAAGCTTCCCCGGTCAACCGTGAAGTCTTAGGCCACAGAAGCTCACAGAGCGGGGCCGCAGTGTGCTGAAGAACGTACCGCGCCTGTCCATGGTTGCAACACTCACTACCGAGTTCCAAACGGCCTCTGGAAGCAACGTCCCCACAATAACTGTTTGTGTCAGTAGCTTCATGAAATGGGTTTCCATTGACGAGCTGCCACACACAAGCCTAAGATCACCATGCGCAATTCCAAGCGTCGGTTGGAGTGGTGTAAAGCCATGTAGTGCATCGTCACAAAAGGTCATTCAAGATGAGCAGAGGAAGACCCGAGAGAGGCAGAGAACGAGAGATTGTCTGAAAAAAGAAACTCCAATTACAGTTGATGTAGGAGAGGTTTATTCTTTCTTCCTCAAATCACCAAGTAGGATAAGGTTCTCTCTAGAGACTATTCTAAGGTCAGATTGGCAAGGATTTGTGGAGGGTAAACTGACACTAAATCTGTGTGTCTAAAAGAAACCTAGACCATTGCTTCGCTTCCAAATTATGTTTTACCTTTAAGAATGTCTGGCCATTATTGTCCAAATGACAGCACCCACTATCTCTCTGTATGTTCTCAGATATGCATTTTAAGATTAACATGCAAGTCATTACCAATGGATTGGCAGCACGATCAATTAGAAAGACGTTCTCTATAATTTCCCCTAAGCATCTCATCAGTTCGCCTAAGAAGGTATAATCAATCCATGTGGAACCTCTGCAGGCTGTCTGGGGTGTGCACGTGTGCATGTGAGAGAGACTCACCATCATTGAAGGCCACTAAAACTGACAGCGGCAAATAATCTACCCACAATGCCTTGGCTTGTGCAAGATCAGAGGTTGTCGCCAAGGGCTCCAAATTACCTTCTCACATTTGCTCCTAATCTGCACAGATATGCCCCTGACACACAGTTGTGTATTATTATACTTGTGAGGACCAACAATTGATTCCCATTAAAAATCCTATTTTCAAAAACCCTAACCCTAACTCCTAAACCTAACGTCTAACATGACACCTAAGCTTAAAATAGCCTTTTTCCCTTTAAGGACTGGCCAAATTCTCCTTGGTTTACTATTCTTGTGAAGACTTCTGGCCCTCACAAGTATAGTAAAACAAACACACACACACACACCACCGTTTCCATTCCAGACACGATGGTTGCAGTGACAAAAAAGCCACGCAGCGCCACGTCAAAGACGAATGACCCTAAGCATGATGGGATGTTAATTGCTTAATTACCTCAGGAACCACACGTGTGGAAACACCTGCTGTCAATATACTTTGTATTCCTCATTTACTCGTGTTTATTATTTTTGCAGTTACCTGTATCTACACAAACCAGGGTTTTCATTAGGAAAATGTAACGCTGGAAAAATGGTGACCGGGAAGATTTTAATGGATTGGGTGCATAACCCATTAGGGCATCCACCCAAGGTGTGCAGAATGACAGAAATCAAATTTAGATTATGGTAATGCTTCTTAAAGATGCAATATGCAGAAATCACTCCACCATTTCCTGGTTGCTAAAATTATAATAGTTTGCCTAATTTGAAAGTATAGCGTAGAGAATCGTTGTACCATCTAAACCGGTGTAAAATACAATATTTTTTGTTATGGAAAGGGTATTTTCAGCTGGTGTACAAAACCAAAAGTAATACGAAAAAACTAAAACTTAAGAATGGCAGTCAGAAATAGCGCACATAGAACAGATGTATTGCTTCTTAGACTTGAATTCAATGACAGATGTATAACATACCATTCTATGTGAATTTGGTCGGGTCGCCCAAAAAGCTAAATATTGGAGCTTTAACAGAACATGCAACTGATGTAATGAAGCAGCCAATAAAACGTAATTTTCAATCATTATCCAAATGCAATACGTGGGAAAACACCATTCGAAACAGTGTACCTGATAGCGGTTCCATATGAATATGACAATCTCGTGTTAGAAAGTTAGAAAGAGGGGGAATCTAAAGATGCAACAGTTCGGATGGGTTGCTAATTTGACTAGGATTGTGCATTTGGCTTTTGGACAACGAAAGAAAGTTGATATGAAAAGCAATAGAACAGGAGAGAAATAGCGGTGGGCCAATAGGGAAGTAAATGGAAATAGATTGACCAAAATTATATAATTACTCTGGTCTATAAACAAATAAAATAATTAAAAATAATTCACCAGAAAGCATGATTGAGCCAGATAGGAATTGAGGATCATTAGCTTCTTTAAAAAAAACAGCTGTGGATTGTTTCAAATCACAAGCTCATAGGACTATGCCAATTTGGGCAGCGAGCGTTGAAATAGACCTGGCTGATTATTGAGTTGTGGCTGTCAGTGAAAGGCATCTAAAATATGTGTGAAATTAATGTGTCTTGAGTATAATTAAAAATGTTGAGACAGGGAAGGGGTGTGTGGCGAAGATAGAGGCGAGTCTCCAGAATGGCTTCCCCCAATTCTTGCGCATTCATTGTGTGAATGGTTTTTCCCTTTGAATTTTTATTTTCAACAATACCCATTACATATGCTACCAGTCGGAAATGTATCGTTAATCCCAGTCATTTGGTTACATTAATATATGTATTAATTACAGTAATTTACAGGTTTCATTCTCGGAGTGTTAACGTTGTGAACTCCGCATATAAAAGGGTCTTAGATTCGTTGTGTTTTCTCTTATTTTGTTCCGGAACTGCTGTGGTGAGAATCTCTTACGCTCTCCACCCCATGGACTTTTGGGACATGACCTTTCAGGTATGATGTCTTTCGCTCTGTGATCATGCTTAGAATAATACTCGATTAAAATGTCAGTATTGCCTTGTAACTTAAGCTTTATGCCTTGTATGATAATCTATTCATTTGACAAAGTAATTAAAAACACATTTACAACTCCATTCTCAAACCATTTCTTAATTGTCTATTACTGTAACTCAACAATGGTGTTCTTGCACATGGCGAAATAATCTTTATGGAGTCAAATAAAAGTAGGCTCATTTCTTAGTGTTATTACGAGTTGCATGTGATGTATTTCTGATATCATATACTGTATATTTCAGCCAGCAGCATACCACCATGCATCCCGCTGCTGGCTTGATTCTGAAGCTAAGCAGTGTTGGTCCTGGTTGATCCCTGGGTGGGTGACCAGATGCTGCTGGAAGTGGTGCAATGATTGGTCACATTGCCCTGTGTAGGGTGCCGTCTTTCCGATTGGACGTTGAAAGGTGTCCTGACTCTGTGGTCACTAAAGAGCTCATGGCACTTATCGTAAGATTAGTTGTGTTAACCCCAGTGTCCTGGCTAAATTCCCAATATGCCCCTCATACCATCATGGGCACGCAATCACCCCCAGCATCCAATTGGCTCATTCATCCCCCATCTGTCACTATTCCCCAGGTCGTTGCTGTAAATGAGCATGTTCTCAGTCAATTTACCTGGTAAAATAAGGGTTAATAAAATATACACAATAAATATTACTACCTGTGCATGCATTTAACTACCTGGCCTGCCGCGTGAAAATGTAAAAAATTAAAACACTTTCCTACACCTATTGCAAATAATATATTAAAACTATTTGTTTCTCACAGTAAGCAATTTGAAAGATCTTAATCTCCCCCTCGAAAATCACCAATGTTCGATGTGAAAGCAAAGTAAGTTCTTGGCCTACTGCTGCATTGGCCTATGCGCTCATTTCTTTAGACGCAAATGGAATATCAATGTGTCCATATGGCAGAGGCTGGTGATCTTGCATTCGTTGACTTAACATTTCGATAAAATCTTAATTACAATGAATGACTCACCACATGACAATGACTTTGAGAAAAGAAAACGTTATTGGAATGAAACTATTTCATTAAAATGCGGATATGAAAATCATAACTGGCATGCAGAATGGTAGAATAAATTGTAAGGATCCCCAAACTTGACACTCACACGACCCCTACGAAGTCTTTAAAAGTAATTGCCTCCACGTGTCCATGGTCGGATTTTGCCTGAAGCAAGGTAAGCCTAGTAATATGAAATAAAACATTCAGGTTTCAAACAATTAAGTATGTTTCCCAAATGTATACTGCCTCCAGCACACATTCTAAGGCGGGGGATGACGCACTAATAGCCTGTCGCCTGCACTTGAATGGTGAACTGGAGGCATGCTTCAATTACCAGTTGCACCAAAACACACAATTGTACTTAGAATTGTTGTGCAATAAATTGGTTTATACTCCAGCAGCAACCAGCTGACGAGCTGCAAGAGAAATCCCTCTAAAAATAGGCTCTATATGCATGTGATAATTGTAAATAAGATACAAGACTAAAGAAAATACACACAGGCCAATTTCATTCCACTAAATTAAGCAAATTGACCTATAGACCGATAAGCACGACAGTCAAATGTATCTACAGACTGCTATATCCATCAATTTTTTTTTTTAACATTGCTCACTGCGATTTGTTTTCTCCCAGTCATTTTGGCAACAATTTTATTTCATTTTTATAAGTAAAAAGCCAACATAAACCCTGAAATACACACGGACACACTCACATCAGAAACATCTGGGCAATGCTTCATAATGGAAAAAAACATGTCTAGAAATGTTTGCAAATTTACACAAAATAAAAAAAATGCAATAAACATTTACATAAGTATTCAGACCCATTACTCAGTATTTTGTTGAAACCCATTTGGCAGTGGATTACAGCCTCGAGTCTTCTCGGGTATGACACTAGATGCTTGTCACACCTGTTTTTGTGGAATTTCTCCCATCTTCTCTGCAGATCCTTTCAAGCACTGTCAGGTTGGAAGGGGAGCGTCGCTGCACAGCTATTTTCAGGTCTCTCCAGAGATGTTCGATAGGGTTCAAGTCCTTGAGTGTCCCAGCCAGGGCCCGGATATTCAGAGACTTGTCCCGAAGCCACTCCTGCATTGTCTTGGTTGTGTGCTTCGGGTCATTGTCCTGTTGGAAGGTGAACCTTCACCCTCATCTGAGGTCCTCAGCTCTCTGGAGCAGGTTTTCATCAAGGATATCTGTACCTTGCTTTATTCAGCTTTCCCTCGATCCTGACTAGTCACCCAGCCTATTGATGAAAAACATCCCCACAGCACAATGCTGTCACCACACTTCACTGTAGGAATGGTGCCAAGTTTCCTCCAGACGTGACGCTTGGCATTCAGGCCAAAGTGTTCAATCTTGGTTTCATCAGACCAGAGAATCTTGTTTCTCGTGGTATGAGAATCCTTTAGGTGCATTTTGGCAAACTCCAAGTGGCATAAAGGCCTGATTGGTGGAGTGCTGCAGAGATGGTTGTCAGTCTGGAAGGTTCTCCCATCTCCACATAGGAACTCTAGAGCTCTGTCAGAGTGACCATTGGGTTCCTGGTCACCTCCTTGACAAAGGCCCCTTTCCCCAGATTGCTCAGTGTGGCCGGGCAGTCAGCTCTAGCAAAAGTATTTGTGGCTCCAAACTTCTTTTAAGAAGGATGGCGAGCACTGTGTTCTTGGGGACCTTCAATGCTGTATACATTTTTTGGTACCCTTCCCCAGATCTGTGACTCGACCCAAACCTGTCTCTGAGATCTACGGACAATTTCTTCAACCTTATGGCTTGGTTTTTGCACTGACCGAGACTGTGAACTGTGGGACTTTATACAGACAGGGGTGTGCCTTTCCAAATCATGTCCAATCCATTGAATTTACCACAGGTGGACTCCAAGCTGGGAAAAAAACATCTTAAGGATGATCAATGGAAACATGACAAAGTGTAAACAGGTTTAGAATTTTTTTCAAATTTGTAAAAAATAAAACATACCTTATGTATTCAGACCCATTGCTATGAGACTCGAAATTGAGCTCAGGTGTATGCTCAATTTTCGAGTCTCATAGCAAAGGGTCTGAATACATAAGGTATGTTTATTTTTTACAAATTTGAAAAAAAAATTCTAAAAACCTGTTTTGCTTTATCATTATGAGGTATTATGAGGTAAGTAAGAAAAGTACATTCATCCATTGTAGGATAAGGCTAGAACATAACAAAAATATGGAAAAAGTCAAGGGATCTGAATACGTTGAATGTTTTCATGCCTTGAAATCACTAGTGCTACTGGTAGAAGTTACCCTGATGATCTAGAATCAGTTTACCCACCTAAAGCATTCACTCCCAACATGCAATACTGACCTTACATTGGGGAAACTTCATCATTCTTTGGAACAAGCACACACACAGGAATAAGCAGAGTGTGAAAGCTTGGCAGGTGTCTGTCAGTCACGTGCAAGTATATGCACACACACACACACCTAAGAGCCTGGCATTTATACCAAATCAGTGCATAGTTGTAGTGTGGTCCCCAGGGATCACGATCCACCAGTGCAGTGCCAACAGCCTATGAGATGTGCATCCTGAGCCATCCCATATATCAATGAGTGATCTATTATCATGGTACATGTTTTCACATTCACAGACTAAGTGCATGCATGAATGTGTATGCGTGTGCTTGTATTCATGCGTGTTGCAGCACAACCACACGAAGATCGATACATCAACATGAGTAGCCCTGAAAGGTGGCTTACATTATCCCTGTGTTCACTTCAAGAGCCTATATACTCCCACTTCATTATCAATACAAATTCATACACTCATATCTCATGGATAATGTATGAAGAGTGCTCTTTCCAATACAGTAAACTCCTCTTACAGGAGTCAGCAGAGTGCACTGTACTGCCTAATAGAGCAGAGGCAGGCTTGCAGATGCTAAAGGGCACTGTTCGCTTCCCTGAGGCTGTGTGGTCAGTCAGAAGTGACTTCACCCACTGCAGTTAACTGTTCCAAGCATTTCCCCCTACCGCAACAGAGCTAGGGAGATGCATAGAGTGATAGAATGAGAGAGAGAACAGAGTGAGAGATGAGAAAATGAGAAACAATCTGCTGAATAGGCAGTGGCGACGGAAACAACAATGGCTTGATTGCGGAGGCACTGCTTTGACGTGAACAGAAAATGAGGTCATGTTGCTGGGGCTCTTTTTGTATTTAGTCACCAGTACCTTTTTTTAGTCTAGCGAGCTATGGCGGCTGGCCATCCACTGGGACCAGGGTTTGGGTTAGCGGCTAATGTGCTTCGCGGAAGCTCCGGGCCGTGTGGTGCATCACCTGGGGCACGCTCTCTCGCTTTCAACCTCCCCGCTCTTCATGTATTGCTCCTGGATACTCTGTGGCAGGGTTGTCAGGCATACGGCCCGAGGGCAATTTGAGTTTAAAAAAAACACCTTTTTAATAAACAAAATAAAAAGCTAGACAGTCAATGAGCATCGGAATATCGAGGACCATTTTTGGAAAATGAAAAATGGAGACATTAAATACACTGCCTTCGGAAACAACTCATACCTCTTAACTGAAACCAAACTTTGTTGTGTTACAGCCTGAATTTAAAATGGATTACATATATATTTGTTCTTACCCATCTACAAACAATATCACATAATGACAAAGTGAAAAACATAGACATCTTTTCAAATTTATTGAAAATTAAAAATATATTTTTTTACATAACATCACAGAATACTTCATATTTTCAAGCATGGTGGTGACTGGATCATTATGGGTAGTCTGGTCATCGGCAAAGGACTAGGAAGTTGTTTTTGGACAGAAAGAAACGGAATAGAGCTAAGCACACAAAATCCAACAGGAAAACCTGGTTCAGTCTGCTTTCCAACAGACATTGGGAGACAAATTCACCTTTCAGCAGGGCAATAACCTAAACACAAGGCCAAATATACACTGGAATTGCTTTACCAAGATAGCCTGAGTGGCCTAGTTACAGTTTGGACTTAAATCAGCTTGAAAATGTAACGGCAAAAAGGGAAAATGTCTGTCTAGCAATGATCAACAACCAACTTGACAGAGCTTGAAGAATTTTAAAAAGAATAATGTGCAAATGTTGTACAATCCAGGTGTGCAGCGCTTTTAAAGACGTACCCAGGAAGAGTCACAGCTGTAATCACTGCCAAATGTGATTCTAACATGCATTGACTAAGGGGGGTGAAAATTATGTAAGAGATTTCATTCTCAATAAATGTGCAAAAATGTCTAAAAACATGTTTTCACTTTGGCATTATGTGATATTGGGTGTAGATTTGTATTTTATTTTAATCCATTTTGAATTCAGGCTGTAACGAGTCAAGGGGTATGAATACTTTCTGAAGGCACTATTGGCTATCTAAAACAAAAGGGGTTGAATACTTGACTCGAGACATTTCAGAATTGTTTTTTTTTTTGTGTTGAGAAACAAAATTTCACTTTGACATTGTGGGGTATTGTGTGTAGGCCAGTGACACAAAACCTCAATTGTATCCATTTTAAATTCAGGCTTTAACATGTGTAAAAAGTCAATGGGTGTGAATGCTTTCTGAAGCCACTGTAGGGCAGAGAGAGAAATAGGAGGAACACAATAGAGGGAATGATTGATGGAAATAAATGTGCTTTCAACACCAAAAATGTAATGACATTTGGCAATTGTCATTATGCCTACACGTGTAGCCTGAATTGATCCATGAATTAACGCTGTCCGTGGGTTTGTCTCGACAAGTCAACGCTATCTTAGGGGAAAAGTCTCTCAGTTCATATTTTTGTTACTGGACCAAATAAGAACCTGTGGAGAAGGTGGTATGTGTTTGACTGTGTTTGGTAGCCAGCAGATGTTGGTGGACGTGTGTGTGCCCACGCAAGTGTTTTCGTTAGCCGGTAAATGTCGGCTTTTGGAATCCCTTCCTTTTCTTTTTTTTGGCCAATAAATTTTAAAAAATGTACCACAATAAAAAAATAATAGAACTTCATTGTAAAATAATGTGTTTTATTCATTAATGAAAATACCAGTCAATGTGCTCCAACTTCAAAGGCAAATAAAGTGTCTTCAGAAAGTATACACACTAGGGATGCACAATATATCAGTGGACATATCAAATCAAATTTGAGCTACTATCGGAATCGGCCGATCATCATTTGTCAGACCGCAACTTCTGGGGTAGCTAGCTTTAGCTTGGTACCCAGCAAGCACCAATACAACCAGCCTGAAAACAATGACCTGTAGAAACTGCAGTCATTTTCATTATTCTTGGCAATGATTTATGAATCCTTGTGAGTAAGTATTAGCTAGGTTGCCACTTGTTGTTTGCCTATTGAAATTGAACTTCAGTTCATAAAAATAAATAGCTAGCCAGCTACTTAACCATGTTGCCAAAGATAACGTTATAAGCAGCCAGCTAGCTGGCTAGTGAGGCTCGACCGGATATGTTGTGAAGCTCGCCACAATAAGGATTAGGCACAATAGTGGAATTTGCGGGTAGCCTTCAAAATAAAAGTATGTCATTGACAGTGAGGCAAATGAATACAAATGGTAGAATTATGCCATACTTTTATTTTGAAGGCTACCCGCAAAGTCCATTATTGTGGCTAACCCTTATTGTGGCTAGCTTAATGGTCCGACCACCATTAAACAAATAAGAACAGTTTTATAAATTACGGTTATTTTAGATGAAAGCTAGCTATATAGTTAGCAAGCTAAGTATAGCTACTGAAACATTGTCGTTTTGCCATGTTTTTGGGGAAGAACTACATTGTTTGCGTCTGAGCTAGCTAGCTTTTTTTAATGATCAGCACTGTAGGTGTGTGAGACAACTTTACCAGCATCATAGCATACATAGATGAATCATTGTGACATATGAAATACAAGTGACAGTGTAATGAATGTGTAATAACTACGTAAAAAAATCTGTCATATTCAGGTCCTGATAGGTCAACAAGCTTATTTGACGTGCATCTTTGACACGCAAAGACCCAAACAGCGTTCCATAGAAAACCTGGTTGAGAATGAAACGACTGAACAAATGAAGGAAACAGCACAACAAGTAAGTGAAATAAATAGGTTTTGATTATGTTTTACTGGTAATGGGGACATATGTAAATGCCAACAAAATACATTTTGGTCAGTGTGGTGTGTAACCTTTATTTAACTAAGCAAGTCAGTTAAGAACAAATTCTTATTTACAATGATGGCCCGGACAATGCTGGGCCAATTGTGCGCCGCCCTATGGGATTCCCAATCGCGACCGGGTGTGATACAGTCTGGATTCGAATCAGGGACTGTAGTGACACCTCTTGCACTGAGATGCAGTGCCCTTAGACCACTGCGTCCATGTGTGTGTGTTAACCATTTAACTGTACTAGAATGCTTAAAAGGCCGCACCATTTTTTTTTATAATCGCTATCGTTTTCTGGGGCAAGGAAAATATTGGATATTGGTATCCGCCAAAAATGTCATATCGGTGCATCACTAATATACACGGATCTCTCATCTTTTTAAGTGGGAGAACTTGCACAATTGGTGGCTGACTAAATACTTTTTGCCCCACTGTACAGCTTTCTTTGACATTATGGGGTAGTGTGTGTATATTGAGGAGGGGAAAAAACAAACAATTTAATACATTTTAGAATAAGGCTGTAACCTAACAAAATGTGGATAAAGTCAAGAGGTCTGAATACTTTCCGAAGGCACTGTATACTTCGTAGGCTAATAAATGCTCAAGCTGCTTGGAAATTAGTGTCGGGTGTGTGCGTTTCTATTTTTACTCGCACAACAGACGCAAGGTCCTCATAGGGGACTTCAGCAAAGTGTACTCTGACTGGGAAAAACGGGGAAGATTGTGTTGATTATCTCCATTTCCAGTGTGCTTGCCGAGAGGTGATTCTTTCTCCAAAACAGAGCAGACAAGCCTCAAGATATCTTCTGTTTCTTGAGGACAAAGTAACAAAGCTGATGCGCATTGCAAGCTGCTCCAAGGAGTTGGACAGTTTTAACTACCCAACAGCAGCGGCTCACTTTGAGCAGGCCAAGGTCCTCCTCATACACAAGTCACTTCACCCCTACCTCAACTAACCTGTACCCCTAACACATTGACTCGGTACCAGTACCACCTGTATATCGTTATTGTTATTTTGTGTTATTTTTTTATTTTTTAGTAAATATTTTCTTAACTCTTTCTTGATCTGCACTGTTGGTTAAGGGCTTGTAAGTAAGCATTTCACGGTACAGTCTACACATAAATTTAGAGTTTTTAAAGTTTTAATTGAAATTAGAGGATCATTTTTGTGTTTGTCAGGCCTGGTCCTAGCAGTTCTGCTGCCGCCCTAGGGAAGATCAACATAGTGTCATGTATAATATAACCTGCTGTATAAATTCTCCTAACCTGCAACAAAGTCAAATCTGACATTCATTTTACAAAAGCTGGATTCCTTCTAGCCATAACCCGCCAGTCCTGGTGTTAGACAGTCTAATTAAAATGTTCATGCCTAGGCTAAATTTAAATTAGAGGCCTAGATATTGTTTGAAAACAGCTGTGTTTTGTTATTTATTAAAATGTTCATACAAATAGTCTCGAGGACAGCTCTTTAGCAAATTATATTACACAAGTATAATATTTTTAAGTTGTGTTTTACCGTATGGGCGGCTGTTCATCTTGGCTAAATGGAAAAAATTAAAAATAAATGATTAATAGCTGGGATGACCCCGCAAACGGTAATGTTTTGCTTCTCAATAAAACCGGTCACGTTGGTATAAGATCATTCAACTTTATTTTATTAAACCTCACAAGCTAATTTCTATTCTGGTAAAATGCATTACAATAATCTAAAATGGATTTTGAGCACCTTGGGTGGACACCATAATACATATGCATTAGATGCGTAATGCATGTCGGGTAAATTTGTCAAATGTCTGGTAAATTTAAATCTTACCGGTCACGTTGTCCAGCGCCACATTTTCTAAACGGAAACACTGGCCCGTGCGTACATGCATTTGTCCATGTGTAATCATCTCCTGTAGGGAACAATCTGTTGCAGTGTTTAATTTTGATCACGTTAAACGTTAAAAATCACCTGTTAAAAGCTGCAATACCTTTCTAGTTTGAGGTTAGTACTATCAAAACAACACAACATAGTGTTGCCAACTTAGAGACTTTGTCGCTATATTTTGCAAGGTTTCAGACCCTCCAGCGACTTGTATTGGTAAAAGAGTATAGCAACAAACGTAGCTACTTTTTAAGGCTGCCTCTCCGACTTTTGGTTGATTTAGCAACTTCCCTGTTTGTGTGACTGCTCGGCTGAGCTCAGCTGTGCTGCTCTGCAGTCTGCTCCCTCTCCACGGCTCAGCTTCCTCCGGCTGCTGCCTTTGTGTGCACCCGTAATTTGCGCTCCCTCCCCTGCCCCTCTCCGCTCCCGCCCCTCTCCTTGTCCCTCCCCTGCCCCTCTCCCGCTCCCTCCCCTGCCCCTCTCCCGCTCCCTCCCCTGCCCCTCTCCAGCTCTCCGCTCCCCGCTCTAGCCTCTAGGTCCTCTCCCCAATGCTGCAGCGAGTGAAGTTATTACATTGGTTGGTTCCTTGTTTAATGACACCACAGCTCTCCAATAAATAACAATATATAAATGAAATATTTTCTAAAATAGGATACGTTTTTTGTATGCTGCTTAATTATTTAATATCGGTTCATCCTTCAAACATTCTATTTAGTTTTGTTTTGGAGAATTGCTCATTGCATGAGCGTGAGGGACAGCATAAGCATAAATTATATATTAAAGTTGTGACGAAATGATTTTGTAATGACGTCATCGAGCGACGAATGGAGCAACCAAAAGCAACTTTCCTTGAAAAATATTTTGCAACACTAACATATTGTTAATTCTCACACACACACACACACACACACACACACACACACACACACACACACACACACACACACACACACACACACACACACACACACACACGTGTATGACCACACTGTCTGGCCCCAAGTCATGCAGTCACCATCTCCCCCAGTGCACGGCAATCTTTCATCTGAACTCGCCTTCTGTCTTTTTCATCCCCTCTCACTGTCTTCTCCCTTTCTTTTCCCCTCAATGTCTGTCTAAAAACACACATTCTTTCACAAAAACGATTTTCTTCCAAATAGCACTACCAATATCTCACTCATGACAAAAACCTGTGGATGTAATGATAAAAATAATAATTTGACATCTATCTAAAATGGCAAAAACCATAATGCCACAACAACCCTGTCCTACACAATGTGTACTCTGTTGTGCCACTGCCAACATATGACAGGTTTGGGATCATTGTGAGACACCAGGTTGAGAGAGAGCCGGCTGTGATTTGTATTGGCCTGACATGGGTTCCGGCAGGGACAGATTGCATTGGGCTATCCCTGCTGTGCTTGACATTCCGCTAGCCTGGCTAGCGGTGAACACGTCCTTGGCTGCCCTTTCTGGTGACTAGTGATGTAGTGACAGGACACGGTTACTGGATCTGGAGACGAGAGGGGGTGGTAGGGTTTAGGGAGTGGGCTGAAAAGCTCCATAAGGCAGCGGTTCCCAACCTTTTCTGTCCTGTGGACCACCAAAAACATGGACAGGTT
Organism: Oncorhynchus masou masou; assembly: GCF_036934945.1. Taxonomy (NCBI): domain Eukaryota; kingdom Metazoa; phylum Chordata; class Actinopteri; order Salmoniformes; family Salmonidae; genus Oncorhynchus; species Oncorhynchus masou. Next base: position 42,541,634 of record NC_088240.1, on the reverse strand, counting down.
GGAAACCACTGCTCCAGGGGAGAGACACCTGGAGTAGGAGAGGACACGCCAAGCTTAAAAGACACATTGTTTATGTAAAGTGCATTCGGCAAGTATTCAGACCCCTGGACGTTTTCAACATGGTTAGGTTACAGACATTCTAAAATGTATTGAAGGTTTTTTTACTCAATCCATAATAACAAAGCAGAAACAGGTTTAGAAGTTTGGGCAAATTTTAAAAATCGTAAAAAAACATTTGCATAAGTATTCAGACTATTTACTCAGTACTTTGTTGAAGCACCTTCAGCAGTGATTATAGCCCCATGTCTTCTTGGGTATGATGCTACAAAATCTTTACACACCTGTATTTGGGGAGTTTCTTCCCATCTTCTCTGCAGATCATCTCAAACTCTGTCAGGTTGGATGGGGAGCGTTGCTGCACAACTATTTTCTGGTCTCTCCAGAGATGTTCGATCGGGATCAATTCCGGGATCTGGCTGGGCTACTCAAGGACATCCAGAGACATGTCCCCACCTGCGTTGTTTTGGCTGTGTGCTTAGGGTCATTGTCCTGTTGGATGGTTGAACCTTCTCCCCAGTCTGAGGTCTTGAGCGCTATGGAGTAGGATTTCATCATGGATCTCTCCCTCGATCCTGACTAGTCTCCCAGTCCCAAAGAGTTCAATCTTGATTTCATCAGACCAGAGAATCTTGTTTCTCATGGTCAGAGTGCTTTAGGTGCCTTTTGGCAAACTCCAAGCGGGCTGTCATGTGCCTTTTACTGAGGAGTGGCTTCTGTATGGCCACTACCATGAAAGCCTAATTGGTGGAGTGCTGCAGAGATCGTTGTCCTTCTGGAAGGTTCTCCCTTCTCCACAGAGGAACTCTAGAGCTCTGTCAGAGTGACCATCGGGTTCTTGGTCACCTCCCTGACCAAGGCCCTTCTCCCCCCCATTGCACAGTTTGGTCGGGTATCCAGCTCTAGGAAGAGTCTTGGTGGTTCCAAACTTCTTCCATTTAAGAATGATGGAGGCCACTGTGTTCTTGAGGACCTTCAATGCTGCAGAAATGTTCTGGTAACCTTCCCCAGATCTTTGCCTCAACACAATGGGGCAGCAGGGTAGCCTAGTGATTAGAGCGTAGGACTAGTAACCGAAAGGTTGCAAGTTCAAACCCCCGAGCTGACAAGGTACAAATATGTTGTTCTGCCCTTGAACAGGCAGTTAACCCACTGTTCCTAGGCCGTCATTGAAAATAAGAATACTTCGACAAACGGGTGATGATTTACAAGCGCATTCGTGAAAAAAAGCACTGTCGTTGCACCAATGTGTACCTAACCATAAACATCGACGCCTTTATTAAAATCAATACAGAAGTATATATTTTTAAACCTGCATATTTAGTTAATATTGCCTGCTAACAATTTCTTTAACTAGGGAAATTGTGTCACTTCCCTTGCGTTCTGTGCAAGCAGAGTCAGGGTATATGCAGCAGTTTGTGCTGCCTGGCTCGTTGCGAACTGTGTGAAGACCATTTCTTCCTAACAAAGACAGTAAATAATTGGCCAGAATTGTACATAATTATGACATAACATTGAAGGTTGTGCAATGTAACAGCAATATTTAGACTTAGGGATGCCACCCGTTCTATAAAATATGGAACGGTTCCGTATTTCACTGAAAGAATAAACGTTTTGTTTTTGAAATGATAGAAATACGAGCCTTAGGTCATTAATATGGTCAAATCCAGAAACTGTGTGATATTATAATTAAGTCTATGACTTGATAGAGCAGTCTGATTGAGCGGTGGTAGGCAGCAGCAGGCTCGTTGCATTCATTCAAACAGCACTTTCCTGCATTTGCCAGAAGCTCTTCGCTGTGCTTCAAGCATTGCACTGTTTATGGCTGCAAGCCTATCAACTCACAAGATTAGGTTGGCAATACTATAGTGCCTATAAGAACATCCAATAGTCAAAGGTATATGAAATACAAATGGTATAGAGAAATAGTTCTATAATTCCTATAACCTAAAACTTCTTACCTGGGAATAAAAGGAACCACCATCTTTCATATGTTCTCAGCAAGGAACTTAAACGTTAGCTTTTTTACGGCAAATATTGCACTTTTACTTCCTTTTCCAACACTTTGTTTTTGCATTAATTAAACCAAATTGAACATGTTTCATTATTTATTAGAGACGAAATTGATTTTATTGATGTATTATATTAAAATAAAAGTATTCATTCAGTATTGTTGTAATTGTCATTATTACAAATACATATATAAAAATCGGCATCTGCTTTTTTTGGTCCTCCAATAATCAGCATCGGCGTTGAAAAATCATAATCAGTCGACCTCTAATCTGGACACCAAGGACTGGAATTAACTAAACAGTCCTGCTATACAACCACACGTTTGCAGGCTATACACACGCACATGTTTATACCTTCATACCATTCCTGTACCATACCAGGTTAAACGGTATTACCGGCAGTGCATACAAAGAGGCGCTGTTTTGACATACTAGGGAATTCCCATAGAGGATTTTAACTAAATGCTAACAAGCACAAGCGAACAAACCAATTGCAAGGACAGACAACCAATTCATAAAGTTTAACAAATATCTCAAAAGGGTACTCCCAGGATCCAGGAAGCGATGAATTATCTCTGCCGTAACCAAGAAGCGTTATCTTGCAAGCTAAACACTTAACTAGCAACTTAGCAAACCAAATGCATAGCTGTAGCCCTGAGCTGGAGAGAACTTATTTGGCACAACTTAGATAGTTCTAAGGTATTTAGCTTAGATGTAAGGGCATCAGATGGGGAAATTATATCCATCTCTACCTTTCATCGGTCTCCACCCTCTCCCTCTCGGTCTCCACCCTCTCCCTCTCGGTCTCCACCCTCTCCCTCTCGGTCTCCACCCTCTCGGTCTCCTCCCTCTCCACCCTCTCGGTCTCCTCCCTCTCCACCCTCTCCCTCTCCCTCTCCACCCTCTCCCTCTCCACCCTCTCCCTCTCGGTCTCCACCCTCTCCCTCTCGGTCTCCACCCTCTCCACCCTCTCCCTCTCGGTCTCCACCCTCTCCCTCTCGGTCTCCACCCTCTCCCTCTCCACCCTCTCCCTCTCGGTCTCCACCCTCTCCCTCACGGTCTCCACCCTCTCCCTCTCGGTCTCCACCCTCTCCCTCACGGTCTCCACCCTCTCCCTCACGGTCTCCACCCTCTCCCTCACGGTCTCCACCCTCTCCCTCACGGTCTCCACTCTTCTTACTCTTGATAGTGTCCTTTCATCCCCCTCTCTATTTCCCTTCTTCCCCTGATGCCCCCACTCTCACCAAGGTCAAATGCAGGCTCCATGTGATGCGTTAGCCTGACGACTCACATTCAATTCTTCTGCTGCTCTGACACTACATACTTTAATCAGACTGACATCATTTAAGTAATTTGTGGTGACGTGGGGCACAAAAGGCATGGTATTCTCAACCGCCACTTTACCCAAATGTGTTCTGGCCCAACCCATCAGTTTCTGGTCCAATCAGACAGTCCCGAGTGGGTTCGAATTCGGAGACGAGTCAGCCAGCCCCATTGCAGATTAGAAACTAACGTCCATGGCCAGAGCAAGGAGTCTGGGTAGCCAGACAAATGTGTGTAGTTTCTGCCGTAGGACGGGACACACTCCAGACTTGTATTCTCTCACACAGGAGAGCCTCCGACATAAGAAAAACACACTGAGCTTTTAAGGCCTACGAGTCACACTCGGGTGCATATCCACACATGTGAGCGTAAAACACACACACAAAAATGGAGAGTAACCCAAGAATGTCATGTTATCATTACGCGATCTGTTCTGGAACACACAGCGTGAGAAGGAGCTCGATTGCACTTGACGCAATGGAGCAATTGAGTGCACGTCACAAACGCCGAGAGCCAGGGATGTACCACACACACACGGTCAGCCATGATCGATTGAGTAAGGGTGTGATGGTGCATCGGCAGTGGAAACTATCACAGGGTGCAGTGGGGAAAACATGACCCAATCACAACCCCCTAAGGAAATTTAGGGGGGTGGGGGGGGGGCAGAGGATGTTTTGCAAAGTTGTTACTAGTTCTGTCCCAATAAACAGCAGGCACAACATGACATCCATAGCACTTAACATTATCTTGGCGCTGTGATAGGAATACAAAAGTCTGTCTGTTTTGCAAAAAAAGAGACATTATCTTGATGACACCACACTAGAGATAGAGATAGATAGATACTTCTAGGCAAGCCAACTCTTAAGCAGAGTGGGGTAAACACTGCCTACCCTAATCAGTGGTAGGATAAAATTATAAAAAAGTGGACCTACCGTGTGAAAGGGGTGAGAGCTGGAAGCTACTTCTCTGTAGTTCTCTCTGCTTTTACTGAGAGAAAGAGAGCGAGAGAGGGCGAGAGAGGCGGGAGTGAGGGCGAGAGAGGGGGGAGTGAGGGCGAGAGAGGGGGGAGTGAGGGCGAGAGAGGGGGGAGAGAGCGAGAGAGGGGGGGAGAGAGTGAGAGAGGGGAAACAGTGCCAGTTAGGATGAGCAAGACTTGTATAACACCATTGTACATTCAGTGCATACATAACACTGCCTCATTGGAAAACACAGAAGCCCGTATTCCAACAGACCATGATGATGGTGTTATTGTAACAGCTCCAAATTCGACGAATGTGCCGTTAAGACCGCATATTAAACTTTAAATGACTGTTCCAAGTATAATTTTTCCACTATATTTAACCAGGTAGGCCAGTTGAGAACAAGTAAATTTACAACTGTGACCTGACCAAGATAAAGCAAAGCAATGTGACAAAAACAGAGTTACACATGGGATAAACAAACGTACAGTCAATAACACAATAGAAAAATCTATATACAGTGTGTGCAAATGTAGCAAGATTAGGGAGGTAAGCAATAAATAGGCCATAGAGGTGAAATAATTACAATTTAGCATTAACACGGGAGTGATAGATGTGCAAGTAGAGACACTGGGGAGCAAAAGCGCAAAAATAAATAAATACCAATATGGGGATGAAGTAGTTGGGTGTGATATTTACAGATGGGCTGTGGACAGCTGCTCTGACAGCTGATGCTTAAAGTTCGTGAGGGAGATAAGACTCCATCTTCAGTGATTTCTGCAATTAGTTCCAGTCATTGGCAGCAGAGAACTGGAAGGAAAGGCAGTCAAATGAGGTGTTGGCTTTGGGGATGACCAGTGAAATATACCTGCTGGAGCGTGTGCTACGGGTGAATGTTGCTATGGTGACCAGTGAGAGCTGAGATAAGGCGGGGCTTTACCTAGCAAAGACTTAGACAACCTGGAGCCAGTGGGTTTGGTGACAAATATGTAGCGAGGGCCAGCCAACGAGAACATACAGGTCGCAGTGGTGGGTAGTATATGGGGCTTTGGTGACAAAACGGGTGGCACTGTGATAGACTGCATCCAATTTGCTGAGTAGACTGTTGTAGACTGTAAATGACAGCGCCGAAGTACAGGATCGGTAGGATAGTCAGTTTTACGAGGGTGTTTGGCAGGCTTTGTTGCGAAATAGGAAGCTGATTCTCAATTTATATTTTGGATTGGAGATACTTAATGTGAGTCTGGAAGGAGAGTTTAGTCTAACCTGACACCTAGATATTTGTAGTAGTCCACATATTCTAAATCATAACCGTCCAGAGTAGTGATGCCATTTGGGCGGGCGGGTGCAAGCAGCAAATCGGTTGAAGAGCATGCATTTAGAAGCAGTTGGTAGCCACGGAAGGAGAGTTGTATGGCATTGAAGCTCGTTTTGAGGTTTGTTAGCAGTGTCCAAAGAAGGGCCAGATGTAAAGAGAATGGTGTCATCTGCATAGAGGTGGATCAGAGAATCACCAGCAGCAAGAGCGACATCACTGATAAATACAGAGAAAGGAGTTGGCCCGATAATTGAACCCTGTGGCACCCTCATAGAGGTTGCCAGAGGTCTGGACAACAGGCACTCTGATTTGACACACTGAACTCCATCTGAGAAGTAGTTGGTGAACCAGGCGAGGCAGTCATTTCAGAAACCAAGGCTGTTGAGTCTGCCGATAAGAATACTTGGCAGCTGCACAGTACGGTCTTATCGATGGCGGTTATGATATCGTTTAGGACCTTGATCGTTGCTGAGGTGCACCCATGACCAGCTTGAAAACCAGATTGCATAGCGGAGAAGGTACGATGGGATTAGAAAGGGTCGGTGATCTGTTAACTTGGCTTTCAAAGATTTTAGAAAGGCAGGGCAGGATGGATATAGGTCTATAACAGTTTGGGTCTCGAGTGCCTCCCCCTTTGAAGAGAGGGATGACCGCGGTGGCTTTCCAATCTTTGGTGATTGATCTCAGACGATACGAAAGAGGTTGAACAGGCTAGAAATAGGGGTTGCAACAATTTCAGAGGATAATTTTAGAAAGAGAGGGTCCAGATTGTCTTGTCCAGCTGATTTGTAGGGATCCAGATTTTGCAGCTTTCAGAACATCAGCAGTTGTATTTGGGTGAAGGAGAAGCAGGGGGGTGGCTTGGGCAAGTTCCTGCGGGGTTTGCAGAGCTGTTAGCCGGGGTAAGGATAGCCAGGTGGAAAGCATGGTCAGCAGTAGAAAAATGCTTCTTGAAATGATCGATTACCGTAGAGTTATCAGTGGTGGCAGTGTTTCCTAGCCTCAGTGCAGTGGGCAGCTGGGAGGTGGTGCTCTTATCCTCCATGGACTTTAATGTCCCAAAACTTTTTGGAATTAGTGCTACAAGATGCAAATTTCTGTTTGAAAAGGCTAGCCTTAGCTTTCCTAACTGACTGAGTAGATTGGTTCCTGACTTCCCTGAAAAGTTGCATATCGCGGGGCTTTTCGATGCTAATGCAGTACGCCACAGGATGTTTTTGTGCTGGTCAAGGACAGTCAAATCTGGGGTGAACCAAGGGCTATATCTGTTCTTACTTCTACATTTTTTGAATGGGGCATGCTCATTTAAGATGGTGAGGAAAGCACTTTTAAAAGAGCATCCAGGCATCCTCTACTGACGGGCTGAGGTCAATATCCTTCCAGGATATCCCGGCCAGGTCGATTCGAAAGGCCTACTCACTGAAGTGTGTACGGTAGCGTTTGACAGTGATGAAGGGTGGTCATTTGACCGCATCCATTACGGACGCAGGCAATGATCGCTGAGATCCTGGTTGAAGACAGCAGAGGTGTATTTAGAGTGCAAGTTGGTCAGGATGATACAGTGAGGGAAAAAAGTATTTGATCCCCTGCTGAAAATCTGTAGAGGGAGCTGAAGGTTCGAGTTGCCAAACGTCAGCCTCAAAACCTTAATGACTTAGAGAAGATCTGCAAAGAGGAGTGGGACAAAATCACTTCTGAGATGTGTGCAAACCTGGTGGCCAACTACAAGAAAAGTCTGACCTCTGAATGCCAACAAGGGTTTTGCCACCAAGTACTAAGCTATGTTTTGCAGAGGGGTCAATTTTTTTTATTTTACCTTTATTTTACCAGGCAAGTCAGTTAAGAACAAATTCTTATTTATTTTCAATGATGGCCTAGGAACAGTGGGTTAACTGCCTTTTCAGGGGCAGAACGACATATTTGTACCTTGTCAGCTTGGGGTTTCGAACTTGTAACCTTTCAATCACTAGTCCAACGCTCTAACCACTCGGCTACCCTGCCACCCCAAATACTTATTTCCCTCATTAAAATGCAAATAAATGTATAACATTTTGATGTTTTTGTTGTTATTCTGTCTCTTATTGTTCAAATAAACCTAGCATTAATATTATAGACTGATCATTTCTTTGTCAGTGGGCAAACGTACAAAATCAGAAGGGGATCAAATACTTTTTTCCCTCACTGCATCTATGGAGGGTGCCCATGGTTACGGGTTTAGGGTTGTGCCTTGAGTTTGCACATCACTGGTTTCTCAGAGACATAAGTTGCATCCCAAATGTCACCCTATTCCCTACATAGTGCTCCACTTTTGGCCAGAGACCTATGAGTCTGTCATAGTTGAAGTATACCTATGATGAAAATTACAGGCCTCATCTTTTTAAGTGGGAGAACTTGCACAATTGGTGGCTGACTAAATATTTTTTTGCCCCACCGTATAGATATAGATATATAAAAAATAAAAAAACACATTCACTACATATCATTAATCATATGCTGCTGCTACACTTCTTTATTTTATCTATCCTGATGCCGAGTCAACTTACCCTGCCTTCATGTACATATCTACCTAAAATACCTTATCCACCTGCACATTGATCTGGTACTAGTAATCCCTGTGTATAGCTAAATGGTGTGTTTTATATTTGTGTTACTATTTTTCTTTTTACTATTATGTTTTAACTCTGCATCGTTGGGATGGGCCCATAATTAAGCATTTCACAGTTAAGCTTACACCCGTAATATTCTGCCCATGTGACAAATACAATTGTATTTCCATTTTTGCATGCAGCACTAATGGAATGATGAGTTGTATCACAACTAAGGAGATTTCTACACCACTGGTGGTGAATGGGCTCAATTGAAAATGTGTGAACACCCAAACACACCAAAAGGTTTTCACTGTGCACGCACACACACAGTACACGCCCAACATTCACATGCACACATCTACACAAGCATACACTCGGCTTGGGCGGTATACCGGGGTATTTGGAAAATGCCATCGGATGGTTTTTTCAAATACCGTCAACTATTACGTTGACGTTTTTTTTTATACATTAGAATATTTGTAGTTATTTTAAGTAAATACCTGCAGTCAACTTGTGCAATATGTCAGGAGAAATGCAGAACGCCATCTTTATCTCCCGTCACAATTCTTCATTTTGAAGCTTATCGGTAGTCCCAAGTCATGTGGTGTTTGTTTAGAAGCACACAAAGAAGAGACCGGAACCTTGTGTGTCACTATTGTGCAGCATGCGCCAGGTGTTCTAATTACAGTATGGAATTCACAACTTAAATGTTTGTCGGCTAGATACAATACATTACCTAATGTATGTGGACACCTGCTCGGAGAACATCTCATTCCAAAATCATGGGCATTAATATGGAGTTGGTCCTCTCTCCCTTTGCTGCTATAACAGCCTCCACTAGATGTTGGAACATTGCTGCGTGGACTTGCTTCCATACAGCCACAAGAGTATTAGTGAAGTCGGGCACTGATGTTGGGCGATTAGGCCTGACTCGCAGTCCGCGTTCCAATTCATCCCAAAGGTGTTCGATTGGGTTGAGGTCAAGGCTCTGTGCAGGCCAGTCGAGTTCTTTCACACCGATCTTGACAAACCATTTCTGTATGGTCCTTGCTTTGTGCACGAGGTATTGTCATGCTGAAACAGGAAAAGGACCTTCCCCCTAACTGTTCCCACAAAGTTGGAAGCACAGAATCTAGAATGTCATTGTATGCTGGAACGTTAAAATTACCCTTCAATGGAGCTATGCGGCCTAGTTCAAACCATGAAAAACAGCCCCAGACCATTATTCCGTCTCCACTGAACTTTACAGCTGGTCCTACGCATTTGGGCAGGTAGTGTTCTCCTGGCATCCGCCAAACCCAGATTTGTGAAGCGTGATTCATCACTCCAGAGAACACGTGTCCGCTGCTCCAGAGTCCAATGGCGGCGAGCTTTACACCACGCAATATTACACTGCAGATGAGCAAACACACACACACACAAACACCTGCTCTTATACATATATAGGCATACTCTCACACCACACTCATCCGGTCTCTCTCGCCGTATCCCGTCCTAATTATAGCATGCCCGTTAATCAGCTCAAGCTGTAATTATACCATCTTCAACATGTAATCTGATTGTGAAGAATGATAAATATCACGCCGCATCCCCCTGGTTCAGGAGCGAGGGGTGTTGGGGTGTGAAACTAATAGGTACGCATTCTCTGCGAAGCACATTCTGATTAGACACAAACAAACAGTGCTGCGATCGGATTGAGTAAGCACGGCACAGGTGCCGGGGGAAGGTAAGTGCGCGCAATTTAGGGCAGTTATGGACAAAGACTGTGAATATAAGTCAATTTTGTGGGGGGGGGGGGGGGTCATAAGTGTTTTTTATTATTGGTGAACAAAAACCGCTGACGGCTGGGAATTCATGCTGTTGAGTCTGTTTCTGCGGTAACATGGACTCTTACTGTGATAGAACTTTGTTGCTCCTTTGTGAAACAAGCAATGTGTTGTAACAGGCAGGCATAAGCTTTCTTGCCCGTGGCAGCCTTGGGGCACATGACCAAACCATTTGGGGTTTTTTTGGAACACAGTCAGGGTATCAACTTAAACCACTGTACTACAAAGAGTAGGAACAGTAGAATACACAAGGTGATGCAATTTTGAAATCGGTTTGTGCATGACATTTTTTTTTGTCTCGCAATGTCAGTCACTGACATTCACTCCGTTAGCCACGTCAGCTAAAACTTTTTTGTTTGGTAGTTAGTCTATCCAGCTACCGAGACTTGCAGTAATCATTGCCGAATACCGACCGGGCACGCAGGGCATGTGCCTTGACCTCCAGGGGCCTCATTCTCACTCAGCTATCATATTAACATGACATAAGTCATCGCATGATCTCAAGCTGCAGTCAATTTTATGCAGTTCCAGACAGACTTTATTATGTCTTGGCTACACCTGACCCCCTTTTCCCCAACAGTCAACTATAGAGTACACAATTATATTTATAACCATATTAGTGATTGCTGTTGAGTTTAATAAAGGAAGGCCTGCAAGAATCTGGGTCAATATGTTGGAAGCAAAACATATAAAAAACAATGTTTGGAAGGTAACTAGGAATCAAAGAAACATTTGTGTTCATTATCTGTTAAATGTAATTTTTTACATTTACATTTAAGTCATTTAGCAGACGCTCTTATCCAGAGCGACTTTTTCTATTTTTACAATTGTTGCAATGAGACATAAGACACGGAGCCCCTATGTTAGGTATACAATACAAATGGAGATGATAGTTGTAACCATTAAGGCAGAATCATGGGTCTGAAGGTCATCTCCTACAATGTGAAAGAGCCAATTAAAGTTCAAATTTTAAATAAAAATCTATTGCACAAGTGTTTTTCTCATCACATAGTTCTGGGAGGAGAAGGGGAGCAGCTATTCTAATACACAGACCTACCAAATGTGTTTTACATGGAGTAAAAGATAAGGAAGGGAGATCAATATTATTGAACGGTTCCATTGCAGGAGCGAAAGTCTCAATAATCAATGTACAGCACATGCTCCTAATGAAGATAAGAAGAATTTTCATAAACCTGAGTTTGATTTGATTTCTGATAACGTAAAAAGGGGTTGTTTTTGATAGGAGAGTATAACTACATTTTATCCGGTACTGATAAGGCTCACACCTCTAGAGCACCCATATCCAGATTGACCCGTGCTTTAAGAAATGGCGTCATGGTACTGGGTCTAGTAGAGAGTGTGTGGAGACATTTGAACACTAAAAGAAGAGCTGTTGCATTTTACTCCCACCTCCATTAATGCTCTTCTTGTATGGACTACTTCTTTATGCCAAAAAACAGAAGCATATAAAAATGTAGAATGCAAGATCTTGAACATCACTCTCTGATCATGGGCCAGTGTCAGCTGTATGGGACCTGGAGAGAAATTCACACCCCACATTGTGGAGGATGAACACCTCACAACTTGATGAAGCTGAATTTCGGCAGTTTATTCATTCAGAATCTGATCACTGCTTAGAGTTTAACCAAATACCTGATGTTTCACCTTCTGTTCTAAGGGAAGGCGATATTGAGAGGGTGTACTATTTCATATGCATCAGCAAGGGAAAAAAAGTTAAATTACACAGGAAATGTGAAGATGACATTGAGAGATTGGAAACCATGCATAAACAACGGATCCTCATACAATTAAAAGGAGGCCCGTAATGTGCTTTCTGAGATTACTAAAGCAAGCCTATTATAAGAACGGGAACAGAGCATCGTCGTTTACTTTCTTTCTGGTAAAGGAAACAGGCATCTACTATCATTCAAACGGTTAAATCAAATGATGTCAATACACCCTTTGTCACAAGACCCCAGGATATATCAGCAACCATTGCAGAGTTATGAGAATTTATATTCAGACTTAGAAAAAAATCCTGAGCCTAATAAACTACAAGGTTTCCTCCAAGGCATTGACCTCCCTCATTTGACAAGCTCAGCAGTGACAGAACTAGATAGACCCAGAAGTAGATATCAGAATGGCTATAAAATAAATGTACTCAAAAATAATAAAATATTCCGGTTCTGATGGTACATTAATGAATTATATAAAACCTTCCCGGAACACGTTACTCCAATATTAGTGGAAGTGTTTTCAAATTTATTAGAAACCAGAGAGCTTCCTTACACTTGGAGATAATATCTGATCAGTGTTAAATAAAGAATGGAAAGATTGTAGGGTCATACCCAAGAAGACTTCAAGGCTGTAAAAGGTGCTTCAAAGTACTGAGTAAAGGGTTTAATTAATAAAATTAGTCAAAATGTCTAAAAAAAACATTTTTGCTTTGTTATTACGGGCTATTGTGTGTAGATTTCATTCAAATTTAGAATAAGGCTGTAACCTAACAAAATGTGGATAAAGTCAAGGGGTCTGAATACTTTACGAAGGCACTGTATATAGAGAAAGCATGTCAAGCTAGGCCTTGCTTTACCCCTAATGCATTATAAACCACCTGATGTCCAGGGCAGAAAAATTATGTTCGGGCCAGTGAGAAAATTTAAAAAAGTCAATGGGCCGTGTCAGGTGAAATGAGGCCTACATATGCTGAATCACAATGCCCCCCCCCCCCCCCACACACACACACACACACACACATATATGTGTGCATGGAGAGAGACCATGATTGATAAACAGATCTAGAAAAAAACACTCAATCTATTCTGAGCTAAATAAAAACCTAAATTGCAATCACTACTTATGAAAAGGGCTTTGTGGAGATTTCATGAGCAAAACATCACAGAAATCTCCCATTCGATTTACTGGAGGCTCCATGGATAACCGGTGTAATGAGTAAACAAGTTAAGTGGATTTGACGAGCAAAGGAAAAAACAAAACAGTCCTCTAGGGCTTAACACAAAGGGCTAAATTATTTTGTTGTGCCTATTGATATTCGCGTCAGCTCTCCGATAATATACTCCAGCACCAATGTTATTGACGCCTGGTTTCACAGCAATAAACAGAGAGCATAAAGACAGAGGGAGGGGGAGGAGAGAAAGTGTGAGGGGGAAAAAGCTGGGGTTGAATGGTCAGCAATTGTCATACAATATCTTTTGATGTGTATGACCTTGGTATCCATCTACTCTTCTAAACATACGGGCTATGATCAAATCATTATGAACAACTACAGGCTATAGAGGAGTGTGCAAGAAGTGGCAAATCAGAAGCATTTCTATGCTAAACTATAGGACTGTTTTGCTATCACAGTCCGGTACATGTTCCGGGATTCTTCCGGTGGCATTGAGGAGTACACCACATCAGTCACTGGCTTTATCAATAAGTGCGGAGGACATCAACCCCCACAGTTACTGTACGTACATACCCCAACCAGAAGCCATGGATTACAGGCAACATTTGCACTGAGCTAAAGAGTAGGGCTGCCGTTTTCAAGGTGCGGGACTCCAACCCGGAAGCTTATAAGAAATCCTGCTATGCCCTTCGACGAACCATTAAACAGGCAAAGCATCAATACGGGGCTAAGATTGAATCATACTACACCGGCTCCAACGCTCTTATGTGGCAGGGCTTGCAAACTATTACAGACTACAAAGGGAAGCACAGACGCGAGCTGCCCAGTAACATGAGCCTACCAGACGAGCTAAAATCACTTCTATGCTCGCTTCAAGGCGAGCAACACAGGCATGCATGAGAGCATCAGTTGTTCCGGACAACTGTGTGATCAAGGTCTCTGTAGCCGACGTGAATAAGACCTTTAACCTCTTGAAACTCTGGGGGCAGTATTTCATTTTTGGATGAAAAACGTTCCCATTTTAAACAAGACATTTTGTCACGAAAAGATGCTCGACTATGCATATAATTGACAGTTTTGGAAAGAAGACACTGACGTTTCCAAAACTGCAAAGATATTGTCTGTGAGTGCCTCAGAACTGATGTTACAGGCGAAACCCAGATAAAAATCCAACCAGGAAGTGGCGCATTTTTTGAAACCGCCTCATGCCAATGACTCCTTATATATGGCTGTGAATGAGCTACGGATGAGCTTACATTTTCCACACATTCCCCAAGGTGTCTACAGCATTGCGACGTCTTTTTAGGCATTTCCATTGGACAATAGCTGTAAGGGACCATATTTAGCGAGTGGTCACATGGTGTCTCCCGGAGAAAATCTTCCGTAAAATAATGAGGAGCCATTTTTCCAATCGCTTCTTATGAGAAACCAATTGCCTCGAGGGATATATTATCGAATATATATGTTAACACCAAACACAACGTTTCCTGTTTTTCTGTCGATATTATGGAGCAAATTTTGAAAAAAGTTTGGTGTTATAGTTGCAGCATTTTCCGGTCGATTTCTCAGCCAAGCATGATGAAGAGATAGGAGCTTTTTCCCATACAAAAATATTATTTTTGGAAAAAAGGAACATTTGCTATCTAACTGGGAGTCTCCTGAGTGAAAGCATCTGAAGTTCTTCAAAGGTAAATTATTTAATTTGGTTGCTTTTCTTATTTTCGTGAAAATGTTGCCTGCTGCCAGCTGAGCCTAGCATAGCATTATGCCATGATAAACTTACACAAATGCTTGTCTAGCGTTGGCTGTAACGCATATTTTGAAAATCTGAGATGACAGTGTTGTTAACAAAAGGCTAAGCTTGTGTTTGAATATATTTATTTCATTTCATTTGCGATTTTCATGAATAGGAAAATTTGCTTTATGCTCATGCGTTTGAGGCTATGATTATGCTCCCGGATACGGGTTTGCTCGTCGCAAAATGTTAAAAAGGTGGGGCCAGACGGATTACAAGGACGTGTGCTCCGGGCATGTGCTGACCAACTGGCAGGTGTTTTCACTGACATTTTCAACATGAGTCTGTAATACCAACATGTTGGACTAAACACATCCCTCTTCAACTGGATCCTGGACTTCCTGACAGGCCACCCCCGGGTGGTGAGGGTAGGTAGCAACACATCAGCCACGCTGATCCTCAACACTGGAGCCCCTCAGGGGTGCGTGTTCAGTCCCCTCTGGTACTCCCCGTTCAGCCACGACTGCATGGCCAGGCACGACTCCAACACCATCATTAAGTTTGCAGACGACAACAGTGGTTGGCCTGATCACCGACAACAATGAGACAGCCAACAGGGAGGAGATCAGAGAACTGGCCAGGTGGTGCCAGAATAATAATCTATCCCTCAACGTAACCAGGACTAAGGAGACGATTGTGGACTACAGGAAAAGGAGGACTGAGCATACCCCCATTTCTCATCAACGGGGCTGTAGTGAAGCAGGTTGAGGAGCTTCAAGTTCCTAGGTGTCCACATCTCCCACAACCTAGAATGGTCCAAACACACCAAGACAGTCAGAGGGCACGACAAAGCCTATTCCCCCCCCCCCCCCAGGAAACAAAAATATTTGGCATGGGTCCTGAGAACCTCAAAAGGTTTTACAGCTGCAACATCGAGAGGATACTGACTGGTTGCATCACTGCCTGGTACGGCAACTCCTCGGCCTCCGACCGCAAAGCACTACAGAGGGTAGTGCGTATGGCCCGGTGCATCACTGGGGCTAAGCTGCCTGCCATCCAGGACCTCTACACCAGGCGGTGTCAGAGGAAGGCACTAAAAATTGTCAAAGACCCCAGCCATAGATGGTTCTCTCTACTACTGCATGGTAAGCAGTACCGGAATACCAAGTCTAGGACAAAAAGGCTTCTCAATAGTTTTTACCCCCAAGCCATAAGACTCCTGAACACCTAATTTAATGGCTACCAGGACTATTTGCATTGTGCCCCCCCACCCCCTCTTTTACACTGCTGCTACACTGTTCATTATATATGCAGTCACAAACTATACGTTCATGTACAAACTACCTAAATTAGCCCGACCAACCAGTGCCCCCGCACATAGGCTAACCGGGCTGTCTGCATTGTGTCCCGCCACCCACCACCCCCTCTTTTACGCTATTGCTACTCCTTTTATCATATATGCATAGTCACTTTAACCATATCTACATGTACATACTCCCTCAATCAGCCTGACTATTCGGCTACTGTGTACAGCGTCGCTACTGTTATTTTTCTCTGTAGTTTTTATTTCTTTCCTTACCTATTGTTCACCTTTATTTATTTTTCTTTGAAATTGCACTGTTGGTTAGAGCCTGTAAGTAAGCATTTCAGTGTAAGGGTCTACACCTGTTGTATTCGGCGCATGTGAGAAATAAACTTTGATTTATTGTGCTTTGCCCATTTCAGTCTGTGTGTGTGCGTGAAGGGCATCCACATGCTTCCCAACCGAAACGGTTCGGAAGAGTTTGTGCATACATTGTAGTATGGCAACATTTTGATGTTTTTGTTGTTTTTTTGTTTCTAAAGACAAGCTTAAGTTTGGAGCCAAAGTCAACCCTTTTGTCGGTGATGGATTCCTCAAAATATTTGTCATCATTCAAGAGAGATTACTTGTTTTCATGCCCATTTTGTAATTGAGAAATATTGCACCAAACATCCTAGTTAGATTCAAAATTGTGCAACTAAGATGTCCTCTGCAAATACATCAACGTTAATGACAGATTTCTCGAGTTATCTTACATTAAGTCTGCCTATTTTGAGGAAGTGTATACTGGCCACGGTGTCTCATATTGGACAAACAGTGCGATTGCCGCTTTTTATTGTTTTTTTTTAGGTATGCGAGCACACTTGTTCGGTTTGCCAAGTCGCCAGACGAACTGAAGCATGCTGCTGCCTTTAGATCACAGTCACAACCAGAGTGGGGAAAGAAGAGTGAGGAGGTGCAGCAGAAGAGAATGAACAAGGGTTTGGATGGAAGGAGAAAGGAGGATTGCAGGGATAAAGGAGGATGGGAAAAGGGGATTGAGGAGGGAGAGGACGAGAGAAAGAGCGGGACAGAGTTGACAAAGTGGTCTGGAGCTGCCAGTCTGAGTGGCAGGCTGGCTAGCCATATCCTCAGACCCCCAGGCAAGAGAAATACTGTTTCACACAGATCTGGCTAGACACACACACTTGACCCTAAAGATGAACACAGGCAGCATGACACACACATAAAGGCAGTATACAGTAGGCCTACAAACACGAGGCGCGTATGTGAACATACACAGACAAACACACACGTTACTAGCTAGGCTGTGATCTGTGATCAGCCAAAGAGCATTAAACCGGTCAGCCAGCTCCACTGACAGTCACCTGAGGTTCTTGAAAAGCACATCTGTGTGTGTTTTGGGTACGCGCATGCTTGCTTATTTGTGTGTGCGCGCATGTTATAAATCAGCCTTGTCCCCTGCAATGCTTTCCAAGGGTACATATGATAAAGCCCTTACACGCTCGAAGCGCATGTGCTCCGATAATGAATAGCGATACGCTATGGCGTTCTTTTGTTTGGTATAAATATTTCACGAATGTGTGCGTCGCTTTCGACAAATCAATCTGCCCTGAGGCTTTGACAAAATAAAAAAGAAATCTCTCTCTCTGTTCTACTGTTCTTCTCTGCCGCGCTTCCCTCTCCCCATCTGTCTCTTGAAGAGAAATCTCATGATGATGCAAGCGATGCAGATATCTGTGGGGAGTTTCTTACCCAAATGCCCAAAAAGCTGACCTGGCACTTTCCTGTACTCGATCCGAGCCAAGCTTCTAAACAACTCGACTGGACATTCAGAAAGTGTTCAGACCCCTTCCCCTTTTCCACATTTTGTTACACTACAGCCTTATTTAAAAATTTTATTCAATTACATTTTTCCTCAATCTACACACAATACCACATAATGAGAAGGCAAAAGTAGTTTTAGACATTTTTGCAAATGTATAAAAAATCCTAAATATAAATATCTTTACATAAAAGTTTTTAGACCCTTTGCTATGAGACTCGAAATTGAGCTCAGGTGCATCCTGTTTTCATTGATCAAGTTGTGGAAGCATCTCAAGGATGATTGGAGTCCACCTGTGGTAAATTCAATTGATTGGACATGATATGGAAATGCACAAACCTGTCTATATAAAAAAGGTCCCATATAAGACAATGCATGTCAGAGCAAACACCAAGCCATGAGGTCAAAGGAATTGTCCGTAGAGCTCCGAGACTGGATTGTGTTGAGGCACAGATCTAGTGTAGGGTACCAGAAAATGTCTGCAGCATTAAAAGTCCCCAAGAAAGGCCTCCGGAGCGGCACAGTGGTCTAAAGCACTGCATCGCAGCACTAACTGTGCCACTAGAGATCCTGGTTGGAGTCCAGGCTCTGTCGCAGCCGGCCACGACTGGGAGACCCATGGGGCGGCACACAATTGGCTTAGCATCGCCCTGGTTAGGGGAGGTTTTGGCCAGCAGGGATGTTCTTGTCCTATTTCGCACAAGTGACTTCTGTGGCGGGCCGGGCGCAATGCACGCTGACACGGTCGCCATGTGTACGGTGTTTCCTCTGACACGTTGGTTCGGCTGGATTGGGCATTGTGTCAAGAAACTGTCCAGGTTCTGTTTCGGAGATTGCACAGCTCTCAACCGTTGCCTCTCCCATGTCCGTATGGGACAGGACCGTAACTACCAACTGCATTCCACGAAATTGGGGAGAAAAAAATAAATAAATAAGTCCAAGACAGTGGCCTCCATCATTCTTATATGGAAGAAGCTTGGAACCACCAAGATGGCCACCCGGCCAAACTGAGCAATCTGAAAAGGGCCTTGGACAGGGCGGTGTCCAAGAACCCGATGGGTCACTGACAGAGCTCCTCTGTGGAGATCTGAGAACCTTCCAGATGGACAACCATCTCTGCAGCACTCCGCCAATCAGGTCTTTATGGTAGAGTGGCCAGACAGAATCCACTCAGTAAAAAGGCACATGACACCCCGCTTGGAGTTTGCCAAAGGGCACCAAAAGGACTCTGACCATGAGAAAAGAGATTCTCTGATCTAATGAAACCATGACTGAACTCTTTGGCCTGAATGCCAAGCGTCACGTCTGGAGGAAACCTGGCACCATCCCTACGGTGAAACATGGTGGCGGCAGCATCATGCTCTGAGGATATTTTTCAGCAGCAGGGACTGGGAGACTTGTCAGGTTCGAGGGAAAGATGAACGGAGCAATGTACAGAGCTCCTTGATGAAAACCTCCTCCAGAGCGCTCAGGGCCTCTGGAGACCTGAAAAAAGCTGTATCGCAACGCTCCCCATCCAACCTGACAGATCGGCAGAGAAGAATTGGATAAGCTCCCCACATATACAGGTGTGCCAAGATTGTAGCGTCATACTGACGGCTGTAATCGCTGCAGAAGGTGCTTCAACAAAGTAATCATTAAAAGGTTCTGAATACGCACCATACCAGTCAAAGGTTTACACACACCTAGTCATTCACAGGTTTTCCTTTACTTTTATACATTGAAGAATAATAGTGAAGACATCAAAACTATGAAAGAACACATATGGAATCATGTAGTAACCAAAAAGGTGTTACACAAATCAACATATATTTTATATTTGAGATTCTTCAAAGCAGCCACACTTTGCCTTGATGACAGTGTTGCGCAATCTTGGCATTCTCTCAACCAGCTTCATGAGGTCATCCCCTGGAATGCATTTCAAATAAACAGGTGTGCCTTGTTAAAAGATAATTTGTGGAATTTCTTTCTGAATGCATTTGAGCTAGTCAGTTGTGTTGGGGAAGGTAGGGGCAGTAAACAGAAGATTGCTTATTTGAGCTGTTATAGCCCATATTATGGCAAAGAGAAATGACAGTCCATATGGAACATTTCAGAACTTTGAAAGTTTCTTCAAGTGCAGTTGCAAAAACCATCAAGAGCTATGATGAAACTGGCTCTCATGAGGATCGCCACAGGAAAGGAAGACCCAGAGTTACCTCTGCTGCAGAGGACAAGCTCATTAGAGTTACCAGCCTCAGAAATTGCAGCCCGAATAAATGCTTCAGAGTTCAAGTAACAGACACATCAACTGTTCAGAGGGGACTGCAGCAATTTGACCATGAAGGCCTGATTTCACGCAAAGAAACAACTTCTAAAAGGACACCAATAGGAAGAAGAGAGTTGGGCCAAGAAACACGGAATGGACATTAGACCTGTGGGAATCTGTACTTTGATCTCCAAATTGGTTATTTTTTGTACCAACCTCCATGTCTTTGTGATATGCAGAGTAGGTGAACGGATGATCTCCGCATGTGTGGTTCCCACCGTGAAGCATGGAGGAGGTGGTGTGATGGTGCTTTGCTGGTGACACTGTGATTTAATTAGAATTCAAGGCACACTAAACCAGTATGGCTACCACAGCAATCTGCAGGGATACGCTATCCCATCTGGTTAAAATTAGTGGGACTGTCATTTGTTTATAAATAGGACAATGACCCAAAACGCACCTCCAGGCTGTGTAAAGGCTATTTAACGAAGGAGCATTTTTTTATTTAACTAGGCAAGTCAGTCAAGAACAAATTCTTATTTACAATGACAGCCTACCAAAAGGCCTCCTGTGGGGACGGGGTCCTGGGATAAAATTAAATAAATAAATAAATACCATGTAAATATAGGACAAAACACACATCACAAGAGAGACCTAAGACAACTTAGCAAGGCAGCAACACACAAAAAATACAAATAAAACATCAATGACAATGAGTGGCAGTGTTTTTTCAACTAATGCCATTTTGCCTGAGGCTGATGTGGTGCAGGTGTCTGTACACGTGCATATATACACACACACACACACACTCTCTCATTCAAATAAACGCATACATGAACACACACATACATGTAATAGTGCCAGACATGCACTCAAACATATACAGTTGGCATCGCCATTGTGATTTTTGTTGTCCTTTAATTTTATAATTTTTTGTTTCTTTATTTTTAATTATTATTATTTGTAATTTTTTGCATTGTTGTTTGCTGTTTTCTTCAGTCTCTATTTGTTCCCTTTAGTTCATTCTCTTGGTTGTTGGTGCATTGGAGGAATGGAATTAATTTTCTTCTCCTTGGGGGGGGGGCATCGGATGGTTGAGGGACAGCTATTGGGTTGCTGGGGGGGGGGGGTCTTGGAAGGGTTCGGGTAAACTTTTTTTTGGCCTGGTGGGAAATCTGTCAACGTGCGCTTGAGCAGGGCATTGACCCTGGATGTTTGGATGTGTCGCTCTGAATGAGAGTCTGCTGGATGACTGATATGATGTAATTGTTGAGTGGCTTCACTGCAAGTATATTGTATGTTCCGGATAATCCTTCTTTTTTTTACTATAATAAAAAAGGCAGCAACACATGACAACACAGCATGGTAGCAACACAACATAACAACATGGTAGCAGCACCAAACATGTAAACATTATTGGTCACAGTCAACAACGGAAAGGTCAAGAAGGTAGAGACAATAATACATCACACAAAGCAGCCACAACTTTGAATGAAGAGATTGAAATAAAAACTGTCTAGTTTGAGTGTTTGTTGCAGCTCGTTCTAGTCGCTGGCTGCAGCAAACTGAAAAGAGGAGCGACCCAGGGATGTGTGTGCTTTGGGGACCTTTAACAGAATGTGACTGGCAGAACGGGTGGTGAATGTGTAGGATGAGGGCTGCAGTAGATATCTCAGATAGGGGGAGTGAGGCCTAAGAGGGTTTTATAAATAAACATCAACCAGTGGGTCGTGCGACAGGTATACAGAGATGACCAGTTTACAGAGGAGTATAGAGTGCAGTGATGTGTCCTATAAGGAACATTGGTGGCAAATCTGATGGCCAAATGGTAAAGAACATCTAGCCGCACAAGAGAACTCTTACCTGCCGATCTATAAATTATGTCTCCGTAATCTAGCATGGGTAGGATGGTCATCTGAATCAGGGTTAGTTTGGCAGCTGGGGTGAAATAGGAGCGATTTCAATAGAGGAAACCAAGTCTTGATTTAACTTTAGCCTGCAGCTTTCATATGTGCTGAGAGAAGGACAGTGCACCATCTAGCCATACTCCCAAGTACTTGTATGAGGTGACTACCTCAAGCTCTGAACCCTCAGAGGTAGTAATAACACCTGTGGGAAGAGGGGCATTCTTCTTACCAAACAACCTTTGTTTTGGAGGTGTTCAGAACAAGGTTAAGGGCAGAGAAAGCTTGTCTGTAGAGCATTTAACACAAAATCCAGGGAGGGGCCAGCTGAGTATAAGACTGTATCATCTGCACATAAACGGATGAGAGCTTCCTACTTCCTCCAAGCTATGTTGTTGATGTAAATTGAGAAGAGCGTGGGGCCTAGGATTGAGCCTTGGGGTACTTCCTTGGTGACAGGCAGAGGCTGACACAGCAGATTTTCTGACATTATACACTGCACTCTTTTGAGAGAGTTAGTTAGCAAACCAGGCCAAAGACGCCTAAGAGACACCAATACTCCTTAGCTGGCCCACAAGAATGGAATGGTCTACAGTATCAAAAGCTTTGGCCAAGTCAATAAAAATAGCAGCACAATACTGCTTAGAATCAAAGGCAATGATGACATCATTGAGGACCTTTAAGGTTGCAGTGACACATCCATAACCTGAGCAGAAACCAGATTGCATACCAGAGAGAATACTTTAGACATCAAGAAAGCCAGTCAGTTGATTATTGACAAGTTTTTCCAACACGTTTGATAAACAGGGCAAAATAGAAATTGGCCTGTAACAGTTAGGATCAGCTTGATCTCCCCCTTTAAATAAAGGACGAACTGTGGCTGCCTTCCAAGCAATGGGAACCTCCCAAAAAGGAGAGACCGGTTAAAAAGGTTGACCTGGTCTCCACAAATCACCCGACATCAACCCAATTGAGATGGTTTGAGATGTGTTGGACGGCAGAGAGAAGCAAAAGCAGCCAACAAATGCTCAGCATATGTGGGAACTCCTTCAAGAATGTTGGAAAATCATTCCTCATGAAGCTGGTTGAGAGAATACCAAGAGTGTGCAAAGCTGTAATCAATGCATAGGGTGGCTACTTTGAAGAATCTAAAATGTATTTAGACTTTTTCAACACTTTTCACTCCATATGTGATATTTCATAGTTCTGATGTCTTCACTATTATTCTACAATGTAGAAAATAGTAAAAATAAAGAAAAATCCTTAAATGAGTAGGTGTCCAAACTTTTGACTGGTACTGTATGTAAATGTGATGTTTTTATTTTTAGACATTTGCAAACATTTCTAAAAACCTGTTTTTTGCTTTGTCATTGTGGGTTATTGTGTGTAGATTGATGAGGACTTTAAAAATATATCTATTTTTAGAATAAGGCTGTAACAGAATGTGCAAAAAAGGGGTCTGAATATTTTTTGAACGCACTGTATATAAATCTAAGGTTAACGTAAGTAGAAATTCCAAAAACAAGGCAAGATTGTCCAATCCAAAATATTGCATACTTAATTACCATTTAAACGTACACCTGCAAGTAGTGAGTGCAGCACTCATTTATAAACAAGTAAAAGCTAGGGTGGCTTAGGCTTTGCACATACTGGGCTTTTGCCATCACTGGTATTACATCACTGCTCAAGGCAGACAAGCAAGCCCATATATTTGCTGTTGACTGAGGGGCTTTTGACACTGAGCCAATCCGAGCCAAGGCACACTAGCTGTACCGAGCTGGCCTGGTTACGCATCCACCGTAAATGCCGGAAAAGTGTGCCCGGAACAGTGTTCCGAGACAGAGCAGTTTGGTTCAGGTCAATAGCGTGAAAAGTGTACTAATGACATTGAACAAAACCTTTCCAATGGGTCATGTTCGGCACTAACAGTGATAGATATGAGCCTCTATTTGGGTTCCAGCAAAATGAGTGGGTTGTTATTTCAAATCGCTGGCCATACAGTCGCTGATCCAAAACCTACAGCACTTTGATATGAGATCCATCTGTTTTTTGACTAGGTCTGGACATGTTGGACAAAGAGGCAGGTAGAGAGAAAGAGAGAATACACGTAGAGGGTGCTATTCTGAAGTGATCTGAACATCAACATTCAGGTGAATTCCTATTTAAATAGGCTTTTTGTCCTAGTCGATGTGAATCATTAGGGCCAACGATGCATGGCTAAAACAGGTCAACCCAACTATGGGTTGGGCAAAAAAATTACGCTAATCCTACATTCGGAACATTAATGCTGTGACATCACTCCATAAGAGAAAAGGCATTGCATTGTACACGGCATCACTTCCACATACTACTGTAGGGCTGGGCGTGTCTTAAGATTCATATCAGGCACTGCAATAAAAATCTAAACAAACATCTCAGAAGCAAAGAGCAAAAACATGGTATCCAATCACTATTTCCCATTGAAATGGATTCCCCCACAAGTCTCCTCATGCGGACACAAGTCTCGTGCGAGTCACCATAGCGTCTGTAGTTGATCAAGCCAAATATGAAGAGGCCTAAAGTGTAAAAAGTATATCCTTTTTCACAGTGCCTTCAGAAAGAATTCATATCCCTGAATACTTTCTGAAGGCACAGTACACGAGTCGGAGTCACTAGGGCTTCTCCTGCTCTTCCTCTACTTAAGTAGAGCGCCTGAAAACCTATTTAGTGGGAATTGGCTCCATTTGAGCTGATAAAATGGCTCGCTGGAAGAGAGAGTGTTCAGCTGAAGTCGGAAGTTAACATACACTTAGGTTGGAGTCATTAAAACACGTTTTTCAACCACTCCACAAATTTCTTGTTAACAAACTATTTTTGTTTTGGCAAATCGGTTAGGACATCTACTTTGTACATGACACAAGTCACTTTTCCAACAATTGTTTACAGACAGATTATTTCACTTATAATTCACTGCATCACATTTCCAGTGGGTCAGAAGTTTACAAACACTAAGTTGACTGTGCCTTTAAACAGCTTGGAAAATTCCAGAAAATGATGTCATGGCTTTAGAAGCTTCTGATAGGCTAATTGACGTCATTTGAGTCAATTGGAGGTGTACCTGTGGATGCATTTCAAGGCCTACCTTCAAAATCAGTGCCTCTTCGCTTGACATCATGAGAAAATCTAAAGAAATCAGCCAAGACCTCATAAAGTACATTGGAGACCTCCACACGTCTGGTTCATCATTGGGAGCAATTTCCAAAACGCCTGAAAGTACAACATTCATCTGTACAAACAATAGTACGCAAGAATAAACACCATGGGACCACGCAGCCGACATACCACTCAGGAAGGAGACATGTTCTGTCTCCTAGAGATGAACATAGTTTGGTGCGAAAAGTGCAAATCAATCCCAGAACAACAGCAGAGGACCTTGTGAAGATGCTGGAGGAAACAGGTGCAAAAGTATCATTCAGCAAGGAAATACCAATGCTACAAAACTGCCATAAAAAAAGCCAGACCACGGTTTGCAACTGCACACGGGTAAAAATATTGTACTTTTTGAAGCAATGTCCTCGTCTGATGAAACAAAAATAGAACTGTTTGGCCATAATGGCCTTCGTTATGTTTGGAGGAAAAAGGGGGAGGCTTGCAAGCTGAAGAACACCCTCCCAACTGTGAAGCAAGGAGGCGGCAGCATCATGTTGTAGGGGTGGCTTTGCTGCAGGAGGGACTGGTGCACTTCACAAAACAGATGGCATCATGAGGATGGAAAATTATATGGATATATTGAAGCAACGTCTCAAGACATCAGTCAGGAAGTTAAAGTTGTGGCAAAATGGCTTAAGAACAAAACAGTCAAGGTATTGGAGTGGCCATCACAAAGCCCTGACCTCAATCCCATAGAACATTTGTGGGCAGAACTGAAAAAGCTTGTGTGAGCAAGGAGACCTACAAACCTGACTCAGTTACACAAGCTCTGTCAGGAGGAATGGGCCAAAATTCACACAACTTATTGTGGGAAGCTTGTGGAAGGCTACCCGAAACATTTGACCCAAGTTAAACAATTTAAAGGCAATGCTACCAAATACTAATTGAGTGTATGTAAACTTCTGACCCACTGGGAATGTGACGAAATAAATAAAATCGCTCTACTATTATTCTGACACTTAAAATAAGTAGTGGTCCTAACTGACCAAAGACAGGGAATTCTTACTAGGATTAAATGTCAGGAATTGTGAAACTGAGTTTAAATGTATTTGGCTAACATGTATGTAAACTTCCGACAAACTGTATGTATGTGGGCATGTGTGTCTGGGCAGTGAAAGTTCAAGTGTCATCTGAAAGCATGGAGAAACACATATACACACACACACAGTACAGAGCCCAAGGTGAGATGGTCTATGTCTTAACGATTCTCCCTGCAGGCTGCCTACAGATTAACACATCTCTTCCACTGTCATAACTGAAATATCACTGCAAGACATCTTAGACTATAGTGAAGATTCTGTAAATAATAAAACTAAAAAAAACAAGACCTCATTTAAATAGAAGCGGTCCCATCAAGAATAGCCTTGCATTTTTCATCTTCCTGGCATCTGTCAGTGCACACCTGGGCAGAGCAGTATGCCCAGGCAGACAGCACACTGTGGGTGGATGCATGTTCAAAAATGGCTAGACCGTGACTCAATCCTGTCGGTGGGTCTCGGTTTGTCAATAAACAATGCCTGTCGGTTTGCCTGCCTATACGCCGGTCTCGGTCGGTCTGTCTACTATGACTGCTCTCAAGAATAGTATCTCCGTCAGCATTTGCCGGTATCCTGTACCCAGTCTCCTGTGCTTGCCTGTGGCGGCACTCATTGACTCACTGTGTTGACTGGTTCAGTGTGTTGACACTATTTTGCCAACGTTGCAGTAAATAATCCTTACTGTAACGGAGGAGAAAAGGGGGAGACAGAGGACATCACAGGCAATTTGCCTGCCAGGATGAACATCAGCATTGTAACCGTCACACCCCCCTCCCTGGCAATTTCCCTAAAAACCCTGCGTCGCCACTAATGGAATTCAGCATGACCGGTGCTCGCACTGACGTGTGTGTGTGTGTGTGTCCAGTACACTGCCAATTATATGTGTGGATCAGGCTCCCCTGGAGGCCTATATTAGCGTGTGCAGATCGAGAGGGAGAGAATGGGAGAGGCAACGGCAAGAGAGGAGAGCACCCAGGTTTCCAGCCAGCAGAGCTCCTGAGGGAGTTAATTTGCCTGCACAACAGAACGACAGTCTCAGCGCGTCAATGCTGCCAGCTTAACGCAGTCACTTCAACACCGCCAGGCACTGCTGCCCGTGCCACAGCCTCGGGGAGCTGCTGAACAGACCGGGCATTCAGTCAGTGCTCCACTCCGCCGTACTGCATGGCTTCCCCCAGAGAGCGCTCAGACGGCTCAGGACCAAGTTGGGGGGCCTTACACAATGCAAAAAAAAAGGAAAAAAAACAGAATTTCCAAAAAGGGAATCGGATCCTTTAGGAGCCAGCATAGTGCACAACAAATCAGCCCTAATCAACCGAACTTGGTTTGGATTTCCACCAGGGGGGAGAAAAATAAGAATCCCAGAACCCCTGCTATTTGGGCTGTTCAAAATTAGAAACTGGGTAGAATTGTTATATTCTAAAACCTGAGAGAATACATCAAAAAGTCTCTGTGTGCCAGATGACGCAGGTTACAACCATTTGGTGTAACGCACACTGCCGTTTTATGATACGGAGCGTTTTCTGATACGGAGTTGCGATGGTCATATGGGCAACATTAATTATTAATGTGTCGGGCATCGGAAACGCAACCCGGGTTGGTTGTAGTGTCACTTTCAATAAGGCAGCCTTAAAGCTATTGGGTTTCCCAACACAGGGATATGATATTCATATGGTCTGCCTTTTTACATATTCATGGATTTAACTGTTGAAGGGACTGGGTCTTGTTGCCGAGTTGAAGATTGATGATCGTGTCCTCTTGGTGCCAATGTCAAGCTATGTGACTCAAAGGCACGGACAGAGCCACACCTACCCAGGTCTCATACTGAACAAACCCTAGCAGCTAGTCATACTTTATTTGAAAACAAATAAACTGCAGCTGCTCCAATTGATCTACAAGCTTAAAGTTGTGTCTGTCAGGCACAAGTTGGGTAAGGACGAACAATCTGAAAAGTCAGAAATCTAAATCCACAATGTCGGAAGTCGGACTCCACAGGTCAGCCTTAGAGTAGTGACAGCGACCTTAACCAATGAACAGTCCAAAATGAACAGCCTGAATTGTCTGTGGAGTATTCTAGAATACTAGTGTGCTGGAGTTTCTTTTTCAAATGCTGATTAGAGAGTCACGAATCACGTAAAGGTGTGGCGAACTACACTCTTTTCAACTTACTGCGTCTCTGGGCGGTCAGTGGCGCGATGCAGCTCTTTGCCAAAGTTTCAATGTCCTACGAGCAGGTGTCAGAGCCCTGAAAAAAGAGAGAATATCAGTATTATAATAATATTGTTCTTTGTGTAAAACAGAGAAGTCAGCCAAGCTACACTGAACAAAATTATAAAACGCAACGTAAACGTAAAGTTCATTTTCTGTCTGTAATAAAAACCCTTTTGTGGGGAAAAACTCATTCTGATTGGCTGGGCCTGGCTCCCCAGTGTGTGGCTGCACCCCTGCACAGTCATGCAAAATCCATACATTAGGGCCCAATTTATTTATTTTGGCTGACTGATTTCCTTATATGAACTGTAACTCAGTAAAAATCATTGAAATTGTTGCAGATTGCATTTATATTTTTGTTCAGTATATATAACAATACTAAACCTAAATGTGCAGTGTACGAATCTCCCAGACACCCATGCCAAGTGGAGAAGTATCCACTTACCCAGATGATCCGACCCTCAGCCCAGCGGTGTGAAACACATGACCGCCAACAAATCAAAAGTCAAAAGACATCACAAAATGTGTCTGCCAAACATCAAACTATGTGGTAGTCCATATTTGTAAGGCTCGAGGAAACTGGCAAGAGGGGTCAGACGCCCCCCTCCCCCCCAACCAATTGCATTAGGTGATCCAATTATAGGAGCATTAAGTAGAAGTCTCACCCGAGACAGGTGAGAGGCAACAAAAAAAAGGGGAAAAAAGTGGCAAGATGACTCCTTTTGACAAGGGCTACCTTCGCTAGGAGTAAATTCGATCCCTGGCATCTGAGCAAATCACAATCAATTAGGGACTTGACCTGAAAGCTATCTGTGTAATAAGGCAGTGCCCAGTGCAGGTGGCAAGACTGGCATAGGTGATGGGCTTTGGCATGCCAGCCGGAATAGCAGTCTGCACGATGATACAGGTCAGGACCATTACAGTAACAACTGCAAGTAAGCAAATCAGATATCACATGGTCATTTGTCCTTGAGTGACAACATTGACCCGATACTGGTTGGTCGTGTCAAAGGAAACCCGACGGCCATTCGACACTTAGAAAATGAAGATGGCTGGACAAAGCATTCCAAACAATATTTGAGCAGATGGAGTCAACTCAAAGTATGCAATATACGTGGATGTAACATTGGTACGAAGGGAAAGAGGAAAATGACTTCATTAGTGTTCATTAAATTTGAATGAATGCAAAAACTGCTTGTTAGCAATGATGGGGAGTGACAATTATTTATTTATTTTTTACAGAGCGATTTCCACTTAGCTTGAAGTAAAAAATAAATATAATTAAAAGCACTGTGCCGCCCTTAAGTGAGCTGTTCAGCCAACCAAAAGAGGCGAGTGTGGGGTGAGTGGTGCAGTCCATACGGCTGCTGCACGTGGCATATGGTCAAGTTGGGTCTGAAGCAGCGACTCTCCATGCATCACGTCTTATCACGGCCCATATGTGCGGAAAAGATGGAGAAGGGAATCAGTATTCCAGGCCCTCACCAAAGTGCTCTTCCTCTCCCTGAGCCTCACAGCCAAGACAGGGGGGGGGGGGATTTCTCCTACAAGGTGGGGGTCGCCTTCGCACCTTATCGCACCGGCCTATCTGCTAGTTCAGGCTAGGGTCCTTTTTTTAAACTGCTTGTTACTAAGGCCCTGAAGCCAGGATATGCATATAATTGGTACCATTAGATAGAAAACACTTTGAAGTTTGTAGAAATTTTAAAATAATGTATGAGACTTTAACACAATAGATATAGTAGGAGAAAATCCAAAAGAAAAACTAACCAGAATGTTTTTTGTTTTTGTGATCTGATTGCAATTCCTATGGCTTCCACTAGATGTCAACAGTCTTTGTTCAAGGTTTCAGGCTGGTTTCTTCCAAAGCCTATTGTAAAAACAGACAGTGCAGTTATATTAACAAGAATTTAAGCTTTTAACCGATATAAGACACTTGTATGTTCCTAAATGCTTAATATCCATAACTTTTATGATTATTTATTTGAATTGCGTGCCCTCCAGTTCCACCGGAAGTCGCTAGCCTTGAGATTGGTGGTGAACAAACTTGTCCTCGGTGTAATGCTGGCACACCAAAAGCTACTCCAGATGTTGACAATTCGATTTGATAACACGGGGATCGTCTTCAGGCCACTGGGGTCCTAAAAATCATGACAAGCTTAAAAAGTTTGTCATGGGGATGTTGTTGCATAATTGAGACATTGGTTTCATAGTAATCGCAACAATCTGACACGGCATGGTATGACAGGTATCATGTCGTTAACCGTAAATGTCATTCAAGCGGAATAATCTTTTCTTTTTTTTAAACGTTGCATGGTTATGGATCTGTTATGACATGGGACGGGTTGTTTTTATTTCTGGCATGGTAAGCGCAGCCCTGTGCTACATATCTCCATTCATAATAAGAGGGAAATGGGGAGCAAAAGCTACAGATGTTGGCAAACACATTGGATGGCATCATCCTGGCTTTAAAACACAGCCTAGAAAATAGAGCAGCACATCCTGTCAAACACTGAGACCAGGCAGCCAGTGAAGTGACAGTTAAATTGAGCAAGTCCCCAGACGCATCCACATCACGCAAGCGAAAACAGATGCAAGACAGTGACTGAAGCTAAATTAGGCATCTTAGCCCACTGTTGATTATGACATAAATATCCACTCAAGCACTCACACAAACCCACTGCGCGCACTACAATGCCAGAATTTAACTCCCTAAGGGATAGGATAATTAGGGTCGGGATGATACCGGGGTCGCGATACTTGGTAGTATCATGGCAAGGAAACAAAACAAAGCAGATGTAACTTCTTTAGGAAAAACAGCCCTAATGTTGGAAACAAATATTATGTTGTCATCCTGAGTCACATTTCATTTCCAAGCTATAGCACACAATATTTTACAACAGGTTTTTTTTTTTTTTTTCCAATGGACCAAAGAGTTAGGTCTGCTTTGTGTTTTCATTTTTGCAGATGGAAAAAATAAATAATTGTGATACTGGTATCGTTACAACCCTAATGATAATGCTTATCTGCATTACCACAAAGATGTATAGGTAGGCCTATACAACCGTACACACTTTCACAGCCACAAACCGTCTCCACCTCTCAATTACAGCCTTCATCTTCTCAGCATGTATCCAAGCTATTGTCTAGGGGGCAAAAAAGTGCCCGATGAAGATTAGGGGCATGTTACAGGGAAAGGGGTGTGGATTAAAGAACGGAGAAACTCTAGTGAGGTATTTTTGGACACCAGAGTTCAACTATAGCAACAACACTTAGTGACAGTGAAGAATCTCCCACAGACTGCACAGCAATGTCAAAAATGGAGATGCTATGGGATGCAAGCACTTCTGTAGCCTGGGTGACAATCCTGTTTCTGATCGCCAAGTTGGTATGGTTTTGCAAATGCAACAATGTAGCGTTGTGAAATCCAGAAACAGACAGGTAACCAACCGGGCTAGCTATCTAAGTTTAAAATGACCCCTTGATGCAGTCGGAGGGAGAGACTGCTGCCAACATCCCTACTGATTTGACTTTCTGTAACAAAGGATAGCCTACCATTAATGTTCTAAAGATCATCAAGGAAACAAAATATTACGCTTACAGCAAAATGATCTTCGTGAATTTGACTAGGCATAAGCAGGAAGGCAGAAAACCAATGACCACCCCCCCACAGTTTTCCAACACTTGAACCCACAGTAGCAGCATAGGTCATGTGTTTTGTGGTTAGTGCTGACACCATTTTTCACCTGTCCGCTAAGAAAACCATATCTGCAGACCCAATAAAAACAGACACTCAAACAGCGAGTGGTTTTCCCCTACGTTTCCCCTAAGGCAAACGGTGAAATACGCCCATCTAGATAGTCGAAAACTGCAAGCAGACAGTTTGGCCTGTAAATGTTTGTGCGAAAACTGCTTAGATTGAAAAGCATCGGATGAGATTTCCACTTTTCCGAACTGCTTGGATTCAGAAGAGGAACAAGGGGTGTTGGGAGTGCCAAGTGTATTTGTTAGTGGAGCGGAACCGAAACTGATCAGAACAGTTTCGACACAGACGTAATTATCCCCATTCCCTTGAGTCTGCCAAAAATGTAGGCTGGATGGATTCCCATCGTTGGATTTCCCTACGACTCAGACAAACTCTTAAAATGCTCTCGCTTGCTTGCAATGATACGGTTACTGCATAGGACGGCGAAAAAAATTACCACTATTTGCTCATCCGCCGGCCTCGAAAGAACCCCATTAAATATACATTAGACGATACAAAAAAAGGTTGATTATCTCCCTCCGTGTGGCTTCATCTCCCTGGGCCATGGGCCAGGAGGCACTGTATGCAATAAGCAGACTGTTGCCTCGTCAAGCAAGAAACACAGTTAAAACATCACAGGTCTAATGAGGGTAGAGCAGCAGCGTCAGCAGTACTCAACGAGACTGCAGCAACCTCTTGCTAGAGCCAAGAAGCCCTCACTCCTCCACTGTTCATATGGGCAGTATAAAGAAATAAAAAAAGAGGCTGTTATAGAACTGCAAAGCAGCAATATGCTCTAAGTGCTGGAGACACGCAACACGACTATTTAGTTGCTTCGATTGCTGCAGAGAGCTGGACAATAACGAACCACATGAACGTCCCTGGCCCATTTCAAACTCAGTTGAGCAGCGCTTTGCACACCAAAGTCAAATGTTCGTATTTCGCAAGATTGAAAATGCGTTTGGCCAGTAACCGAAAGGTTGCAAGATCGAATCCCTGAGCTGACAAGGTAAAAAATCTGTCATTCTGCCCCTGAACAAGGCAGTTAACCCACTGTACCTTCCAAGGCAGTCATTGTAAATAAGAATTTGTTTAACTGACTTGCCTAGTTGAATTAAGGTTAAAAAAAAAAAAAGAAATACTACTGCAAATAAACCAAAAGGGGCATACAAAGGACGCAAAACTGTCAATCTCACCCAATGAAACCACTTGGCTCCCCACATCAAAGAGCTCCTATTGGCTTGAATGACAGTGTGTGATAGTCTCCAGTAGGACACCAGTCTCCCATCGCTACCATTATTATCTCGCAAACAGACCCAACGTCATTTATTATGAATGACGAGCCAGGGGCAACGCAGGTCAGGGCTCTTGCTCATTCAACGAGTGCTGGGAAACGGTCAGAAAGGCCAAGGAGGAAAAGGTCAAAGGAGGGTGAGAGAATGGGCATCGCTAGGGCTGCATAATATGGTAACTTAAAACGTTTTAACCTCTGGCAGTTCACTGCTTACCTTTGTACCATTGGCCATTTGAACTGCTTAAATTTCAAAAAATACTGGGGGGGGAATGGGGGAGTTCTAAAACTTTTGACCGGTAGAGCGTGTGCGCACCCACCCACCAACAACAAAAAATACCAAAACTGTATGCTCTTTGACAACAGGTTGATTCAGTTATCCCACATCCTCTCAGGCCTCAGGGTTCTTGCTCTTCCTGCCCTGGATCCCAGGTGTAAACAAAGCTACGGTTTAAAACCTGGGACCAATCTATTTGTTCCAACAGGGCTAACGTAGCGATTGAGGGGGAACTGTCAGTGCAGGGTTTGAACCAGACACCTTGTGGTTACGGGAACGTGCACTACCACCTGTGCCATAAAAAGGTCAGGCCTCTTGGCAGATGCAGCAGTACACTCTCATAAAAAGGGAGGGTCAGGCTACAGTGAGATAACCATGGGATGGTGAGGAGGATTTTGAACTAGGAAGATGGAGGAAAAACAATTGCAAATTCTAACAGTGATTATAAGATTATGATAAAAATGCAGTTGTCACCGTTTATATAACGATGATGATAAAGATAAGCGTGAGAGTCAAATCAAAAGACACTGACACCGATTACACAAAATCTAAGTGATGATAACATTGAAAGGATAAGATGATGCTGTCATGTAATCCTTTAATCATCATCATTCACTTTGAATCATGATACTGAGGACAACCATGACTGATGAAACAGGCTGTGTAAGCTGATGACATTTGGCCCGCGCTAACAATGTTCAGAAGCTCAAACTCGGTTATGAAAATCCACACGCAATTGTCATTCTTCTACCATAATGCTGTTGAGCCATCTCGTTCTGTACACACACACACGTAACGGATGTGAAACGCTAGCTTAGTTAGTTAGCGGTAGTGCACTAAATAGCGTTTCAATTGGTGACGTCACTTGCTCGGAGACCTTGAAGTAGTGGTTCCCCTTGCTCTGCAAGGGCCGTGGCTTTTGTGGAGCGATGGGTAACGATGCTTCGTGGGTGACTGTTGTTGATGTGTGCAGAGGGTCCCTGGTTCGAGCCCGGGTATGGGCGAGGGGACGGTTTAAAGTTATACTGTTACACATGCACGCACGCACGCACACACACACACACACACACACAGAGGGAGAGCACCACAAATCACCATACATCAAAAATAAAAAGCCCTCTTCCTGGAGAGTTGTGTTTCATGTCATCTTCTTGCCGGTGAATCACAAGGCTAACAAGCCCGGGCAGGTGCATCAGTTTCTGGTGCAGAGAGAGAGAGAGGGAGGGAGGAAGTCGTGACTTAAGATTCACTCGAACCAGATTAACACTGACGGAAAAAAAGAACAGCTTCTACCATTGACCTGTGACAGACAGCAGGTGAGATATACACTCAAATTACAAACGAGAGAGATATGAAATATATAGGGAGTGACAGCGAGGGAGAGACGCAGAGAGCAGTATAATTTTTATTGCAGAGATTAGGCTCTGTGTGCTCTCGCAACACAAACACGTTTCTTTAGATTCCAGTCAAACAATAGTAACAAAATGACATAGGAACAAAAGATAAAATTATCATAAAGGAGAATGACTATGACAGGGTGGTTTAGAAAAGGGAGGCGGTATGGGACAGCTAGGGGGAGGGGAGTCGGAACGCAGCAGGCCACTGCGGAGGAAAACAGTGCTTGTGTAATGCATTCAAAATTGTCCCACCTTCCAACTGGGATTGGAAGCTGCTACTGCAGTGGAAGTGGCCGGGAGAGAGAGAGAGAGAGTCTTTGACTGCACAAGCGGCTATGACCCACAGAGAAAGAGAGAGGGAAAAAACAGAGAGAGAGCTGGAGAGAGGAATAGGGAAAGAGATTAAGCGAGCGAGACCGTGAGAGCACAAGGGAAAGATGACCCTCACAGATGTAACATCCAACTCCCTTTGCGCACACACAAAAAACACCCAGCCAAGGTGGTCCCTTATGCCTCATCAGGATAATGCAGTGTGTGTGTGTGTGTTGGGGGGAGGGAGCAACTCTAGAGCAGGGAGCACCAGCTCCCTCGCTGAGAGACTGTCCAGCCAGGGAGGATTCATTCCCCAGCAGGGTCAGTGAGTACCAAGCAGCATGGCATCCACTCACTCGCTGACCTACTATACTCCGTATCACTGCATGTGCGTGCACATTTTCTGTCCGAATAATTGGACTTAAGGGTCAATATATTAGTATAGGGTCTATACATTTAAAAAGCTTACAGAAAGGTTTTGGTGTGGAACCAAAGAAAGTGCACATTTTGTGTGTGTGTGTGTGTGTGTGTGTGTGTGTGTGTGTCATTATGTGGGTGTGGGTGTGTGTGTGTGGCACAAATGCGATTGCGTCCATTTTAGTTTGTGCGACTGTCTTTCTTGGACACACTGTTATTGCTCCACACACTCAGCTGTGGCAGAAGTTGCCTTATAATAGACTTCATTTAACTTCTGTTCAAGCCCTCCAAACCAGTTCCACTTGTTTAACTCGACCAAACCCATCCAGCTGTCCATCAAATAGTCGAGAGCTGTCCAACGGCTCGGCCCCGTTTAAAAAGCCCCGTCTGCTCCAGGAACACCATCTCTTTTTCACACGTCAACATGACCGGATTGATCGCTATAAAAATACGGAATAAAAATGTACTACTGCCCCTGGGGTAAAAAAATAAAATCATGTGACCTCTGTAAAATGGACACTGACCTCTCACTGTTAACTGATCATAGAGTGGAAGGTGAGGTCATTGCAAAATCGATTAGAAGAACATTTTTAATAAATACCCTGGGTAGAGTGCAGATTTTTGCTCCTGCCCAGCACAAACACCCGACTCACCTAATCAAGTGCTCGACCCGTTTGCAGATCATTTGTGCTACGATTAGTGCTGGGTTGGAACAAAAACAGAAATGCCTGATTTAGATAAGAATTCAGACCCTTTACTATGAGACTCAAAATTGAGCTCAGGTGCATCCTGTTTCCATTGGTCATTATGAGATGTTTCTACAACTTGACTGGAGTCCACCTGTGGTAAATTCAATTGATTGGATTTGGTAAGGCACACACCTGTCTACATAAGGTCTTACAGTTGCCAGAGCATGTCAGAGCAAAAACAAAGCCATGGGGTGAAAAGGAATTGTCCGTAGAGCTCCGAGACAGGAATGTGTGGAGCCACAGATCTGAGGAAAGGTACCAAAAGAAATGCCTGCTGCATTGAAGGTCCCCAAAAAACAGTGGCCTCCGTCATTCTTAAATGGAAGAAGCTTAGAACCACCAAGACTCTTCCTAGAGCTGGCTGCCCAGACAAACTGAGCAATAGGGGGAGAAAGGCCTTGATGATCAGGGAGGTGACCCACACCTGAAATTCCAATCTGACAAAGGTCGAGAATATCTGCAGAGAAAAAAAAAATGTGAGAAACTCCCAAAATACAGGTGTGCTAAGCTTGTAGCGTCATACCGAAGACGCGAGGCTGTAATCGCTGCCAAAAGGTGCTTCAACAAAGTACAGCGTAAAAGGTCTGAATACTTACGGAAAATGTGATACTTCCGGCATTTCTATGAACCTGTTTTTGCATTATCATTATAGGGTATTGTTTGTACGTTTGATGGGGGGGGGGGGGGGCGTATTGTTCAATTTCATAATAAGGCTGTAACGTAACAAAATGTGGGAAAAGTCAAGGGATATAACACTTTCCGAATGCACTGGATGATAGACATTTTCACAATCTAAAAGTCGTATTCCTATAAACTTCCAGTGTCGTGAGAGGGAGTTTATCACGGTGCTACGCCATAGCGGACAGATTTCGGCCTGCTTGAACGCCAATTACTCAGATACACATGAAATGACCCAGGAAATCGATAGAACATCACTCAGAGGTGTATAAAAACAATACAACATTCAAAAAAAGGGTGAACCTTTCCTTTCAGAACAGAACCAGGCAAAGAGAAGGGAAACTCCAATGTGGTGCAGGGTATGCAGAGGAGCCTAGTGCTTTTAAAACTCGCTACTTTTATTTTTATATACCAACGTGGCCCCACCCTGGCATTGCTTGTAAACCAAAACCCATAAACAACGCCCAATGTCCTTAAAAACAGACCTCCATCAAACAGGCAATGTTGTACAGCACGGCTTTCCCATAGCACAACGCCAATTAGAAGAAAGGAGGCGGATCGGAGGGTCGGAGGAGAGAAAAAAGGCACAAGACCGAAAAAAGAGCACGCACGAGTGACCAAGAGAGGAGATAGTGAGAAGATGGTACTGGAATACCAGAGGACAGATGTATCTGCGTGCATGTATGCGTGTATTCGCAATTAGACAAAGGGATAAGTCTCAAAGCGAGTGTAATGTGGTGGCCGGCCATTCCTGAGGTGTCACCCCCTTCCCTCCTCTTTCTTCTCCATTGGATGTGCCTCCATCTTAATCTTCCCCTGGCTGTCTACCTCATCCCTGCGCATCAAAGGAGGAAGGCAGCCGAGAGGACACACTTAGCCATTCATCCACATCCATTAATTCATTCAGTCGGAGGACAAAGATTTCCCCTTTTCATTGGGTCTATACAGCTATCAGAACCTATTACATTTCAGTGTATGTCTTCTTCACTAGTTGATATCGATGCGGTGTTGACGTCAGAATACAAGGGACCATTGTGGTGTACAATAACGAGGCAGAAATGTGTTAATGGTCCAGCTCCACTCCAAGCCATTTAGGAGACAAATTGTAATTCTATTTGAGCATGGGGGGTCTTAACGTGAATTGAGTGGATTCCATTTTTGTTAACTAATTCCAACGGTCAGTGATCAAGTGATTAATGTGGGTTGTGTGTCCATTTCCGTTACTATTTTATGAACTATCCACACCTAACAAGTCAAGTGATTGTGTTATAACACATTCACTTTCTCATACAAACAAAGACAGTGAACATTTATGAAACCACTCTGTTGCAACAACAAAACCAAGTGAGGCAATATATTGGGCAATAAAGAATATTTAAGATGGGAAAACAGAAGTTTGAGACACACTTGCCATGTTTATTCAACAAACCTTTTGGCCCAAGTTAATTGTTCAACTTAATAAGCAATAAATCCTTTTGGGATAACAAAACAAAATGTTAATGTAGTGGGCAAAGACCTAAATCTGACATGTTTCTTTGCAATATGTGGTTATCTACATTGAATCGAATGGCAGAGAGGTATGT
Source organism: Oncorhynchus masou masou (assembly GCF_036934945.1). Lineage (NCBI taxonomy): Eukaryota > Metazoa > Chordata > Actinopteri > Salmoniformes > Salmonidae > Oncorhynchus > Oncorhynchus masou. The sequence continues at coordinate 42,502,742 of NC_088240.1, read as the reverse complement.
CTAGGACTACAGGCCCAGAATATATATAGTCCCCATGTAAACGATATAGTTCAAACAGCGTAAATACTCAAACCCTGCCTTTAATAAACTAATATGTGATAGTGTGTACATCACATACATACAGTAAGAGTGAGTGAGTGAGTAGGTTTACCAGCAACCAAATCTTGTGGGGAGATTAGAGTGATTAGATATGGCTTAAGCAGATTTGTTATCGCGTGACTGATCAACTCATTATTGGTCGAGAGAGAAAAAAAAAAAATCAGGACTCCTTCTCATACATATTGATAGAGCGAGAGCTAGATATTGAGCGAGAGAGCAAGAGCGACACACAGATATCAATTAGCAAACGTGCAGAGACCTGAAGGAGGCAGCCAACGTGACACAATTAGATGGTTTGACGGCAGCAGACAAAGAATTGCTACGGAGCCAACAATCAAAGGCCGCATCAGTTTGTGTGACAGCGTCATCATCGTCATCACACACACACAAACCATGAGTCTTCGCTCATTGGGTAGCTAACTCGCCTCCAAGTCACTTCCTCTCTGCCACAAAGTCACGGAACGTTAGCGGAAATGAACTGTGTGCTTTCATGGCCTGTGTTTGACTTGGCCATCCACTAACATGAAAGTGACAGGAAAGGACCTGGCTTTAAAACAAAAGTGATTGCTACTTTAACAAATATACTATTGAAGTCCGAAGTTTACATACACTTTAGGTTGGAGTCATTAAAACTCGTTTTTCAACCACTCCACATATTCCTTATTAACAAACTATAGGTTTTGTATGACCACAACAAGATTCAACAACAGACAAACTGTACAAGTTCCACAGACATGTGACTAACAGAAATGGGATAATGTGTCCCTGAACAAAGGGGAGGGGCGTCAAAATCTAAAGTAACAGTATCTGCAGTGCATCTCCTCCTCAGGGACCGCAACAGATTTGTCAGTTATTGCGGTGAGAGGTTACCCCACTCTTCCACCAAGGCACCTGCAAGTTCCCGGACATTTCTGGGGTGAGTGGTCCTAGCCCTCATCCTCCGATCCAAGCTGTCTCAGACGTGCTCAATGGGATTGAGAGCCGGGCTCGTCGATGGCCATGGCAGAACACTGACATTCCTGTCTTGAAAGGAAAATCAGCCATACTGCTTATCTCTGCATGGTGGCTTTGTCATGTCAGGATGAGACTACAAGAAGGGTACCACATGAAGGAGGAGGATGTCTTCCCTGTAACACAGTGTTGAGACTGCCTGCAATGACAACAAGCTCAGTCCGATGATGCTGTGACACACCACCCCAGACCATGACGGATCCTCCACCTCCAAATCGATCCCACTCCAGAGTACAGGCCTCGGTGTAACGCTGTTCCTTCGACGATAAACGAGAATCCGACCCCCCCCCCCCGGTGAGAAAACTCGTCAGTGAAGAGCACTTTTTGCCAGTCCTGTCTGGTCCAGCGACGGTGGGTTTGTGCCCATAAGCGACTTACAACAGGCCTTGTTGTCTGGTGAGACAGACCTGAGCACTGATGGACAGGCCTACATTCAAGTTGTTGCCATCTCTAGCCTGTCCTGCAGACAGGAACATCAGCTGTCCATCCTTTTTACCTTGTCTTAAGGAGTCTCACAATTCGGACATTGCAATTTATTGCTCTGGCCACATCTGCAGTCCTCATGCCTCCTTGCAGCATGCCTAAGGCACTTTCACTCAGATGAGCAGGGACCCTGGGCATCTTTCTTTTGGTGTTTTTAGAGTCAGTAGAAAGGCCTCTTTAGTGACCTAAGTTCTTATAACTGTGACCTTCATTGCCTACCATCTGAAATGTTAGTGTCTTAACGACCGTTCCACAAGTGCATGTTCATTAATTGAACAACCATGGGAAACAGTGTTAAACCGTTACAATGAAGATCTGTAAAGTTATTTGGATTTTTACAAATTATCTTTGAAAGACAGGGTCCTGAAAAGGGGATGTTTATTTTTTTTGGTTAGTTTATATCCACAGTAAAACGAGTCCTATACTGACATAACCTGAAACGCCTAACCTGAAATGCCGCTCAGCAAGGAAGAAGCCAATAATCCAAAACCGCCATAAAAAAGCAAGACCACGGTTTGCAACTGCACATGGGGACAAAGATCGTACTTTTTGGAGAAATGTCCTCTGGTCTGATGAAACAAAAATAGAACCGTTTGGCCATAATGACCATCATATGTTTGGAGGAAAAAGGAGGAGGCTTGCAAGCCGAAGAACACAATCCCAACCGTGAAGAAAGGAGGTGCTAGCATCATGTTGTGGGGGTGCTTTGCTGCATGAGGGACTGGTGCACTTCACAAAATAGATGGCGTCATGAGGAAGGGAAATTACGTGGATATATTGAAGCAACAGCTCAAGACATCAGTCAGGAAGTTAAAGCTTGGTCGCAAATGGGTCTTCCAAATGGACAATGACCCCAAGCATAATCCCAAAATTGTGGCAAAATGGCTTAAGGACAACAAAGTCAAGGTATTGGAGTGTCCATTGCAAAGCCCTGACCTCAGTCCTAGAGAACATTTGTGGGCAGAACTGAGAAAGTGTGTGCGAACAAAGAGGCCTACAAACCTGACTCAGTTACACCAGCTATGTCAGGAGAAATGGGCCAAAATTCACAACTTATTATGGGAAGCTTGTGGAAGGCTACCTGAAACGTTTGACCCAAGTTAAACCATTTAAAAGGCAATGCTACCAAATACTAGTTGAGTGTATGTATGTAAACTTCTGACCCACTGGGAATGTGATGAAAAAAGCTTAAATAAATAATTCTCTACTATTATGCTGACATTTCACATTCTTAAAATAAAGTGGTGATCCTAACTGACCTAAAACAGGGAATTTTTACTAGGATTAAATGTCAGGAATTGTGAAAAACTAAGTTTCAATGTATTTGGCTAAGGTGTATGTAAACTTCAGACTTCAACTGTAGATTTTCACATGTTTGACTTACAAATAGAGGTTTCTGCATGTGTCTACTGATTGGACAAAACTTAGAGCTACTTTACCGTGATGACTACATCTGATAAGAGTGACTACTTTAAGCAACAAAGAATCAGAGTTCATATACTTTATTTAAAATTGCCTCGATTTAAGCAACAACTCTTGACTACTGTAATTGTGTTAAGTCATCATTCTGAACTTTCAAAAGCTGTGGCACAGTGAAGTTGGGAGCTGACAAAGTGGGAGCAGGATGACTAGGCCCACCTGGAGAGCCAGTTTGAGAGGGGCATTGGGGTTGTTGAAAGAACATTTAATCACCACTGTGTCTCAGGCATCCTCCTCTGTGTGAAGCCTTCTTTCCTCAGACTACTCAGCCAACAGGGTTAGAAAATGAAGCAAAGGACAAACATTTTGCGATGGAAAAATAAAAGTCAACTTAATTGCGGCACGCCACCTCCAGTTAGCGAGAGGCCCCTAAAAGCGTGATCAGACTCATCAACTTTAATGATTCTGGGAGTTGTGATTCAAAGCGAAAACCCCTTTCCATCAAAATGTCAGACCAGGTGAAGTGACCCACAACAGAAGTCCAGTCTGAATGCCACTGCCAAGCATTGGGGGCGCAGATAGTCAGCCGTGATTTGGGGAGTTGGGTGCATCTGGGTATTCTACTCTAAGCAGCCAAATATCTGTGAGGGGACAAAACACCCCCCCCGCAAAAAAACATGGGATATGTTTTTTGTTTGAACATAAAAGCATCCAGGGGCTTTTCTGACTGGTAGTCAGTTTGTTGGACCTCAGCAGTGACAGGGGTAGAAGATGGGGGGGGGAATCACAAGCACTGTTTCCTTCTTGCATATGGACCCTTTCCACTAGTGTTGCTAAACACATTCAGTTTCAGATCTGCCAAGACACATGAGATTAGTTTGATGTCTGTGCTTGAGAGTCTCCCCCCCCCCCTTTAGTGACTTGAATTGATCTGACAATCGTCAGAGAGAGGCTCTCTGGAGAGGTCAGTGTCCTCAGTCGTGGAACTCAACCCCCACAAAAAAAACGCACAGATAAACCCCCCAAATATACCTACACACACTAAACTGTCACACAAGTTTGCCACAGGCCAGATTACGACCCATCATCTCCTACATCTCAGTACTGAACCATGGGTGAAATGTGTCTCTCCATCACTGACTGAAATAGAGAATTAAAACAAAAACACAGCCCAGCAGTGACCTGGCAATCCACAACATCCCTGCAGTGGAGAGGAAACAAAAGCGGAATTAATTAGGGTTTGCACTGGGAGCAAAAACAACAGTGGAATTTGCCTCTTCAATTTGCATCATTCCACTTTTTAATGTATATGGTTTTTCATTGCTATTACGTTTATGGGGGGGGGAAACACAAAATTACTTCTCAATAAAATCTTTCGAAATGCGCCAAAAGCCACAGCTAGCTAATTAGATATTAACTCTGTGGTGACACGGAAAGCAAAGCAGGGAGACTAAAGCAAAATAAAAACATTTAGTAATGGAGTTGTACAGCTGTACTACAAACATTATGCTGCTTTAGATAGGATAATATGCTAGTGTGTTCAAAATGCAAGTATTACTGTAATGCATAATGCTGGATTGTAATGTTCTGTTTGTCTGTTGCATTAATCCCATGTAAAAAGGTATGATGATGCATTTAATGCAGCACAACAATGGGACACATACAGCACCTTCAGAAAGTATTCACACCCCTGGACTTTCTCCACATTTTGTTGTGTTTACAGCTGGAATTTAAAATGTATTCAATGGAGATTGAGTCACTGGCCTACACACACTGTCAAAGTGGAATAATGTCTCTAGAAATGTTAAATGTAATTAAAATTGTCTTGAGTCATGAAACAGCTTTGTTATGTCAAGCCTAAATCATTTCAGAAGTACGAATGTGCTTATCAAGTCACACAAGTGTTCAATACGATTGTTGGATCACTACCTCATCTCTGTACCCCACACATACAGATAATTGTAAGATTCCCTCAGTCGAGCAGTGAATTTCAAAACACAAGATACAACCACAAAGACCAGGGAGGTTTTCCAAGGCCTCACAAATAAGGGCACGTATTGGTAGATGGAGAAAAAAAAGCAGACATTGAATATCCCTTTGAACATGAAGTCATTACACTTTGGACGGTGTATCAATCACCTAGTTACAAAAAAAAAAAAACAGGCGTTCTTCCCGATTTATTTGCCGGAGAGGAAGGGAAGTGCTCAGGGATTTCACCATGAGGTGAATGGTGACTTTAAAAACAGTTACATGGCTGTGATAGGAGGAAACTGAGGACGGATCAACATTTTAGTTACTAACTTAAAATTACAGTGAGAAGGAAGTCCGCACAGAATTAAAAAATATCTGAAAACATGCATCCGGATTGCAAAATAAAATGACAAAAAAAAAATAGTCCGGAATACAAAAGCCTTATGTTTGGGGCAAATAAAACCGAGTACCACTTCCTATTGTCAAGCACTGTGGTGGCTGCATCATGTTAACAAGACGACGTTGAATGTCCCCGAGTGGCCTAGTTACAGTTTGACTTAAAAGCAACTTGAAAATCTGTGGCAAGACTTGAAAATGTCTGTTGTGAAATCTGCGAATGTATTGTAAATGTTTTAAAATAGTACAAACTGCCTTCATTTTGCTGTACCCCAGGAAGAGTAGCTGCTGCCAAAGGAAAGCCATAATAAATACAAATAAGTCGAGGGCTATGAATACTTTGAAGGCACTGTACATGCTACGTATCAGCAGTATGATACTTTCAGAGCTGCAGGGTGTGGGCCATGTACAGCAGTCGGAGGCGGTTGGTGGCCTGTGCCATTGCTGCAGCAGGTCTCCAATCGAGAAGAGCAAGGCTCATGATCTCCTTCCAGACACTGTCGTACCCCATTATCCTCAGCGTGGGCATCACCAACAGGTCAGATGCCCTGCAGACCAGAACGGATGAGCTCCATTATATGCATGTCTCAAGTCATATTAAATTTACATTCTAACATCTACTATAGGAGGTTCCGTTCAGGCTCGCCATATGAGTTATTCAAACAAAGCAGGCAACTGGCAATATCACATTCACAACTGCACAATACTCAAAGCACAGCTGTAAATTGTAATTGATCTGTGTGTAAGCAGATCTGTGGAGTGCACTGTATGGCCTAGCGGGGCGAGCTCGACTGTGTACGGCACATAAAGAGGCCTGCAGCTGGTTTCCGACAAGGAGAGTGCTTCCAGGTGGAAACAGAGCCTCACGAATAGCAGGTGTTGCAGGTCAGAATCGCAGCTCGCTGATGAAATAACCTCCACAAGATGAGGGCTGAGAGAGTCGGACAAGTTCAAGTAATCCATTTTGAAAAGGTAATGGCCCCAGACTTTTCTGTTCCTTAACCCCCAAAACTCCAGAGAGTTTAGATGTGTGCATATCGAGTGCCTTCAGCAATCTACACACAATACCGCAGAATGACAAAGTGAAGAGGTTTGCAAATGTATTACAAATAATAATCAGAAATACCTTATTTACGTAAGCGTTCTGACGCTTTGCTATGAGACCTTGAAATTGAGCTCAGGTGCATCCCGTTCTCATTGATCATCCTTGAATTATTGCTTCAACTTGATTGGAGTCCATCTGTGTTTAATTCAATTGATTGGACATAATTTGGTAAGGCACACCTGTCTATATAAAAAAGGTCCCACAGTTGACCTTGCATGGTCAGAGCAAAAACCAAGCCATAAGGTTGAAGGAATTGTCCATAGAGCTCCAAGACAGGATTATGTAGAGTCACAGATCTGGGGAAGGGGACCAAAAAAATGTCTGCAACATTGAAGGTCCCCAAGAACACAGTGGTCTCCATCATTCTTAAATATAATAAGTTGGGAACCACCAAGACTCTTCCTAGAGCTGGCCGCCCAGCCAAACTGAGCAATCGGAGAAGGGCCTTGGTCAGGGAGGTGACCAAGAACCCGATGGTCATTCTGACAGTGCCTCTGGAGATGGGAGAACCTTCCAGAAGGACAACCATCTCTGCAGCACTCCACCAATCAGGTCTTTATGGTAGACTGGCCAGACAGAAGACATTCCCCAGTATAAAAGGCACATGGCAGCCCACTTGGAGTTTGCCAATAGCCACCTAAAGACTCTCAGACCATGAGAAACAAGATTCTCTGGACTGATGAAACCAAGATTGAACTCTGATCTGAATGCCATGCATCACAGCTGGAGGAAATCTGACACCATCCCTACGGTGAAGCATTGTTGTGACAGCATCATTCTGTGGGTATGTTTTACAGCAGCAGAGACTAGTCAGGATCAAGGCAAAGATGAACAGAGCAAAGTACAGAGACCCTTGATGAAAACCTGCTCCAAGTGCTCAGGACCTCAGACTGGGGGGGAAGGATCACCTTCCAACATGACAACGACCCTAAGCACACAGCCAAGACAACGCAGGAGTGACTTCGGGACAAGTCTTTGAATGGCCTTGATTGGCCCAGCCAGAACCCGGACTTGAACCCAATCGAATGTCTCCGTAGAGACCTGAAAATAGCTCTGCAGCGACGCTCCCCATCCAACCTGACAGAGCTTGAGTGCATCTGCAGAGAAGAATGAGAGAAACTCCCCAAATGCAGGTGTGCTTGTACCGTCACACACAATTATAAAATAAACAGTTTTTTCCTTGTTATTATAGGGTATTGTGTTTAGATTGAGGGGGAAAATGTAAATTCATACTTTTTAGAATAAGGCTGTAACCTAACAAAATGTGGAAAAAGTCAACAGGTCTGAGAATGCTTTCCAAAGGCACTGTAGATGGATAATAAAATTTAAAAAAATCTGTCCATATGTAAGAGCCTACTCCCAAAGTCTTTCAAAAAATTATAAACCGCCAAAGTTTCACTTCGCAACTGTTTTAGCGAGGACCTCAAGTAGGAGCAATGTCAAAAACGTTAAGACCGATAACTAAGCGATGCACACTGAAGTGAGCCCCCTTCAGTCGCCGGGGTTTTAGTTTAAGCCTGGCTAATGGCCCAAGCAGCCTGAGCAAGTCACAGCCCTGGACAAAAGGAGAGGATCGGCTTGGTATCAGCTCCATTCTCTTAAACCCAAGGAAACAAGAGGAGTCAGGGATTACACCAGCTAAATCACTCCACCGGAACAACCAGCCACGGCCCAGTAACACTGCTTGTGCTAATGCCAAATTGATCATGAGGGAATGGAACAGCAGAGAATCCTCTCTGTGATTACTATTTTACTTCGCTCAGAGGTTAATTGGAGACTTTGTGTGGGAGAGATGGGATTGGGTGTCTAAGTAACACTTGGATAGTATAAAAGGCAAATACTGTTATTCTTGTCTGCCTGTCAGTCTTAAAATAGGAAATCAAAATGCAGTTTTGTCGTAATAGTGATGTAACAACGTCTGTGGTGCCAGCTATGCCCGTGGTATGCCTGCTTCTAGTCTGAGTGGCAGTCGTCAAGGCTAAGTACGTAGTGTTGGAGTCGGCTAAACTTTGATCATTGAGATAGAAAATGAAAGAGACTGGGTGTTATGTTAATGGTTCTCTGAAGTGAATGGTTCTCTGAAGACAGATGGCTTCGGAATGTGTTGGGGGAAGGGGGGGTGAGAGGAGAGCAACGTGTGAAACAGGGGAGACTGACAGACATCTGTAGATTAGATGGAGAGGTTGAGGTCAGGAGGTGAGGACAGATTATTTTAAAGGTGTAATAAAAGTTTGTTATCTGGTTACCCTCTGTATTAGCTTCCTGTGGAGCCATAAACTGTAAGGATTAGAGAAGGAGGAGTGTTTTAAGTAGGAGGTATATAACTAATGTGATAAATGTTGTGCCGTCTGATTACAGCTGTACAGAACCTTTGGGAAGAATTAAACTTGGTTAACCTCTTGGAACTCTAGGGGCGCAATTTCATTTTTGGATGAAAAACGTTCCCGTTTTAAACAAGATATTTTGTCACAAAAAGATGCTCGACTATGCATATAATTGCTACTGTTCGAAAGAAAACACTCTGACGTGTCCAGAAATACAAAGATCTTCTCTGTGCGTGCCCTTTAACGTGAGCTTCAGGCAAAACCAAGATGAGATGGCATCCAGGAAATGACAAGGATTTTTGAGGCTCTGTTTGTCATGATCTCCTTATATGGCTGTGAACGCAAGAGGAATGAGTCTGCCCTTTCTGTCGTTTCCCCAAGGTGTCTGCAGCATTGTGACGTATTTGTAGGCAGATCATTGGAAGATTGACCATAAGAGACCACATTTACCACGTGTCCGCCCGGTGTCCTGCGCCGAAATTGGTGCGCAAAAGTCACCTGCCAGTATTTTTCCAAACAATACAGAGAGTAAAGCAAGCTTCCACGAACTGCATGTCAATGAAGAGATATGTGAAAAAACACCTTGAGGACTGATTCCAAACAACGGTTGCCATGTTTCGGTCGATATTATGTAGTTAATCCGGAAAAAGTTTTACGTTGTAGGTGACTGCATTTTCGGTTCGTTTCAGTAGCCAGGCGCAATGTAGAAAACGGAACGATTTCTCCTACACACAGACACTTTCAGGAAACACTGCGCATTTGGTGTGTAACTGAGAGTCTCCTCATTGAAAACATCAGAAGCTCTTCAAAGGTAAATGATTTTATTTATTTGGTTATCTGGTTTTTGTGAAAATGTTGCGTGCTACATGTTATTCAAAATGCATTGCTAGCTTTGCATACTTTTACACAAATTAGTCAATTTCTATGGTTCAAAAGCATATTTTGAAAATCTGAGATGACAGTGTTGTTAAGAAAAGGCTAAGCTTGAGAGCAAACGCATTATTTTAATTTTATTTGCGATTTTCAGAAATCGTTAACGTTGCGTTATGCTAATGAGCCTGAGGCTTTAGTCACGATCCCGGATCCGGGATGGGGAGTTTCAAGAGGTTAAAGCTTCTCTAGTGTCCGTGGGTTATTTACTCTGAAAAATAAGAACCTAACAGTAGTCAGTGGCAAACGACCCAAACAGCTCTCGGTGTGCACACACAAACACTCTCGGCGTTCGTATGACACCGGTGAGAGCTCATTTCTAGGCTAACTATTAGCACTTTCGCTGCATCTTTGTCTCGAGCTTGGGGACTAGCGCGTCACCCTTTTATTTACCCACCACGGTGGGCACTGAATTATAACGCCGTAGCCACGCCACGGTAAGCAGCCTTGCCTTTCGAGAGCGCTGCAGATTAGAGGCAGCGTATATGCTGTAGCTCACCTAGAGAGAAGAGGTGCAATCTACCTGTGTGGAAAAATAGAATGCTTTATCAAAGCAATGGACCTTCTCACTTCCTGGTTGGCTGATCCAGTCTAGTGTTCAGATGGACTAGGTCAATGTCCACGAGGGAGAATCCTATTTTCACTCGCCATTCTATACTATGCATCACTTTTTGTGTACTGACGCATGTTGCAAGTGTGCATCTTCTCAAAAGGACACGAGACGATATGAAATGACACTAGCCAGTTTAAACTGCATAAGTGTGGAGAGACATAATTACGGGGGTGGGGGAGCAAGCGTGAGATGGAGTGCCATGGTGAGGAGGGATGTAAAAGTTGGAGAAAAGAACGAGCGAGCGCTCGGCTTTAGCAAAGCAACAGCACTGCGCATCTGTCATCAAGATCAAAAAGGCTCATATTTGTTAACTTGCAGGGCCTTTTGTGCTGCCTTCTCTCTGCTGAGGAGTCACAGCAACAACAACAAAAAGCAAAAATCCCTCTGCTCTCCCTTAGCCAGAGAAATCAATCACTTCAAAACTCTGGGAGGCGTGAATTTGGTACGAGATTAAAAAGGAGCTTTCGAGTGAACTGTTCAACTTTTATGGACGCCATTTGGATACCTGTACAGTCCAGCAACAATCACAACAATACTGGTTGAATCAATATGGCGTGTGGGCTATTGCATAACAATCCCATGCGGAAAAAGGGTACCGCGTTCACGTGTGCAGCAAGAAAGAAAAACAGCCTTTGAAAGTGTAGCTTTCTATTCCGCTAACCAATACCTCCAGGAGACACTTTACAGTCCAGTCGGAAAGTATGGAGACCCTTCCCTTTTTCCACGTTGTTATGTTGCAGCCTTACTAAAAAAAATATTAAAATACCTGTTTTCCCCTCATCAATCGACACACAATACCCTATAATGACAAAGCGGAAAAACCCGTTTTTTGAAATGTCTGAAAATGGTATTAAAATACAAAGAACAGATAACTTATTTACATAACTATTCAGACCCTTTCCTATGAAACTCGAAATTGAGCTCGGATGCATGGCATTTCCATTAATCATTCTTGAGTTGTTTCTACAACTTGGAGTCCACCGGTTGTGCATTCAATTGATTGGACATTATTTGGAAAGGCACACCGGTCGACATACAGTGGGGGAAAAAAGTATTTTGTCAGCCACAAATTGTGCAAGTTCTCCCACTTAAAAAGATGAGAGGCCTGTAATTCTCATCATAGGTACACTTCAACTATGACAGACAAAATGAGAAATAAAATCCAGAAAATCACATTGTAGGATTTTTAATGAATTTATTTGCAAATTATGGTGGAAAATAAGTATTTGGTCAATAACAAAATACCTCAATACTTTGTTATATATCCTTTGTTGGCAATGACAGAGGTCAAACGTTTTCTGCAAGTCTTCACAAGGTTTTCACACACTGTTGCTGGTATTTTGGCCCATTCCTCCATGCAGATCTCCTCCAGAACAGTGATGTTTTGGAAATGTTGCAGGGCAACATGAACTTTCAACTCCCTCCAAAGATTTTCTATGGGGTTGAGATCTGGAGACTGGCTAGGCCACTCCATGACCTTGACATGCTTCTTACGAAGCCACTCTTTCGTTGACCGGGCGGTGTGTTTGGGATCATTGTCATGCTGAAATACCCAGCCACGTTTCGTCTTCAATGCCCTTGCTGATGGAAGGAGGTTTTCACTCAAAATCTCACGATACATGGCCCCATTCATTCTTTCATTTACACGGATCAGTCGTCCTGGTCCCTATGCAGAAAAACAGCCCCAAAGCATGATGTTTCCACCCCCATGCGTCACAGTAGGTATGGTGTTCTTTGGATGCAACTCAGCATTCTTTGTCCTCCAAACACGACAAGTTGAGTTTTAACTAAAAAGTTCTATTTTGGTTTCATCTGACCATATGACATTCTCCCAATCTTCTTCTGGGTCTTCCAAATGCTCTCTAGCAAACTTCAGACGGGCCTGGACATGTACTGGCTTAAGCAGGGGGACACGTCTCGCACTGCAGGATTTGAGTCCCTGGCGGCGTAGTGTGTTACTGATGATAGGCTTTGTTACTTTGGTCCCAGCTCTCTGCAGGTCATTCACTAGGTCCCCCCATGTGGTTCTGGGATTTTTGCTCACCGTTCTTGTGATCATTTTGACCCCACGGGGTGAGATCTTGTGTGGAGCCCCAGATCGAGGGAGATTATCAGTGGTCTTGTATGTCTTCCATTTCCTAATAATTGCTCCCACAGTTGATTTCTTCAAACCAAGCTGCTTACCTATTGCAGATTCAGTCTTCCCAGCCTGGTGCAAGTCTACAATTTTGTTTCTGCTGTCCTTTGACAGCTCTTTGGTCTTGGCCATAGTGGAGTTTGGAGTGTGACTGAGGTTGTGGACAGGTGTCTTTTATACTGACAACAAGTTCAAACAGGTGCCATTAATACAGGTAACGAGTGGAGGACAGAGGAGCCTCTTAAAGAAGTTACAGGTCTGTGAGAGCCAGAAAGCTTGCTTGTTTGTAGGTGACCAAATACTTATTTTCCACCATAATTTGCCAATAAAAAAATTCATTAAAAATCCTACAATGTGATTTTCTGGATTTTTTTTCTTCTCATTTTGTCTGTCATAGTTGAAGTGTACCTATGATGTAAATTACAGGCCTCACTCATCTTTTTAAGTGGGAGAACTTGCACAATTGGTGGCTGACTAAATACTTTTTTGCCCCACTGTAAGGTCCCAGAGTTGACAGTGCATGTCAGAGCAAAAACCAAACCGTGAGGTCAAAGGAATTGTCCGTAGAGCGCAGAGACAGAATTGTGGAGGCACAGATCTAGAGTAGGGTACCAAAAAATGTTTGCAGCATTGAAAGTCCAAGAACCCCGTGGCCTCCGTCATTCTTAAATGGAAGAAGTTGGGAACCACCAAGACTCTTCCTAGAGCTGGCCAACCGGCCAAACTGAGCAATAGGGGGACAAGGGCCTTGGTCATGGAGGCCTCCTTATTGTCCTTGGAATTTCTAAGGAAACGGCTGGAGGCAGGGCTTTTTGATACAGAGCTCCATTTTTATGGGATGATCTGCCTATCCATGTGAGAGATGCAGACTCGGTCCCGACCTTTAAGTCTTTACTGAAGACCCATATCTTCAGTAGGTCCTATGATTGATTAGTCTGACCCAGGGATGCAAAGGTGAATGGGAAGGCACTGGAGAGACAAACTGCCCTTGCTGTCTCTGCCTGGCCGGCTCCCCTCTCTCCACTGGGATTCTCTGCCTCTGACCCTGTAACGGGGGCTGAGTAACTGGCTTACTGGTGCTCTTCCATGCCATCACTAGGAGGGGTGCGTAACTTGAGTGGGTGGAGTCTCAGGCGTGAACTTCCTGTCCGGTTTTGCGCCCCCCTTGTCCAGTGAAGGAGAACTTTGTGGGCTATACTCAGCCTTGTCTCGGGGTAGTAAGTTGGTGGTCTGTTGATATCCTTCTAGTGGTGTGGGGGCTGTGCTTCGCGAAAGTTGGTGGGGTTATATCCTGCCTGGTTGGTCCTGTCCGGGGGTATCGTCGGACGGAGCCACAGTATCTCCCGACCCATGCCTGTTTCAGTCTCCAGTATCTATGCTGCAATAGTCTATGTGCCGGGGGGCTAGGGTCAGTCTTATCTGGTGTAATTCTCCTGTCTTATCCGGTGTCCTGTGTGAATTTAAGTATGCTCCCTCTAATTCTCTTCTCTCCCTCCTGGAGGACCTGAGCCCTAGGGTCATGCCTTAGGACTACCTGGCCTGATGACTCCTGGCTGTCCCCTGTCCACCTGGTTGTGCTGCTGCTCCAACTGTTCTGCCTGTGGCTAAGGAACCCTGACCTGTTCACCGGACGTGCTACCTTGTCCCGGACCTGCTATTTTTTACTCTGAATGATCGGCTATGAAAAGACAACTGACATTCACTCCTGAGGTACTGACCTATTGCACCCTCTAGAACCACTGATTATTATTGGACCCTGCTGGTCATCTATGAACATCTTGAAGAACAATTTGGCCTTAAATGGCCATGTACTCTTAATCGCCACACGGCACAGCCAGAAGAGGACTGGCCACCCCTCAGAGCCTGGTTCCTCTAAGTTTCTTCATAGGTTCCTACCTTTCTAGGGAGTTTGTCCTAGCCACTGTGCTGCTACATCTGTTTGGGGATTTAGGCTGGGTTTCTGTATAGCACTTTGTCACATCTGCTGATGTAAAAAGGGCTTTATGAATACATTTCATTGACTAATTGATTTACCCAATGGTCACTGACAGAGCTCTAGTTCCCCTGTGGAGATGGTTTTCCTTCCTTCTGGTTCTCCCATCTCTGCAGCACTCCAATCAGGCCTATATGGTAGGTGTGGCCAAATGGAAGCCAGTCTTCAGTAAAAGGCAAATGACAGCCCGCTTGGAGTTTGCCAAAAGGCACCTAAAGGACTCTGACCATGAGAAACAAGATTCTCTGGTCTGATGAAGTCAAGATTGAACTCTTTGGCCTGGATGCCAAGTGTCACATCTGGAGGAAATCTGGCACCATCCCTATGGTGAAGCATGGTGGTGGCAGCATCATGCTGTGGGGATGTTTTACAGCAGCAGGGACTTGGAGACTAGTCAGGACTAAGGAAAAGATGAACAGAGCAAAGTACAGAGAGATACCTGGATGAAATCCTGATCCAGAGCACTCAGGACCACCGACTGGGGTGAAGGTTCACCTTCCAACGAGTCAAAGACCCTAAGCACACAGCCAATACAACGCAGGAGTGGCTTCGAGACCAGTCTGAATGTCCTTGAGTGGGCCAGCCAGAGCCCGGACTTGAACCCGATCGAACGTCTCTGGAGAGACCTGAAAATAGCTGTGCCGCGACGCTCCCCATCCAACCTGACAGCGCTTGAGAGGATCTACAGAGAAGAATGGGAGAAACTGGCTAAATACAAAAGTGTGCCAAGCTTGTACCGTCATAACCAAGAAGACTCGAGGCTCAAATCGATACCAAAAGGTGATTCAACAAAGAACTGAGTAAAGTGTTTCAATACTTATGTAAATGTGATGGTTTTTTTTAAAGTGCATTTGCAAATATTGCCATACAGTCAGTGTGGTGTTTTGAGAATGAATGATATTCCCTTTTGACATTGCCATTTCCTTTGAGTGTTTGCTGAGGCATTCATGTTATTCCCATGGCGAGTTGGCCTTCTCTTGAACTGAAACTAAGCCATGTGATGGACACATGGAGAAAGGACTTCAAGCCTAAGGTAATGGTAATTCCTCAAAGCACCAATCTCACATTTACTGTGAAATGCTAGTCATCCGATACAGAATAGGTCAAGAGGAGAAACATTCACCCAAAGTCACAATGAGAGCTGTCCGTAAATCTCGCTCACCACACAGTGCCAATGTAATGTCACCGTGGCTCTAGGCCTTTCCGAAGAGCAGGGAGGGGGACAACGCAGACGTCAGATGAGACATGCACTTAGCCATCGGGGCGAGTTCTGAGTTTGCAAGTGTGCACACTAAGCCATTGTGCGTCAGACAGACAACTTTTTTTTTAAAGGCCAACTGCCCCTTCGAATCAACTTCTCTGGTTTTAAACGTCCTGTGTGACACCGATGAGAGTCAGAAACATTCATTCTCGTGTCAAAATTGGACGACAAAGTGTAAATAGGAAGAGGTTTGTCATAAATTCATAAAGTCTCGTCCAGGTAAGTGAGTTGGTCATGACTTACTGGAGGGTTGGGTATGGATCACGATCATGCCCAGTGCCCACCAACGAGAGAAGCAGCAGTGCTTTTTGCGCTCCATGAGCTGCCCATCCAATCATAGCAGCCAAAACCTAAGGACAGGGAGACAGACCTGCCCAATATGCAGCGCCTCAGACTTGCTCACATAAGACAACAAGTTGACAATGTTATGTTGAAATAACCCTTGGCCCTAAGCCCTTCATGAAGTGACCACTTGCAGATGTGTTTGACAGTGTCAATCGCTTGAGCCTGCCACTTTTTGGGGTAAAAACAGAATTGAGATGATAAGAACGCACTTGTATCCCAACCAACTGCAACTTGTGAATATTCCTAAACCCATTTATGAGCATCTTGTGAACCCTGCAGCCTATTTTTAATAGGATTCCTTATGAAATACTGCCAGACAGCTGGTAATAGATGTTGAGAAAGTTGTAATAAAACTACAATGGCCCCGAATCACAAGTGTTGCCACTCGCCAGCGACTTGATAAGTTGATTGTGGCCTGGCTGCTCAATGTGCATTCTAGCTACTACTTGTTAGATTTATTGACAGAGAACTTGGCTAGGTAGGAAGTGATTTTGGGCGCTGATATACAGCGCGTAGCTTTGTGCTTTTATTTAATGATAGTTTGCCAGCTTGCCGATGAAGTTGTAGACATATTATTGTTCTCAGAAATCAGTCCCGAGCGCACAGCCAGACTTTGACTCGATAGACTGCATGCAGTGCACTGACTAGTTTAATGCACCAAACACTTTAGCTGGATGTAAATTTGTGCGACTAAGAACTCATCTGTAAAAATGACAGATTTCATGATTCATCTTACATTAATTCTGACTATTTTAAGGGAGTGGCCATGTTGTTGCAACGGTGACAAAGGATTAAACATATTTTAAAATGAACTCTTCAATTTCTTTGAATATAGCTATGATTCCCCCCCCTTATTTATTAGTGTATTGAAGTGAAAGAAGTTGGCAGATTATCATCAATGATTTACCAACATCTGTAACAAGCTGTCCAGTGTAGGAAATCCTCATTGGTACCCTAGTTTATAGAAAGAGCCATAAGCAGTAGTAGTACTGACCCTGAGAGACCCCCAGTAGGTCTTCATCCCTACTGATGCTGCTGCATTACACCACAGTCTATTTCGTGAGTAGTCTGATATCCTGTTTGAAGTAAAAAATAAAAATAAATAATAATTAAAAATTAGGACAACGTCTAGAGACCATAAAAAGAGCTAGTCTGCACTCTACATTATTAGTTGTTGCATTTCGTCAACAAGACAATAAATAAAACTACCTAAAGTGAATTGGTGGATATATTCACATATTTCAGTCTCTGCATTGTTTGTTTATTCACTCTCGATTCTAGTTTTGGTTTTTTTAAAGGCTAGGAGGTGGATTATATATATTTTTTAAAGAAACAGTGGGGGTCTGAAGCTGTATGGTCAGCCCAGCAATGAGCAAAGCTCTCGCTGCGCTACGACAGTGAATCGTAAGAGGAGCCATTTGGATTTGGATCATGACTCGCTAATCCCAAACAGCTAACTGTTAATGAAACTGAGGCACCCGGACGGTCAAACCCCTGGCAAAGTGCGTTATCCTGTCATTTGAAGGCAATCACACCATCCTCAGCTTAACCAAGTATTAGATATAGTAATTTACCAGGGGTTGCCCTTTACATTGAGGGATGTGGTGCGTGTATGTCCAATGTGAAGGTTACTGTGGAAGCCTTGTCGTCTCCACCTTTACTCCCCAATGCTCTTTCTGTTCAATCGTGACACCGTCTATCTAGGCCATCAGGTTCTGTTGGGGTAGAGCGGTATCAACTCTCCTCATTAAGTGCCTTTTGTATGATGTGCTTTGTATTCTGACACGAATCCTTAAAAACATGCACACGGTACCTTGCCCTTTGCCTGGACAGAGCGCAGAGAGCTGAAAGAAAGGGCTAATACTGCTCTGATCAACTGTCCTTGTCAAGAGTGATGAGGAACCTGATGGAAGCATACAGTTTGCATTTGTAAAATGCTGTAGGCCTAATTCAGAGAGCGATTCATTTCATTGTGACAAAACTGCATAATGTTAAAACCGTATTACACTTAGTAGAATGAACTGTAAATGTAGAACTACATCAGGTTGTGTGAATGGCACATGGACGATAAGTAACTGCGTGCTTGTGACAATGCAGTCTAAATTGCCCTAGAGGGGATTTAAAAGAGTCGTATTGTACTGTATTCAAACACACATTGCTGGCTAAAACAAAACGAAAAACAACCATACCTACAAGCGAAAAAAAAACAAGATCGCCTTTGGTTGGAAACTATCAGCTCTTCAATTTAAAAAAAAATGTCCTAATAGAAAGCCCAGCACTGCAGATCACACGTTAGAAAGTGAAAGATCAGTGAAAGGTGCTAAAATATTGCATCCTCCTCCAGTGCTGCAAAGTAGTAACTTAGGCACAGCTTTAAAACACCACTAGATCTGCGACAAAGAAGCCATTGTCCAGAGAGAGTCAAGCTTCGAGGCACCGGTGGTGAAAATGGAGGGGATGGGTCGTTTGGTCTCCATGAATTTGCCGCTCATTTAGCACCTTTCAATTATCTCTAGCTACGGCCAGCGCTGATTCGCCATCGCGTTAAGTTTGTTCAAATAAAAGCCCATTGTGCCTCCCGAGTGGTGCAGCGGTCTAAGGCAATGCGGTGCGTGAGGGCGTCACTACAGAACCGGGTTCCAGATCCGGCTATTTCGCTGCCGGCCGGCGACCCGGAAGACCCATGAGGTGACGCACAATTGGCCCAGTGTCGTCCTTGTCTCATCGCGCTCTAGCGACTCATGTGGCGGGCCGGGCACATGCACGCTGACATGGTTGCCAGTTGTACAGTGTTTCCTCTGACACATTGGTGCGGCTGACTTTCCGGGTTAAGCAAGTAGTGTGTCAAGAAGCAGTGTGGTATGGCAGAGTCGTGTTTCGGGGGACGCACGGCTCTCGCCCTTTGCCTCTCCCGAGTCCGTACGGGAGTTCCAGCGTTGGGACAAGACTAACTGCCAATTGGATATGACGAAATTGGAGAGAACAAGGGGGTAAAAAACAAAACTAAAATAATAATTAAAATAGAGCCAACTGTGTGTGAAGATGTCAGAGACGAGGGGGGAAGGGAATGAGGGCGACACTATAGGCCTTTGGGTTGATTATGTCAGCAAGGTCCATGCCTAGAATAAGACCTTCAATAGTGCAATACTTTTGTCCAGACACTTATGTTTTCATGGTTCCGGGCAAAGGTAGTGTACTGTAGAGTATTGTCTGTCATTTGATATGTTTACGGAAAGGTTATTTAAAATGGGCCCAATTCCTTCTCTCCAATGGGCTCCGATCATTGCTAAAAAGGACAAACAAAAAAAGGTGCTTGGAGCCATCTTCCTTTCAACTAGACATGATACCTTTTAACATTTGACTTTACCATAGTGAACCGCTGGAGAAGAGAATTTGAGGCCGGTGCAGCTCAAGCTGAGAAAGCAACAATGGCATTTGTGAACCAAACTGGGCTCAGAGATTGACATAACCTAGAAAACAAAGCCTCTTTCTGCAACAAACTACAGAGCGTACATGAAAGACCTGGGGAAGGTGGGGGGGCGCTGTCAAACCCTTGAAACCAAAACATAAGTAAACTCGGAGCTATAAAAATCGATAAACGTTCTAAATCAGGCGGACAAGATATATCGGTAACGAAACAAGAGCCGGCTGCTCGTCCGCAACGCACTTCTCATTCTTCTGACAAGGTTTATTCTCCCCATTACATTATCACAGCCGATTCAGAAACAGTATCTCCTCATTGTGACATGACCCTGAAAACACACAGATGGAGGGAGAGCAGCTGGCGAGCACCAAATAAATTGAAATGACACAGAGAAGCATCCGGATTGACCATCACAATAATATCCT
The DNA here is from genome assembly GCF_036934945.1 of Oncorhynchus masou masou. Classification (NCBI taxonomy): domain Eukaryota; kingdom Metazoa; phylum Chordata; class Actinopteri; order Salmoniformes; family Salmonidae; genus Oncorhynchus; species Oncorhynchus masou. The sequence goes on along the minus strand of NC_088240.1, from coordinate 42,482,806 downwards.
TACGACAGACAGACGTTATGGTATTTTGACTGTAAGAAGCCAATTCATACAGTCCCATTTTTAACACAAATAAACCTTGCCGACATGGGCACGAACGGGAGTTGGTGTGAACACACACCATCAAAGAAATCCATTATTAATTAGTTTAGGCATGTCCTAAGCAACATCATAAGACTAATAAAAATGTATTTTCAAAAGAACAGCATATTTTGCACATGAAATCAATAGCTAGTGCCCTTGGCTTCTTCTACATTTTGTGGCATTACAGCCTGAATTCAAAATAATTTTATTCTCATTCATCTACACACATAGTTGTACATTTTTGGCTAATACAGAAAATCTAATTTACGTACTGTAAGCCTTCACACCCCCGAGTCAATACTTTGTAGAAGCACCTTTGGCAGTGATTACAGCTGTGAGTCTTTCTGGGTAGGTCTCTAATAGCTTTCCACACATGGATTGTGCAACATTTGCCCATTATTATTTTCAAATGTCTTCAAACCTCTGACAAACCGATTGTTGATCATTGCTAGATAATCATTTTCAGGTTTTGCCATAGATTTTTTTTACATAGATTTCATTCAAAACTAACTTGTTCACTTAGGAACCTTCACTGTGTTTTCGGTAAGCAACGCCATTGTAGATGTGGCTTTGTGTTTTAGGATATTGTCCTGCAGAAAGGTCAATTCATCTCCCAGTGTCTGGTGGAAAGCAGACAACCTGGATTTCCTCTAGGATTTGGATTGTGCTTAGCTCCATTACGTTTATTTTTTTATCCTGAAAAACTCAGAGTCCTTAACAAATACAAGCATACACAAAATGGAGCCACCACTATGCTTGAACATATGGAGTGTGGTACTAAGTCATGCGTTGTATTTGTGCCAAACATACCACTTTGTATTCGGGACAAAAAGTGAATCGCTTTGCACCATTAATTTAGTGCCTTGTTGCAAATATCATGCATGTTTTGGAATATTTTCATTCTGTACAGACTTCCCTTCTTTTCACTCTGTCAGTTAGGTTAGTATTGTAGTGTTGATCCATCCTCAGAGTTTAATAGCGATGATGGGAAAAAACTAACTAAAGTCACCATTGGCCTCATGGTGAAATGGGGTTCAGAAATACACCTGTATCTTTGTTTGAATGGTGTATCTATACACCCAGTCACAAGTAATTAATAACTTCACCATGCTCAAAGGGATATTTAATGTCTGCCCCCCCCCCATCTAACAATAGGTGCCCTTCTTTGCGAGGCATTGGAATACATCCTTGGTCTTTGTGGTTGAAATTCACTGCTCGACTGTGGGGGCCTTACAGATATTTGTACGTGTGGGGTACAGAGATGAGGCAGTAATTTAAAAAAAATAATAATAATATGTTAAAAATGATATTGCACACAAAGTCAGTCCATGCAACATGTGACTTGTTAAGCAGATTTGGACTTTGACATTATGGGTTGTCGTTTTGGTCACTGGCCGACACACAATCGACATTTAATCAATTTTAAAATGTATGCTGTAACAACATTTGGAGAAAGTCAAGGGGTATGAATACTTTTTGAAGGCACTGTAGGGTGTTCATTAACCATTAAAAAAATACGCTTACCCTGACCAGTAAACTCACATTTTTAAAGTATGCTAATAATATAAAAACAGAACAGAATAAAATAAAATACAATTAATTTTTTCCAACACTTGTGTCCCTTTCCTACCCGCTCTCCGCTTTGTTACGGAGCAGGATCTTCCATTGAGAGCATCCTCATTATGATACCGATAGAAAATAATGGCAATCTATATTTTCAAAAGCATGGGAGTCTCATGTTCATATTTCACGACCTCCAGCGGGATTTTGGAGTTTCCGATACATGATTGAGCAAAACAATAGGTCTACACTTGATTTAGGCTACGTTATTGCATGATAAATGTTTCTGATTAGTGACAGATGGTATAGCTTATCTATTCTTTTACACATATCCACTTACTTGCCCAGCAAGATAATTAACAAAATATACAGAGGGAGATTCAAGGAAACAAACAAAAAAAAATCACACTGATTAAGACAAAAATCACAAGTTTTAGGTCTGGGTAGGTCTTGGCTACTATGTAACTGCGAGTGAAAAACATAGTCTTGTTACGATGACTAACATGTTGGCAAAAATGTTCTAATCAGTGCTAATACATTAGCCAACTAGACAATGTGATCATGAGAAGCACTCACCTCAACTTAGCTAACACATCCACAGCCTATTTGTAGCATAACCAATATCCAAACGGAAGATTCTGTGAAAAGACTAGATCCGACATTAATTGATTTTATCAAGACAACTCACCCACGCTTCTCTCAAAGCGGCACTAAATTGTTGACCAAATGCAGGTAAGCTATTGCTTCAAATGCATTATGACAAATCGGATGACTTTGGGAGTTTCAATGAGCAACAATTTGATGCCTTCAGTTACATTAGCCAACTCTATTCCAATATTTTCTGTGATATTTATTCCCACAGTAATTCTTTATGGATCTGAGAAAAATGTGTATTGACATTATGTAGGTTACTGATCCGTTTAGATAAAGAAAAGCAATAAAGCATACCTAGGGTTTATTTAAAAAGAGATTACACATTGTTATTGCGTTTATGTACTGGAAAATGTTTTAGTCTTCATCAACCATCTCCCTGACCAACTTCCTCTGATCAAGCCATTACAAACTTTCCCTCTCCATCTTCGGGGGACGTACACACTCAAAGACTGCATCTAGGGAAGGGAAAGAGGATACCTAGTCAGTTGTACAACTGAATGCATTCAACCGAAATGTGTCTTCCGCTTTTAACCCAACCCCTCTGAATCAGAGGCGCGGGGGCTGCCTTAAAGCAACGTTAATTTCCAAACAAATATTCCAGCCCAAAATCTACAAGCCTCTTTATGACTATAAATGGCATCGACTTGAAAAGCACCCAAAAACATTGAGAACATTACATTATCTGATGGCATGGCTGGTTTTGATTTTAAAAATGCCTGCATTCCAACCACTTAAAGTCATATGTTTGTAATTGTCCATTCAAAAACACAGGCAGTACATCCTTTTGCATATCACCTCAGGAATTGCAAACGGATGTGAGCCGACACGGGCTTTGGAATGTCTTGCACCGATAAAGGAACATTTAAACTACCGAATCCCAGATTCCTCTTCTCTGACACAATTCTACTGGTTTAGGATCACCTACTATGTATGACGAGCACTCTGCCCTATCAGCAATAGAACAAGTAAATAAAATATATATCTACACATGCCCCACAAAGAAATTGAATGAGTTATTGAGATACATAGTCCCATCTATCATGTCAGCAATACGAGTTTGTCCTGGAATGCGTCAAATTAGACGGAGGCTTTCTCCGCATTTACTATTTTATTCACATTTTCAAGTACTGCGTATAAATCATGAATTCCGATTCTTGCATAGATTGTAATGGATGTGTGTGTAAAATACTTTTTTGAAGGTTGTACTGATTATGATGAGCTAATGCTAAGCTATTTGCCAGCCATGTGTGGTACTGTTAGTTTACATTATACAATGTATTCTGGGTGTCACACAAATCTGTCAGACCAAAGATGTTATAACCGAATGAGGTGAGGGATGACTCACTAATCTTTCAAGTCAACATCCAGAGGTGAAAAGGGAAGTGAATGATGCTAAAGGACACACCTCCAACATTCATACTGGACCAACCAAAGCTGGTCTTGGTTTGGGGACGGAGCTAGAAAAAGTACCGAAATATGCAAAAAGACGATGATACGTTTTGGGGAAATGTAGTGGGAGATTTGACAGTAATTCTATTACCAAAATTTGCATCTGCCCAGTTCAAGGAAATGTGTTTGTGAAATTCTGTGTAAATTGTTCAATGTAGTCATTGTGCATAGAGTATGGTTTGCTATACTTACAAATCAATGTTTTTTTTCCAAGCATAACTCCGTTACCGTGGAGTTACACTACAGCATTTAACAATGTTTCAAAGTCACACCATGGCTTCCGTACAACAGCCAAAATGAAGATTCATAGACCCCAAAAAGCTCTGTGGTGTCATGAATCCGACACTTTTTAAAAACAGATCAAATTAAAAAGTTCCCCCTGAGTGAATAAAGTGCAGACACATGCCCTCCAGACCAGCATGTACCTGCCACTCGTTTTACAGAGAATGCTGCCCCCTCCCCCCCATGATGCCGGCGTTCCCAACCAGGTGGAATTCCAACTATTCCCGGACACAGCAGTCTTCCTACTTTTGAGGGTAGGGATGTGAGCAATCCCCATGGCAACCTCGAAATTCAACGTCCTGGATTTGGTTCCAAATATTATAATAATAATAATAATAATATAATATTATGGAGAAGCTTCTGTTCATTCGTACTTCTTTTACCATTGTCCTCACTAATAGGCCAGGAATGGACGTACAGCAGGAAGCATAACAGTTGACAAGGTAGAATGTGGATGTAGGTAGAAGTTGCTTCTAACCACTGATACAGGGTCAGATTTTTTTCATCACTAATTACGCGTTACAATTAGGGAAAGGGTCAACTGATCCTAGATCTAATCTGTGTATTACAGCAAACGTACCTCAGCCTTGCACACCCCCCACTTGAGAAGCCACAAACATAACCAGTCCGTCGCATACATTCACCCCTCTCCTAAACCCTTACATCAGGGGCATTCCAACAGTCAGCCATACAGCACCAAAAGATTGTTTTCGTCTTTGTCTTGCTTCTTCTCTCCCCTCTATATATAGCCATATCACCAAGGGCTTTACACAAGAGCCATGCAAGAGCACCGGCAGAGCACCGCCTTTTCATGACACCCGGCTGTGCATTCAGCCTGACACGAGCGGTGTTGGGAGAGCGAGTCAGAGCACTCCTGGGCTCGGCTACGTTCGAAGGAGGCTGCCGTGGCTTATTGGCAACTCAACAGAAGGTCTCCTTTTCCCTCTCTCCCTCCATCTCCTTACCTCTCTGCTCTCCCTACTCTCAATTTCCCTCTCCATCCTCTTCCCCTCCCTCCTATCCTGCCGCAGTCAAGAAATTAGGGCGCCATGACTTATGCAAGAACTGCGCTAAAGATGACGAGATGCCATGTTTACAACAGCATTACAAGGAAAAATTGCTGCAAAACATTCTTTTGACTCACAGTACCAAAAGACATAGCCGAGGCTCACAGAAGGACCGTGAAGGCCATCCTTGCACTGAGTGACATCTTAAGAGGGCTGACCTTTTTTCCTAAGCGTAACGTGACACGCGTCAGAGATGGAACCAAGATGGACTTGAGTGGATAGACATTGGGAGGATTTTGTAGGGAGTGAGAGAGGCATATATTATACACCATGTGTATAATAAAGACATATGCGTGTACAGGATGAGTCAACAACATTATTTGGGTATGGGTAACAGAATCTGAGCTTCTTTTATATAAAAAAAGGGGGAGATTTTCACTGGATAGTTGCTTTAACAGTAAAATAGTGCACTGTTTAGAGTGGACAGAAGCCGACTTGAGAATTGACCAGCAGGCTGTGTGATTGTGGCTTGGCCTGTTTGTGTACAGATTGAGATAATAACTCAATTACATACCGAGTCCCAGACCGGCGGCAGATTACTGGCCAGAGATGACTGCTCTGTGGTGGTTATGTTGGGGAGATGAGATTGATCGATTTGAACTGTATTACACACCGAGTAGAGTTGTGACTGTCTTGGAATTTAAGGTTAAGGTAATTGGCCAGGCCAATGTACAAGGGGTGGGGGGGGGTCCAAAAAGGGGAGATCACAATTCTGTTTGTACACTTGTTTACGTGGATATGTTTCTTGGTAAAAAAAAAAAAATCTTTGAAACAAGCCATTACACTTCGTTATTATCATGGCATTCCATTGTTATTCAGGTTATTACTTATAATTATGTACCAACAAATGTAGAAAATGCCAGGTTGGAAAGGATCTGTTGCATTTTTCATATTGACAACATTAACAGAGTCAAAATAAAGATATGCCTACCTTTTCCTTGCCCGTTGGCTTTTCTACATATAAAAACATTAAAACAAAAAGAGGGGATTTTTTTAAGACTAAAAAAAAATGTAACCTAAGCACTTGACAGTAGGCCTTCTACAAGATTAAATCATGACAGGAGCGTTTGATTCTTAAAGAGATGGAGTCCAGACAGGCTACTTTAGGAAACGTTCTAAATGAACATAAGCCTTTTGAGAGAATCAGGAAACTCACACACGCTTATCCCCGTAAAAGCACCAGTCAAGCAAAGCCACCAGTGTATGTCAGACACAAGAAAATGTGTCTCCTTTCCTTAATTAACCTTGTTGAAACATTTTTAAAAATGTTTCCGAAGGTAGGCTATAAAGATGACTTGACAAGGAAAGTATGAAGGGGACAGCTATGCTATAGTATGAATATGAGATGCACAAATCTATATCTAATTTAACAGTGATGCTGATTATCGAGGGGGAGAGTTTTGGAAAGATTTTTCAAACACTGAGGAACTATTATAATATTAAATGAATGTATTTAAAAAATAAAACATCTTTTAAAAAAGGACTTTGTTAGCTTACATTGAGGTGAAGGGGGGGGGGATGCCAGAAGCACAACTGCGCACTTTCCTACATTTGACATTTGCAAGAAGGCTGGGTACTTGCTCAGGCGTGTGCGCGCACACTCAGTCAACTTAAGCAGAAAAGGCAAATATGCTCATTGCTCACATGACCGCGTAAATGGTATATTAGAAACCAGAACTTGCTTTTCATAAGTGTAGCATTTTGTGAACTCCACAAACAAATGTGTCCAGTCCTAGAATGAGAAGGTAAATTGTTCTAATTAAAGCTGCAATATGTAACTTCTGGGGCCAAATTGACATAGATCTGTAACACATTTCCGTCATTGAAAGCAGGTCTAAGAAGCGGTAGGTATGTTCTACAGTCCTGTGTGGCTCAGTCGGTAGAGCATGGCGCTTGCAACGCCAAGCGTCGTGGGTTCGATTCCCCGCTGGGGCCACCCATATGTAAAAGTAGTGGCCCCAGCCGACTTGTAAGTCGCTTTGGACAAAAGCGTCTGCTAAATGGGATATATTATTATATTATTATATATTCTATGTGCACTATATCTATGCTTAAGATGCATTTTTGCGTATTTTACTTTCAGTTTGGTACACCAGCTTCAAATCATCTGAAAATACAATAGTCTCCTCTCGTGGATTGCAATGTAATCGGCCATAATTGGCATCCAAAAAGGCCAATTATCAATTGAAAATTGGCCCCAATTAAAATCGGTCAAGCTCTAAATTGAACCGAATATCGGTCAATTAGTGGCTGACATATTGTATAATTGCTTCGCACTACCAGTCTCAAGAGTGGAGGAAATGGCCAGATGCTTAGTAGAGCCTGCAGTGTGGCCAGCAAAGCCCGGCGCGGGACGGTGAGAAAAGCAGACTCCGTAGAAGCATGTTGGTATGAAGGAGAGAGGAAGAATAAGCACAAGTCTCAGATAACTTGGAGGAGCACTGTGTGTGGGCAGGCAGGGATCCTTTAAAACCGAATGCCCAGACATGACATGAACAGCATGTTTTCACAGCTTGAATTCTATGAATCCTGCATAATCCTGCTCCTCATCCGTCGAGCATACATGTACCGCCACATCACGACAGGAGCTCTGTTAGCAGGGTGACATGCACACACACGATGGTGACAAGGTGTGTGTGGTTATTTCAGTCTGCTCAGAACTGCCCGTGAAGCGGCGCAGAAGCTGTGCCGACAGAAATGTCGGCAGAACTAGTCTTAACCTGGGGTGATGTAGCTTTCCACACAGCCTGCCTGAAATCCACTGAGAGTGCTGTACAGGGTATGACAGGTAGTCATATCGAGAGAGGGGAGTATATGCTTTGCTCTCCATGTATACAATAAGTTCGTATTTGAGGACTGTACTGTAATGTACAAAATAAACGCCTGGCTCAAATAGAAGCCTCTAAGAGCGTGTTGTGTTCAGTGATATCAAATAAATGCCTGGGCGTTTAATTGAAGTTTTACGGTATATATATATATATATATATCATTATGATTGTTGTTTTTTAAGAGGGACCAGAGGGGTGGGGGAGAGAGAAAGGTTGAGGACTTGCCTACCATACCCTCAGATGTTTCCCTATGGCGGTTGGTATTGATCGCCTAACCACCTGGCTCCGAGTTGTTGGTGACCTGGGTGTCACAGCCATTAACTGCTGACCACCAAGCCTGCGTCATTTGGCAGTGACGATGGACGTTGCCGGGTTGAGCCAACAATCTTATGCAAAGCATATTAGCTCTGCGTGTGCGTGTTAGGGGGCTCGTTCATGTGGAAGGAGTGGTGAACAGCAAAGGCGCGGACCAATCAAATCTTATTGGTCACATATACATATTTAGCAGATGTTATTGCGGGTGTAGCAAAATGCAAGGCAAGCCAGGAGAGTCGAAGTTACATTTACATTTAAGTCATTTAGCAGACGCTCTTATCCAGAGCGACTTACAAATTGGTGAATTCACCTTCTGACATCCAGTGGAACAGCCACTTTACAATAGTGCATCTAAGTCATTAAGGGGGGGGGGGTGAGAAGGATTACTTATCCTATCCTAGGTATTCCTTGAAGAGGTGGGGTTTCAGGTGTCTCCGGAAGGTGGTGATTGACTCCGCTGTCCTGGCGTCGTGAGGGAGTTTGTTCCACCATTGGGGGGCCAGAGCAGCGAACAGTTTTGACTGGGCTGAGCGGGAACTGTACTTCCTCAATGGTAGGGAGGCGAGCAGGCCAGAGGTGGATGAACGCAGTGCCCTTGCTTGGGTGTAGGGCCTGATCAGAGCCTGGAGGTACTGCGGTGCCGTTCCCCTCACAGCTCCGTAGGCAAGCACCATGGTCTTGTAGCGGATGCGAGCTTCAACTGGAAGCCAGTGGAGAGAGCGGAGGAGCGGGGTGACGTGAGAGAACTTGGGAAGGTTGAACACCAGACGGGCTGCGGCGTTCTGGATGAGTTGTAGGGGTTTAATGGCACAGGCAGGGAGCCCAGCCAACAGCGAGTTGCAGTAATCCAGACGGGAGATGACAAGTGCCTGGATTAGGACCTGCGCCGCTTCCTGTGTGAGGCAGGGTCGTACTCTGCGGATGTTGTAGAGCATGAACCTACAGGAACGGGCCACCGCCATGATGTTGGTTGAGAACGACAGGGTGTTGTCCAGGATCACGCCAAGGTTCTTAGCGCTCTGGGAGGAGGACACAATGGAGTTGTCAACCGTGATGGCGAGGTCATGGAACGGGCAGTCCTTCCCCGGGAGGAAGAGCAGCTCCGTCTTGCCGAGGTTCAGCTTGAGGTGGTGATCCGTCATCCACACTGATATGTCTGCCAGACATGCAGAGATGCGATTCGCCACCTGGTCATCAGAAGGGGGAAAGGAGAAGATTAATTGTGTGTCGTCTGCATAGCAATGATAGGAGAGACCATGTGAGGTTATGACAGAGCCAAGTGACTTGGTGTATAGCGAGAATAGGAGAGGGCCTAGAACAGAGCCCTGGGGGACACCAGTGGTGAGAGCGCGTGGCGAGGAGACAGATTCTCGCCACGCCACCTGGTAGGAGCGACCTGTCAGGTAGGACGCAATCCAAGCGTGGGCCGCGCCGGAGATGCCCAACTCGGAGAGGGTGGAGAGGAGGATCTGATGGTTCACAGTATCGAAGGCAGCCGATAGGTCTAGAAGGATGAGAGCAGAGGAGAGAGAGTTAGCTTTAGCAGTGCGGAGCGCCTCCGTGATGCAGAGAAGAGCAGTCTCAGTTGAATGACTAGTCTTGAAACCTGACTGATTTGGATCAAGAAGGTCATTCTGAGAGAGATAGAGGGAGAGCTGGCCAAGGACGGCACGTTCAAGAGTTTTGGAGAGAAAAGAAAGAAGGGATACTGGTCTGTAGTTGTTGACATCGGAGGGATCGAGTGTAGGTTTCTTCAGAAGGGGTGCAACTCTCGCTCTCTTGAAGACGGAAGGGACGTAGCCAGCGGTCAGGGATGAGTTGATGAGCGAGGTGAGGTAAGGGAGAAGGTCCCCGGAAATGGTCTGGAGGAGAGAGGAGGGGATAGGGTCGAGCGGGCAGGTTGTTGGGCGGCCGGCCGTCACAAGAAGCGAGATTTCATCTGGAGAGAGAGGGGAGAAAGAGGTCAGAGCACAGGGTAGGGCAGTGTGAGCAGAACCAGCGGTGTCGTTTGACTTAGCAAACGAGGATCGGATGTCGTCGACCTTCTTTTCAAAATGGTTGACGAAGTCATCTGCAGAGAGGGAGGAGGGGGAGGGGGAGGAGGATTCAGAAGGGAGGAGAAGGTGGCAAAGAGCTTCCTAGGGTTAGAGGCAGATGCTTGGAATTTAGAGTGGTAGAAAGTGGCTTTAGCAGCAGAGACAGAGGAGGAAAATGTAGAGAGGAGGGAGTGAAAGGATGCCAGGTCCGCAGGGAGGCGAGTTTTCCTCCATTTCCGCTCGGCTGCCCGGAGCTCTGTTCTGTGAGCTCGCAATGAGTCATCGAGCCACGGAGCGGGAGGGGAGGACCGAGCCGGCCTGGAGGATAGGGGACATAGAGAGTCAAAGGATGCAGAAAGGGAAGAGAGGAGGGTTGAGGAGGCAGAGTCAGGAGAAAGGTTGGAGAAGGTATGAGCAGAGGGAAGAGATGAAAGGATGGAAGAGGAAAGAGTAGCGGGGGAGAGAGAGCGAAGGTTGGGACGGCGCGATACCATCCGAGTAGGGGCAGTGTGGGAAGTGTTGGATGAGAGCGAGAGGGAAAAGGATACAAGGTAGTGGTCGGAGACTTGGAGGGGAGTTGCAGTGAGGTTAGTGGAAGAACAGCATCTAGTAAAGATGAGGTCGAGCGTATTGCCTGCCTTGTGAGTAGGGGGGAAGGTGAGAGGGTGAGGTCAAAAGAGGAGAGGAGTGGAAAGAAGGAGGCAGAGAGGAATGAGTCAAAGGTAGACGTGGGGAGGTTAAAGTCGCCCAGGACTGTGAGAGGTGAGCCGTCCTCAGGAAAGGAGCTTATCAAGGCATCAAGCTCATTGATGAACTCTCCGAGGGAACCTGGAGGGCGATAAATGATAAGAATGTTAAGCTTGAAAGGGCTGGTAACTGTGACAGCATGGAATTCAAAGGAGGCGATAGATAGATGGGTAAGGGGAGAGAGAGAGAATGACCACTTGGGAGAGATGAGGATCCCGGTGCCACCACCCCGCTGACCAGAAGCTCTCGGGGTGTGCGAGAACACGTGGGCGGACGAAGAGAGAGCAGTAGGAGTAGCAGTGTTATCTGTGGTGATCCATGTTTCCGTCAGTGCCAGGAAGTCGAGGGACTGGAGGGAGGCATAGGCTGAGATGAACTCTGCCTTGTTGGCCGCAGATCGGCAGTTCCAGAGGCTACCGGAGACCAGGAACTCCACGTGGGTCGTGCGCGCTGGGACCACCAGATTAGGGTGGCCGCGGCCACGCGGTGTGGAGCGTTTGTATGGTCTGTGCAGAGAGGAGAGAACAGGGATAGATAGACACATAGTTAACAGGGTACAGAAGAGGCTACGCTAATGCAAAGGAGATTGGAATGACAAGTGGACTACACGTCTCGAATGTTCAGAAAGTTAAGCTTACGTAGCAAGAATCTTATTGACTAAAATGATTGAAATGAAACAGTACTGCTGGAGTAGGCTAGCTGGTAGTGGCTGCGATGTTGACACTACACTAATCAAGTCGTTCCGTCGAGTGTAATAGTTTCTACAGTGCTGCTATTCGGGGGCTAGCTGGCTAGCTAGCAAGGTTGATTGCGTTCCGTTACTTAAAAGAACGACAATAGCTGGCTGGCTAAAGTTAAAAGGCAACCATGAAGCCCCGGTTCAGTCCAACTAAAAATGGACCATCTAGCAACAAAAAACACATCCTTCTGTGAAATTCCATCAGGGAGACAACAGGTTGATTTACATGACATAAAGAGCACCTTTTTTGTGTGTGTGGTGGTAGATCAGCTTTAATATTGCAGATAGATTGTGGCCTCTGTCAATGTAATTGTCTGCATAACTTCCAATCACACATATGTTTATTTTTGTTTTGTTGGGGGGGGTGAAATATATTACTTGAAATATATATGTTTACTGGTTGCTCAGGAGGGAAAAGAGAAGTCAGATCAATTGAAGACATTTGACTCTGTGGAAACTGCTGGAGATCCAGTGTTGCCTGAGGATTGTGTGCCAAACAGTTGCTGCTAGACTACAATTTATTTTCTGGTCATTTGGAACAATGTAAACACTAAATACGTGTACCAGAGAGTCTGTTCTAATGGAAGAAAAAAAATATATATATATATATATATATATCTATCTATCTATATATTAGAGGTCGACCAATTAATCGGAATGGCCGATTTGAAGTTTTCATAACAATCGGAAATCTCTCTCGTTGCACTCCACAAGGAGACAAGGAGGCCTGTTACGCAAATGCAGTAAGCCAAGTTAAGTTGCTAGCTAGCATTAAACTTATCTTATAAAAAACAATCATAATCACTAATTAAGTAAACATGGTTGATGATATTACTAGATATTATCTAGCCTGTTCTGCGTTGCATATAATCTGACTTAGCATACAAGCATCTAAGTATCTGACTGAGTGGTGGTAGGCAGAAGCAGGCGTGTAAACATTCATTCAAACAGCACTTTCGTGCGTTTTGCCAGCAGCTCTTCGTTGTGCGTCAAGCATTGCGCTGTTTATGACTTCACGCCTGTCAACTTCCAAGATGAGGCTGGTGTAACCAAAGTGAAATGGCTAGCTAGTTAGCACGTGCTAATAGCGTTTCAAACGTCACTCGCTCTGAGCCTTCTAGTAGTTGTTCCCCTTGCTCTGCATGGGTAACGCTGCTTCAAAGGTGGCTGCTGTCGTGGTGTTGCTGGTTTGAGCCCAGGGAGGAGCCAGGAGAGGGACGGAAGATATACTGTTACACTGGCAATACTAAAGTGCCTATAAGAACATCCAATAGTCAAAGGTTCATGAAATACAAATGGTATAGAGGGAAATAGTCCTATAATAACTACAACCTAAAACTTCTTACCTGGGAATATTGAAGACTCACGTTAAAAGGAACCACCAGCTTTCATATGTTCTCATGTTCTGAGCAAGGAACTGAAACGTTAGCTTTCTTACATAGCACATATTGCACTTTTACTTTCTTCTCCAACACTTTGTTTTTGCATTATTTAAACCAAATTGAACACGTTTCATTATTTAATTGAGGCTAAATTGATTTTATTGATGTATTATATTAAGTTAAAATAAGTGTTCATTCAGTATTGTTGTAATTATATTATTAGAAATATATATATATTTTTAGTTATTATTATTAATTATTTTGGTCCTCCAATAATCGGTATCTGTGTTGAAAAATCATAATCGGTCGACCTATAATATATATTTATAATCCGTTTATTACAGCAGACTAGAAACAGTTGCATGCATTCCTGAATTGCAATTGATTCATTGTTTAGGCTAATTATTCAAAGCTCCCTTTGTTACTTAATTTAAAAAAAAAATCCTTTATTGCATTTCAAAAGCATGAATGTCTCGTATGCTGTGCGATGGCATGGACGAATTAACAATTGATTGATTGATACAGTAGCCTATATATTGAAATATAGGGCTAGCTAAGTTACGCTATTAAGATGAAACAGGAAGCGCTCTTAAGCCTACAGCTCAATGGTGGTTATACTAGGCTACTAATGTTGACATTACTTATTATTATAATGATCATAATAACTGTAATAATGAGATCAAGAAAAAGGAGGGTATAGGAGCAAGCGCTGTGCATATTGTGTGTGACAGACAGGTGCTGTTAGATTACTATATCATTTGTACTGCCTGTTCAGAACAGTGTAAACACTAAATAAAATTAAAGTATTAAGTCGGTTCTAACGAGAAGAAAAATAACAGTAACACCTTTATTACAGCATGTGAAATTAATGTATACGACATTTTGCCGTTGCATGAGGCTCGGTGCTCACAGAATCAGTAGGCTATTGAGTGTTTGTTTAAAACAGGCAACAGAAGCAAGACTTTTCTTAATTCTGTAAATATAAATGGATGATTTATAAAGCCAGGCACATTTAACAGTTAGGCTATTGATTATAGACCTAATTAAAGTTGGTTTCCACTCTCCTAAAATTTCTTAGACAATTAGGCAAAGGCAGGCAAAGGCATGGGCTGTTCCCTTGTCTCTGCTGCCTGACGCCACGTTGTTCTCAATATGCTGTTTAACTTTGCTGTTATGCACATTGCAACATGGGGGAAAAAGCGCTAATTCTATGGCGCACTGAAGATTATGTTTCAGAACCACGGACAGCAACCGTATCCAACACAGGATAAATCACATTTGTTTGAAAATATTAGATTACATAGTGTTGCACCATTATTTTTGCATAATACAACCATATAAAATGTCCGTATCAAATGTCTTAAGAGTGATAAGGCCTCCGCAATGTCCACTGAGAAAGGCGCATCAGACTGGTGCCTTGAGCACCATGACTCCTCGCTGCCACATACAATTTTCTATTGTGCCATTTCACAAAAGCTCCGAACCCATCTATTCTCATAGTTTCTACAGATTGTAAAATAAAGATAAACACTGTCGCAATTATTCTACTATTAATCAATTGACTACAACTTTTCAGAATCACCCAGAAGTGCCAGCTGCATAGTTAGCTACAGGTAAATGTTGCAATTATTCAGCCATTCCTGAACCTGCGACCAAAGACGAGCCACATATGGACAGTACCAACAAACAAAAAAAGTGATCTATTGATTTTGTCTCTTCACAGCAAAAATCTGCAGAGTTGGGATGGTTGTATCCCCCACACATACATACGACATTCTATTGATTGCAAGAATGTTGAATAATAATCTACATTGAAAAACACTACGTTTTGAATCCGCCGTCGTTTTGTGTATCAGTTCATAAAACATGTGCCATGGAATCGGTACATCGAAAATTTCCTCCCAACTATTTTGCAATCTGTATGAAAACCTTATTTGTCAGTAAATTTAACAAACAAAATTAATGTTTGGCAATACCAAACTGTTATTTTTTTTTTTTTTTAATATGGGTAACTTGGGTGAAAAACTAGGTCTATTAAACTGAAAGCCATCCCACGCCATTTTAGCCCCTAACTTTTGGTGGTGATTGTGTATGGGTAAAAGGCTGATATTAGCCAGCCCCAACTGGCCTGGCTGTGGACTGGAAGGGTCTGGGTGGCAGTGGAACAGAGGGCTCTCGATGGCGGTGGAGCGACCCTGTGTGCGTGTGCCCATGCACTTTGATGTTGCAGCGAGTAGCTGACGCTAACCACGTCTGTCGTGTGCGTTAGCCCTTTCCCCCCCTTGTCCTCTGAACGTCCATCTTCAGTGGATGTTAGAGGTTACGAAACCGCTTGCACAAGAAAGGACATGTCAAGAAGGGCCCTCGCTATACCACAGGGACCCAACACACACACACAGTTATTTGTTCTAATCTCTGCAGGGCTTTCTCTTGTCTCTTGCTTAAAAATAATGACTAAGTCTCAACATCCAAATGTATTCAGCATGAATGGCTACAACCTGCAGCTTCCTGCCCTGCAAAATTTGGCGACCGGGGAGATGGGACGGCACTAATGCGCCCTCCGGGGAGCGCAGGATGGGGTCCCGTCGAGCCCAGCCTAACCCCGACTGCAACTACCCCCTCCGCACTGACAATGGGCCTTTAAAACATGTTCCTCTCTCCCCGGGACACACACTGCAGAGCAATTAGACTACCTCTACACACACACAAATGCCCCCAGACCCACCGAAAATCCAATACTTCCAGCCCAGTAAATTCTCTTCAAACCAAACCACTGCATTTAATTTCCGTTTGAGTCACCCCTTTACCCAAACAAAACACACCACCAATGAGCAATCCAAGAGTCAATGGCTTCAGCTTAGATGACATGTGAGGCAACTGTAGCTGTACACAAACGGTGACTTGTATGTGTGGTCTGCTTAAAGTTGGATGGTTCTGGTTGTCGGATACATGGTAATGTTAACCAGCAACGAGATTAATTGAACTGTTCAGATCCTGTGCCATATTTTAGCATACACACTCACTTTACCTATAAACCAGCTTTTTCCCAGAAGGGCAGATTTTCTTTTAGGGCCACTTACCGCCCTGTGACCCAATTAGGTTTCAGTCATATGAGAGGTTATTGCTCCGTTATGAATTCCCCTCAGTCACCCCTGTAGGAGATGAAAAAACAGCAACACCGGCAGCATTCAGATCCAGCTAAAACCAGCCCCTGAGAGAATGAAACTGATCCCCTCGATCACGTGAAGAGATTTCATTAGGCCTCAATGCTTATTTTCCTCATTAGAAACTCAAAGGAAACATTTATCTTGTTATTTGTCGAGACCGAGAGATCTATATTTGTTTTATTTTTATTTTTTTACACTCGGTGGAATGAAGAGTGTAAATTCAATCCTGAAGTGCAGTGGGGATGAGTGCTTTTATCAATGTTTTCCCAGAACCTTAAAAAAAAAAAAAAAAATACACAAAAAGGCATAATACGTCATCTGAGATTTCTTACGACTGAAGCAAGGCGATTCATTTTGGCTCCTTCTTCCCCGCTCCAGAGGAATTTCCTTCGAGATGTCCTTTTTCCAAACCCAGTTCACTTCAATCGACTTGGAATAGTACGGGGTTTCTTCTAACAAATGGATATGCCACACGAGAACTGATAAACCCATACCAGAGCAGAGGCTTGCAGATATAAAGAAAACCACAGCCTTGCATGTGTGACAATGAGGCCCTGCCTTACTTCATTCCAAGGCTCATTATTTCTGTGCTTCATACCATTAAATCAAATTATTTTGTTGGGCAGGGCCTCTTAATAAGGGTGCATTGCCCCACGCACATTTTATGTCATTCAAATTAGTGCTGGTAGCTTTCACTACACCAAAAAGTAAACTGCCAGGTGAGAGTGCCTCTTGCCTTGCTCATTTGAGGTCTCTGCAGGCCCATTTGACTCGAGGCCATCGCTGTGTCCCTGCACTGGCTCTCCTGGTGTACCAAATAAAGCATATGCTAGTCATAGATATCCCGAACACTGAATTGACGTTATGTTAAGCCGAAGGCCTAAGTCATGTTATGAAAACGGATCTTCAGAAGCATTTCTGTGTCGTGAAAGTGTTCCAATATTTGTCTTATTCGCATAGAACGGTTACATGGAAATGGTCTCGCCGTATAGCCAGGGTGAAAGAATAATAAAAAGATACCCGCACCAAAAGGGGGGAGTATTTTTTGGACACTGGCGGACACATGCGAGACAGGAAGGTCATCCATACCCTAAACACCAGATCGATTGACAGGCCCCCTGTCATTATGGTTACGGAAACATAGGCCAACCTAATGAACAAAAACAAACTAATCAAAAGCACTGCTTGTTATGGGTTCAAAACAAACGACACCTTCAAAATGAGAAAATAGCAGAACTTTAGACTAAATGAAACACCTGATACTAGATGCTGGGGTTCCCTGCCCTTGTGCGAAACGCCACTACATCTGCCTCATAATAATTACTATGTCTAACAATGAGCATGAAGCAGGTCTAATGCGATTATCAGCCAGCTCTGCAGTGATATGCCAGTCAAGGATTGGAGTGTGTGTGTGTGTGTGTGTGGTGTGTGGTGTGTGGTGTGTGTGTGTGTGAGAGAGGGGGGGGTCAAAGGCAAACCGTTCCACCAATCGCTGAAATTCTATGGCAGAACAAATTTTCCAGGATGTTTGTCGAAAGTCATCTTTGACCGGACGTTCATGTATGAACGTTCTGCCTTTTTGCGGCTGAACCATGTGGCTGCAGCATCAGTAACTTTGTGCTTGCCATGAACTTCTCACTTCTGGTGTTGTAGATGAACAATGAGCCATGTCATGCCTTCAACAGATCTCAAAAGAAAACAGTGTGGCTTTCCGAGGTCATGTGGTGATTAACTTCAACTCTAAATGACTACCAATAAGAGAAAAACCAGCCACATTCCAGTAGAGGAATGATATTCATCCACAGTTTGGATGAAAGATCACTGGTGGAAGTGTAAAGGGTTATTGGAAAGAACGTGAAAAGGTTTGTCAACAGTCAGCAAGAAATCAGGGTTCTCGTCTCTGGCTTTCTTGAAAGTACAGCCTGACTGTAACCCGAAAATAACAAGGACAAGGCCAGTGTCCTTTTATGGTTGAAATGAGCGTAGCCAGGCCACCATAATGCCCCGTTTACATCGTGATGCATTTCATTAGTCTGCACGTCATCTTCGCGGAATATTGTTCCGCTACTGGACGGAGAGCCTTAGGGTTTCACACTGCAAGACAAGATGGAGGAGAGGCTAATCACTCGTCAGCGATAGCATTCATGACCTTTTCATTAAATAATATGAACTTTGCATTCAAGAAGGAGAAACATTGTTTCAGGTGACAAAACATGTTTTGTTTAGTTACTTTTTTCAACAGAGCTAGGTGCTTATTATCTAATGTATTAGGTAACGAAATCCGACTTTTTGGATATAATGTATAAAAATGGTGTTTGTCTTGGTAAAATGTATTTTATAACACAAGGAAGAGAAATTTAATCACCAAAGTGCGTTTTCACCCACTCTGGGCCATGGGTGGACACCCTATACACAGTGTACAAAACATGAACACCTGACCAGTTGAATCCAGGCAAATATCTATGATCCCTTATTGATGTCACTTGTTAAATCCATTTCAATCAGCACAGATGAAGGGGAGGAGACAGGTTAAATAAGGATTTTAAAGCCGTGAGACAATTGAGACGGATTGTGTGTGTGCCATTTAGAGGGTGAATGGGCAGGACAAAAGATTTAACTGCCTTTGAAAGGGGTAGGTGCCGGGCACACCGGTTTGTGTCAAGAACTGCAACGCTGCTGGGTTATTCCACACTCAACAGTTTCCTGTATGTATCAAGAATGGTCCATCACCCAAAGACCATCCATGCAACCTGATACAACTGTGGGAAGCATTGGAGTCAACATGGGTCAGCATTCCTGTGGAACGCTTGACACCTTGTAGAGTCCATGCCCAGACGAATTCAGGCTGTTCTGAGGATAATAGGGGGGGTGCAACTCAAAATTAGGAAGGTGTTCTTAATGTTTTGTACACACAGTCTAATATAAATCTAATATAAATTGACTTAACTGCCAATGTGTATTATTTAACATTACTATTGAAAATAGGACTCACTTGTAGGAATGGGTAATTGTTTACAAGTTGCTAGCTATCCCATAAAG
This sequence comes from Oncorhynchus masou masou, assembly GCF_036934945.1. Lineage (NCBI taxonomy): Eukaryota > Metazoa > Chordata > Actinopteri > Salmoniformes > Salmonidae > Oncorhynchus > Oncorhynchus masou. Next base: position 42,463,460 of record NC_088240.1, on the reverse strand, counting down.
CCTTTGCCAAAAACATGATATGTTAATCTTGCTCTGTGGTAGGGTAACTTCCTGTTCTATTGGCTGACTCTGGCTACACTAAAGATGACGCAAAGTATGAAAAGATTCAAAGTATGCGGCATCCGTTTGGGGGGGGGGTACGTCCACCACACCGTTGTGGACGTACCCATTGAAACGAATGGCATCTGGCACAGACGGACTGCTCAGATGTAATGTGAATAGGGCATAAGGCTACTAATGTAGCAATCATTTAATGCATCTGAAATTACATCATAGTCCTCTGGAGTACGGAGTGCTGACTGAAAGCGCCAGGGTCCGGAGCGGGCGAGTGAATGAGTGGCAGCTGATGTAATGCGCTTGAGCAGCGGAGGCGGCTGCTGCCTGCTTCCTATCAGCCACTACGGGGTTAACGGAGGCCCTCGCTCTTTGTGGTGACGCTGAGCAGCCATTTGTTTGCCTCTGGGAGCTCCCCCTTCGCTGCAACACGCCAATAAAAGAGGTAGAGCGGAAGCTAAATGAAATGGTCCAGCAAAAGTGTCCTGGGCACCGGTTTGGCAAGGTATCCATGGCTCAGAGCCTATGCACGCTCTAAGCATGGAAAACTGTCACAACAGCAATTAGTACCTGGCTACAGCAAATGGAATGAGATGAAGTGTAGGTCGATGAGGACAAGCCCACCTAAGATTGTTTAGTAGAACAACACTGTTTGCGCATGATGATTGACACTTGTGCTGAATATGGCATCAGTGGTGTGTTTGCTGACACCCTATCAACTGATATTGATAGTGTTTGTGATTGCAGTAGGCAGCCCTCATGGATTACTTACAGCATCATCTTTCCAACTTCAATTTGGCAGACTACTCAATTTGTGGGATTAGGGGTTGCCTACATCTACTTTTCCCCCCATTGCCCTAATAAATTGGTTAACTATTCAATGTCTACTTCAAGCACCCGTTTGTCACAAACAGTCAACAAGCCTATTGAATTCAAAAAGAAAACCTAACATTTATTGAACCAACACAGTAGCAGAAATCGTAGGCTATACATGATTCAGTTACATCACATTAAGCACAACGATCGATGCACAACTATGATTTGTAATGCAATGTAACCAACCACATTTCAATTTGGTGCTTTCGTTTTATTCATAGATTAGACATTTCAAAATGTAACCAATTTTGTTCAAAGGCCATGACTGTGGCTTTTGAAAAGCTATATTTTACAGGTCATATTCTGATGGCTTGGTACTTTACTTCTTAGACGAAATCTAGAGACAATCAACATTTTTCATAAATTCTCACCAAGCAAACTGTCCAAATGACTAACATAACGCTGAACTGAACAATCGTGCATTCTGTCAACTAATCGTGCCCCCTCCTCCCAAAACGTTACAATGCATCCCTTTCATCAAACTCCGGCTCGCACATGCGGTCTGCCCACTATATTCGCAACTGGCTTGCAGGCAGTCGAAAATGACACTGCCGTTGACTCGGGAAAGATAACTCAAGAGCCATGTTTGCACGCGATCTAGAAGAAAATATTACATAAACACACCCGGAACCCAAGCAAAATAGCCTGTGTTTTCATCCATACCATTCGTCAAAACTGAGACGCCGTCAATACTCACAGTATGTGTCGCAATTTAAAAGGGAAGCTTGCAGAGCCGTAAGAAAGAGGTGGTCGTCCTCCGTTCAATGTAAAAGCGCAGACCGCCTCCTGTCCTCTGTTTTTTGGGTTGCTGGAATTGAATGAATTGGCGAGAAGGCGCCGCTCGTACAGTTGCATTCACCGCAATACAGACGAACTGCGGCCGAGCATACTCTCGCGGTATCCGTCCGGGGAAGCAAGCAACGTGGAGGATATTGGATTTTCATTGGATGCCCAGGCTACCGAGACTGGATACTAAATTTGACAGGTCTGATTGGACAAACTCTTGAAGGAGGCTGAAAATATATGAGCACCGATTGGGTGATACGCTTCATTGAGGGAGTTCGATTAAACTGAACCGCGGTGCACCGTGTTGTGGCCCGTAACTGTGAATGTCTAAAAGCGGCGCCCTTTTCAAATCGAACAGTAATCTGCGCCGCTCGTTCATGTCGTCGACAAGGCTGCGTGATTCATCGTTCATAAACATAACATAACATAAACAACATCTCTTTTGCATAATATACAGTATATGTTCGAAAACTAGTTTTCATTGTGAAGGCAGATCCCTTTGTCATGCGAAAACACAGAATCCTACTCATTACTCAACATGCTTAACCGACATTACTTTTGTTTCCAGTCAACTTCGCCATCAGAATTATTATTATTTATTTATTCATTTTTTGGGGGGCGGGGGGATTCCAGGCCACTCATCTATATCAAATCAAAGTTTATTGGTCTTGTACACAGATTGGCAGATGTTATCGCAGGTGCAGCAAAAAGTTTGTGTTTTTACCTCCAACAGTGCAGTAATAATAACTAGCAATACAAAACAACATGCACACATTCCACCAAGTATAAAGTCAGAAATTCAAAAATATATCAGAGCTCTGGGGGCCCATGCCCAAATTCTTTTAAATTGTATAAATAATTTTGACAGTAACCCTCCATAAGTGATCAATGAACCTTTTTCGTTCCTATATAAGTACTAGGAAGCTAAGTGTTTGTTTCTTGGGCTTCAGGAATGTGACTGAAAAAGTTAAAAAGAAAAAAAGTGTAAGGGGATATCAGTGAACAAATGCCGTGGTCAAGGCTACGACGGGGCCAGTGCTGTGAGGGGAGCTTACTCAGGTGTTCAAAAGCGCATATCAGACTGAGAGCCTAATGCCTTTTTAAGTAGTTTTTCATGAGTTTTCGTTGAGAAAACGATCTCTCCGCAAAAATGACAGTTACAGAGATGTTAACCCTAAGGGCGGGGGGGGTTCTACTAAGCTAACATACGGAATTGTTTTAAGATGGCCATACCAAGGATCATTTCGATATTTGATTTTGAGTTTTAAGGACCCTTTAAGGTATCAAACAAATATGTGTAAAAATTATTTGATGAAATATTGAATTTGATCTGACTGCTTTCAGCCCATAGAAACCCATTGGATAACAGCTTCATCCATGGATAAACAGATCGTCAAAACAAATTGACAGGAAGTTTGTTCTGAAGTGTCTGTCCTATATCTGAGAGATATAAGAAAGAAACTACACATTTAGATGTATTTAACCCCATATTTTAGGCACTAAACTATCTCCATACTGTCCTTCCATATATTTTCTTAACTGGTCCCCGACTACCTTCAGACTAGTCTTGTGAGGCTGGTGGATGTATAGAGGGAAACGGAGATAATTGTCACGCCCTGGCCATAGAGAGGCTTTTTATTCTCTATTTTGGTTAGGCCAGGGTGTGACTAAGGTGGGCGTTCTATGTTGTTTTTTTCTATGTTTTTTTCTATGTGTTGTATTTCTGGTTTTGGCCTGGTATGGTTCCCAATCAGAGGCAGCTGTCAATCATTGTCTCTGATTGAGAACCATACTTTGGCAGCCTGTTTTCCCACTATGGGTTGTGGGTAGTTATTTGCTGTTTAGTGTGTTTTGCACCTGACGCAGCTGTTTCGGTTGTTTCTTTTGTTCCTTGTTGTATTTCATGTTCAGTTTATTAAAATAATGATGAACACTTACCACGCTGCATCTTGGTCCTCACCTTCTTCATGCGACGACCGTTACAATAATCCATCGTGTTCATGAGAATATCAAAAGCCCCTTATCTCTGGTATACAGGATCTTGGCACGCATCATTCAACACTAAGTTTAAATTGTGTGCTGTGCAATGGACATATAATGCACAATGTCTCAGGAAAGACTGTCTGGGTTGGCAATACTCAGTATAGAAAACAGTTGGGCCTGCGATCTGGACCCACAGGCCGTGCTGAAACTATTTACACACAAAAAAGACCTCAGGATGAGAGGTCGACCGATTCTGATTTTTCAACTCCGATACCGATTAGTGGAGGACCAAAAAAAGCCCATACTGATTAATCGGCCCAATTTTTTAAAATGTATTTTCATATATATATATACATTTGTAATAATGACAATTACAACAATACTGAATGAACAATGAACACTAACTTTAACTTAAAATAATACATAAATAAAATCTATTTAGTCTCAAATAAATAATGAAACATGTTCAATTTGGTTTAAATAATGCAAAAAACACAGTGTTGGGGAAGAAAGTAAAAGTGAAATATGTGCCGTGCAAAAAAGCTAATGTTTAAGTTCCTTGCTCAGAACATGAGAACATATGAAAGCTGGTGGTTCAATATTCCCAGTTAAGAAATTTTAGGTTGTAGTTCTAATAATCATGCAGCGTTGACTATTTCTCTCTATATCATTTCTATATCATATACATTTGACAATTGGATGTTCTTATAGGCACTTTATTGCCAGCCTAATCTCGGGAGGCTTGAAGTCCTAAACAGCGCTGTAAAGTGCTGTGTTTGAATAAATGCTTACGAGCCTGCTGCTGCCTACCACTGCTCATTCAGACTGCTCTGTCAAATCATAGACTTAATTATAATATAATAAACACAGAAATACAAGCCTTTGGTCATTAATATGGTAAAATCCGTAAACTATCATTTCAAAAACAAAACTTTTATTCTTTCAGTGAAATACGGAACCGTTCCTGTAAGACGTCTGTGTGTAGCGGGTGAGATGAGTCAGGCGCAGGACAGCAGATATGAGTAATGAAAGCAATTTTACTCAAATATATCAAAATACACGTCGTACAAGGCCACAAATACAGACCGCAATACAATAAACAATTACTCCCAAACAAACATGGGGGAACAGAGGGTTAAATAATGAACAAGTAATTGGGGGATTGAAACCAGGTGTGTAAGACAAAGACAAAACAAATGGAAAATTAAAAGTGGATTGGCAATGGCTAGAAGGCCGGTGACGTCGACCGCCGAACGCCCCCCTACAAGGGTAGGGGCCAACTTCGAAGGAAGTCGTGACAGTTCTGTATTTTATCGAACGGGTGGCAACCCTAAGTCTAAATATTGCTGTTACATTGCACAAACTTTAATGTCATGTCATAATTATATAAAAGTCTGGCAAATTAATTACGGTCTTCACACAGTTTGCAATGAGCCAGGTGGCCCAAACTGTTGCATATACCCTGACTCTGCTTGCACTGAACGCAAGAGAAGTGACACAATTTCCCTAGGTAATATTACCTGCTAACATTCATTACTTTTAACTAAATATGCAGGTTTGATTTTAAGAAAAGCATTGATGTTCATGATTAGGTACATTTGTGCAAGGATTGTGGGTTTTTTCGCGAATGCGCTTTTGTTAAATCATCACCTGTTTGGCGAAGTTGAAGTAGGCTATGATTCGATGATAAATTAACAGGGACCCCATTGATTATATGCAACGCAGGACAAGCTAGTTAAAACCTCTTGAAACTCTGGGGGAGCAATTTCATTTTTGGATGAAAAACGTTCCCGTTTTAAACAAGATATTTTGTCACAAAACGATGCTCGACTATGCATAGAATTGATAGCTTTGGAAAGAAAACACTCTGAATTTTCCAGAACTGCAAAGATATTGTCTGTGGGTGCCCTAGAACGGGAGCTACAGGCAAAACCAAGATGAAACGGCAACCAGGAAATCAGCAGGATTTTTGAGGCTCCGTTTTCCATTGTCTCCTTATATGGCTGTGAATGCGAGAGGAATGAGCCTGCCCTTTCTGTCGTTTCCCCAAGGTGTCTGCAGCATTGTGACGTATTTGTAGGCATATCATTGGAAGATTGACCATAAGAGACTACATTTTCCAGGTGTCCGCCCGGTGTCCTCCGTCGAAATTGGTGCGTCTTTTTCAGCTGCTGGTATTTTTCCATGCGATTCTGAGGGGAAAGCAGGCTTCCACGAACTGCATATCAATGAAGAGATATGTGAAAAAACACCTTGAGGATTGATTCTAAACAACGTTTGCCATGTTTCGGTCGATATTATGGAGTTAATTCGGAAAAAGTTTGAAGTTTTGGTGACTGAATTTTCGGTTCGTTTCGGTAGCCAAATGTGATGTACAAAACGGAGCGATTTCTCTTACACAAAGATTCTTTCAGGAAAAACTGAACATTTGCTATGTAACTGAGAGTCTCCTCATTGAAAACATCCGAAGCTCTTCAAAGGTAAATGATTTTATTTATTTGGTTATCTGGTTTTTGTGAAAATGTTGCGTGCTAAATGCTACTCAAAATGCTAAGCTAGCTTGCAATACTCTTACACAAATTAGTGATTTGCTATGGTTCAAAAGCATATTTTGAAAATCTGAGATTACAGTGTTGTTAAGAAAAGGCTAAGCTTGAGAGCAGGCGCATTATTTTCATTTTATTTGCGATTTTCAGAAATCGTTAATGTTGCGTTATGCTAATGAGCATGAGGCTTTATTCACGATCCCGGATCCGGGATGGGGAGTATCAAGATTAACCTAGTAATATCATCAACCATGTGTAGTTAACCAGTGATTATGTGAAGATTGATTGTTTTTTATAAAAGACGTTTAATACTAGCTGGCAACTTACCTTGGCTCCTTGCAGCCACAAGGTCCTTTTGACGCTGCACTCGCATAACAGGTGATCAGCCTGCTACGCAGTTTCCTCGTGGCTTGCAATGTAATCGGCCATAATCGTCATCCAAAAAGGCCTGTTAACGATTGTTTTGAAAACTTTAAATCGGCCCTAAATAATCAGCCAACCTCTATTCAGGACACCAGGGGAGTCGGCCCGTCAGGATGTCCAGGACCCAGTTGCACAGGGAGGGGTTCAGACCCAGGACCCTAAGATAAGTGATGAGCTTGGAGGGCACTATGGTGTTGAAAGCTGAGCTGTTGTCAATGAACAGCATTCTTACATAGGTATTTCTCTTGTCCAGGTAGTGTAGGGCAGTGTGCAGTCCAATGGCGATTGTGTTGTTGGTAGATCTGTTGGGGCGGTATGCAATTTGTAGTGGGTATAAGTTGTCGGGTAAGGTGGCGGTGGTCCTTAACTAGCCTCTCAAAGCACTTCATGATGACAGAAGTGAGTTCTACGGGGCGATAGTCATTTATATCAGTTTCCTTGGGTACAGGAACAATGATGGACATCTTGAAGCAAGTGGGGACAATAGACTGGGATACGGAGAGATTGAATATGTTCATAAACACTTCAGCCAGCTGGTCTGCACATGCTCTGAGGACGTGCTTGTGATGCCATCTGGACCCGCAGTCTTGCAAGTGTTAACAAGCTTAAACGACTCACTCACGTCGGCCATAGCAAACGAGGGAACACAGTCTTCATGAGCGGAGCTGTTCCTCATCTCCTCTAACTAGCTCATTCACCATTCCCCACCTGTTCCCTTTTTCCCTCTGATTAGGTCTCTATTTCTCTCTCTGTTCCTGCTACTTTCGGTGTCAGATTCTCGTTTGTGTTTCTCATGCCAGAAGCAAGCTATCGTCTCGTTTGCTTCCACCTAGTCCTATCCTGTCGGAGTCTGCCTGGCAGGTGCATCCTGCACTCTACTAACTATCTTTTGTTCCATTGACAACGTCGGAAGAGGATCTATGCCATTCCTGTTTTTTCATTAAAGAACTCTGTTTCTGTTAAAACCGCTTTTGGTCTTCACTCAAGTACATAACAGAAGAATCTGACCTAGAATGGACCCAGCGGCTCGGACCCTTTTCACTCCGCCGTCGAGATCCAGGGAGCGATGCTAGGCAGACACGGAGGAATTGTCTGCTGCTCGACATGCCGTTGAGACCCTGGCCGTCCAAGTCTCCGACCTCACAAGACAGGTTCACCAACTCCACCTCGATCCACCGCCCACTTCCAGGGTTTCCGAGTCTCCGGAGCCCAGGATCAATAACCCGCCGTGTTACTCTGGGGAGCCCACTGAGTGCCGCTCATTCCTCACTCAGTGTGATGTGGTGTTCTCTCTCCAGCCCAACACTTACTCCAGGAGCACAGCCCGCATCGCCTCGTCATTTCTCTCCCCTTACCGGACGGGCGCGTGAGTGGGGCACGGCAATCTGGGAGGCGAGGGCTGAGTGTATTAACCAGTATCAGGACTTTAAGGAGGAGATGATACGGGTTTTTGACCGTTCTGTTTTTGGGGAGGAGGCTTCCAGGGCCCTGTCTTCCCTATGTCAGGGGAATCGATCCATAACGGATTATTCTATTGAGTTTCGCACTCTCGCTGCCTCTAGTGACTGGAGCAGCCGGCTTTGCTCGCTCGTTTTCTGGAGGGTCTCCTCGCCGAGGTTAAGGATGAGATTCTCTCCCGGGAGGTTCCTTCCAGTCTGGACTCCTTAATAGCTCTCGCTATTCGCATAGAGCGACGGTTTGATCTTCGTCGCCGAGCTCGTGGAAGGGAGCTCGCGTTCTCCGTTGCCCCCTCTCCGCATCACAGCCACCTGCTGCATCACTGCCACCCTCCTCCGCCGGCTCGGGTGCTGAGCCTATGCAGCTGGGGGTATCCACATCTCGGCCAAGGAGAAGGAACGGAGAATCACCAACCGCCTCTGTCTCTACTGCGGCTCCGCTGGTCATTTTGTCACCTCATGCCCAGTAAAAGCCAGAGCTCATCAGTAAGAGGAGGGCTACTGGTGAGCGCAACTACTCAGGTCTCTCCTTCAAGATCCTGCACTACCTTTCCGGTCCATCTCCGCTGGACCGGTTCATCTGCTTCCTGCAGTGCCTTGATAGACTCTGGGGCGGAGGGCTGTTTTATGGACGAGACCTGGGCTCGGGAACATGACATTCCTCTCAGACAGTTAAGGGATCCCACGGCCTTGTTCGCTTTAGATGGTAGTTCTCTCCCCGAGATTCAGCGTGAGACGCTGCCTTTAACCCTCACTGTCTCTGGTAATCATAGCGAAACCATTTCTTTTTTTAATTTTCGTTCACCTTTTACACCTGTTGTTTTGGGTCATCCCTGGCTAGTTCGCCATAACCCTTCTATTAATTGGTCTAGTAATACTATCCTATCCTGGAATGTTTCTTGTCATGTGACCTGTTTAATGTCTGCTATCCCTCCTGTTTCCTCTGTCTCTTCTTCACAGGAGGAGCCTGGTGATTTGACAGGGGTGCCGGAGGAGTATCACGATCTGCGCACGGTGTTCAGTCGTTCCAAGGCCACCTCTCTCCCTCCACACCGGTCGTATGACTGTAGTATTGATCTCCTTCCGGGAACTACTCCCCCGGGGTAGATTATACTCTCTGTCGGCTCCCGAACGTAAGGCTCTCGAGGATTATTTGTCTGTATCGCTCGACGCCGGTACCATAGTCTCCTCCTCCTCTCCCGCCGGAGCGGGGTTTTTGTTCAGAAGAAGGGACGGGTCCCTGCGCCCCATGCGTGGATTATCGAGGGCTGAATGACATAACAGTTAAGAATCGTTATCCGCTTCCTCTTATGTCTTCAGCCTTCGAGATCCTGCAGGGAGCCAGGTTTTTCACCAAATTGGACCTTCGTAATGCCTACCATCTCGTGCGCATCAGGGAGGGGGACGAGTGGAAGACGGCGTTTAACACTCCGTTAGGGCACTTTGAATACCGGGTTCTTCCTTTCGGCCTCGTTAACGCTCCAGCTGTCTTTCAGGCACTAGTTAACGCGTCCTGAGAGACATGCTGAACATTTTGTTTTCGTTTACATGGACGATATCCTGATTTTTTCACCGTCTCTCCCGATTCATGTTCAGCACGTGCGACGCGTCCTCCAGCGCCTTTTGGAGAACTGTCTTTATGTGAAGGCTGAGAAGTGCACTTTTCATGCCTCCTCTGTCCCTTTTCTCGGTTCCGTTATTTCCGCTGAGGGCATTAAGATGGATCCCGCTAAGGTCCAGGCTGTCATTGATTGGCCCGTTCCTAAGTCACGCGTCGAGCTGCAGCGCTTTCTTGGCTTCGCGAATTTCTATCGTCGTTTCATCCGTAATTTCGGTCAGGTGGCAGCTCCCCTCACAGCCCTTACTTCTGTTAAGACGTGCTTTAAGTGGTCCGTTTCCGCCCAGGGAGCTTTTGATCTTCTCAAGAATCGTTTTACATCCGCACCTATTCTTGTTACACCTGACATCTCTAGACAGTTTGTTGTTGAGGTTGACGCGTCAGAGGTGGGCGTGGGAGCCATTCTTTCTCAGCGCTCCCTCTCTGACGGCAAGGTCCATCCTTGCGCGTTTTTCTCTCATCGCTTATCGCCGTCAGAACGTAATTATGATGTTGGTAATCGCGAACTGCTCGCCATCCGCTTAGCCTAGGCGAATGGCGACAGTGGTTGGAGGGGGGCGACCGTTCCTTTTGTCGTTTGGACTGACCATAGGAACCTTGAGTACATCCGTTCAGCCAAACGACTTAATGCGCCAGGCTCGTTGGGCTCTGTTTTCGCTCGTTTCGAGTTCGTTATTTCTTATCGTCCGGGCTCAAAAACACCAAGCCTGATGCTTTATCTCGTCTCTTCAGTTCTTCTGAGGTCTCCACCGACCCGAGGGGATTCTCCTGAGGGGGCGTGTTGTCGGGTTGACTGTCTGGGGAATTGAGAGGCAGGTAAAGCAAGCACTCGCTCACACTCCGTCGCCGCGAGCTTGTCCTAGGAACCTTCTGTTCGTTCCCGTTCCTACTGCGTCCGGCCGTTCTTCAGTGGGCCCACTCTGCCAAGTTAGCCGGCCACCCCGGCGTTCGGGTACGCTCGCTTCCATTCGCCAGCGTTTCTGGTGGCCCACTCGGGAAGGGCGTGACGCGCGTCGATTTGTCGCTGCTTGTTCGGTCTGCGCGCAGACTAAATCTGGAACTCTCCTCCTGCCGGCCGTCTCAGACCGCTTCCCATTCCCTCTCGGCCGTGGTCTCACATCGCTTTAGATTTTATCACCCGGACTGCCTTCATCAGCGGGAAGACAGTTATTCTTACGGTTGTCGATAGATTCTCTAAGGCGGCTCCATTTCCATTCCTCTCGCTAAGCTCCCTTCTGCTAAGGAGACGGCTCAGATCATTATCGAGAATGTTTTCCCGAATTCATGGCCTTCCGTCAGACGTCGTTTCGGACAGAGGCCCGCAGTTCACGTCTCAATTTTGGAGGAGTTTTGCCGTTTGATTGGGGCTTCCGTCAGTCTCTCGTCCGGCTTTCATCCCCAGTCTAACGGTCAAGCCCGAACGGGCCCAATCAGACTGTTGGTCGCATCTTACGCAGTCTTTCTTTTCGTAACCCTGCGTCTTGGTCAGAACAGCTCCCTGGGCAGAGTACGCCCACAACTCGCTTCCTTCGTCTGCTACCGGTCTATCTCCCTTTTCAGAGTAGCCTCGGGTACCAGCCTCCGCTGTTCTCATCTCAGCTCCGCCGAGTCCTGCGTCCCCTCCGCTCAGGCTTTTGTCCAGCGTTGCGAGCGCACCTGGAAGGGGGTCAGGTCGGCACTTTGCCGTAATAGGGCGCAGACTGTGAGGGCCGCTAATAAGCGTAGGACCAAGAGTCCTAGATATTGTTGCGGTCAGAGAGTATGGCTCTCCACTCAGAACCTTCCCTTTAAGACAGCTTCTCGCAAGTTGACCCCGCGGTTCATTGGTCCGTTCCGTATTTCTCAAGTCATTAATCTTGTCGCTGTGCGACTTCTTCTCCCGCGCTATCTTCGTCGCGTTCACCCGGTCTTCCATGTCTCCTGTGTTAAGCCCGTTCTTCGCGCCCCGCTCGTCCCTCCCCCCCATCCTTGTCGAGGCGCACCTATCTACAGGGTTCGTAAGATTTTTGGACATGCGTCCTCGGGGCGTGGTCATCAGTACCTAGTGGATTGGGAGGGGTACGGTTTTGAGGAGAGGAGTTGGGTTCCCTCTCGGGACGTGCTGGACCGTTCGTGATCGATGATTTCCTCCGTTTGCCGCCAGGTTTCCTCTCGAGTGCGCCAGGAGGCGCTCGGTGAGTGGGGGTACTGTCATGTCTTATTATGTCTGTTCCTGTCCTTTCTCTTCACTCTGTCTCTCTCTGCTGGTCTTATTAGGTTACCTTCTCTTTCTCTCCTTCTCCAGCTGTTCCTCATCTCCTCTAACTAGCTCATTCACCATTCCCCACCTGTTCCTTTTTCCCTCTGATTAGGTCTCTATTTCTCTCTCTGTTCCTGCTACTTTCGGTGTCAGATTCTCGTTTGTGTTTCTCATGCCAGAAGCAAGCTATCGTCTCGTTTGCTTCCACCTAGTCCTATCCTGTCGGAGTCTGCCTGGCAGGTGCATCCTGCACTCTACTAACTATCTTTTGTTCCATTGACAACGTCGGAAGAGGATCTATGCCATTCCTGTTTTTTCATTAAAGAACTCTGTTTCTGTTAAAACC